>NW_008332088.1:793037-842426 GCF_000622305.1 Nannospalax galili
CTATGTTTAGAGAACATTTCTGTTTCATGTATATGTAAATAAACCAACACATTCACATATATTAACATATATATGCATCCATAGCGTCCTCATTTTATTGACTATTATACTTTTATGGAAGAATAAAACAGGACCTATCTTGCTGTATAGTTATAATGAATACCTTAAACCTGATTGTTTGGATAACCTTATATATGTGCACAACAGAATTGTGGTATGATACATGCAAAAATAAATTTGAATTAATTAGAATAAAAGGAAATAGGTTTTGTGAAATTAAGTCTAATGGTTTGCTATGCCTGACACATTAGAAATGTGCAATCATTGAAAACCTATGTCCAGTAAAGAAGTTTATTCATATATATTCAGAAAAACCTTTGTTTTCATGTACATATAAATGAGTGCAAACATTTGCATATGATCATATATATGTGTTCTTTATTTCTTCATATGAAGTCTCAAAAATTATTTAAACTATGAAAATAATGAAAAAATACTATGGTCACTAAAATATACAAAATTCTTTTTAATAATGCTGAGAAAATAATGACCTGAAAGTTCTCCTTACAGAAATAGCCTGTGATAAGTAGCACATTCCCCTTCTTTTCAATTCACACATTATATTCATTTTTCCTCTTGATGAGGATTGAGTTTTCAGGTTGGGATTAAATAAGAAAAGAAAGTGTGGCCAGGCATAACTTGGGCACCTGCTGAATGTAGGAGGAAACACATGCTTCCTATTATGAGGAAATATGTTCCTGTCTTCCTGGAGAAAGCCTGAATGATTTTGGCAAAAGCAGTAAGAAGCCACTGGACTGAATTTCACCCCATCATTTTTGACCAATGTCAACTTTCTTAGGTAGCATGCTTCTTTTAATCAGTCAAAGGGAAGCAGTCTCTCTTCTGCTGATCTTTCTGGAAGTCAACCAATTAGAAGTAACCTCCTGAAAAACTCCTTTCACATCTAGAATTCAACTAATCCCTCAGCAATTAATTCCCCAACTCAAACTTGGTTAATCCTTGTAAGCTAGTTACATTCTTTTCCTTTCTTTTTCTAATTGATTTTTTTCCCTGAATTTCAAACTGTACATCTTTATTTTATTGAGACCCACCCCCCATCATTGGATGCCCCACTGGATTTCATGTATTCTGTCATATATGTTAAGGCTTATCAAATCAAGTTTGTGTCTCCAAATGTCCCTTGGTGTGAGTCCATCCACTGGAGCCTGGCCAGCCTATCTAGTGTCATTCCCTTAGAGAAAGCCAACATTCTCTCTCCTGGTAGTCATCAGTTGCCAAGAGTTTCTTAGAAAAGATTGGAGCTTCTTACCCTCTTCTGTACTTCTATATTGGATTTTGTCTAGGTTGAACTTGCATGTGTCTTATGAGCTAACTTCTAAATGACTATAAAAATTTATCTCTCCATTTTTGTTTCCAGTCCAACTCTATTCCTAGGAAAAGATTGATTGCTAAAATAAAATTAAATAGAAAACATTTATTTTAGGTCATGGATGCTGGATTTTTACATTCTGTAACCTTCAGTAAGAGTATAACTGAAGAGGGGCTGGAGAGATGGCTCAGTGGTTAAGAACACCGGTTGTTCTTGGAGAAGACCTGGGTTCGAATCCCAGAACCCACATGGCAGCTAACAACTGTCTGTAACTCCATTTCCAGGGAATCCACAGCCTTTCTGTCCTCCATGGTCATTGCATGACACAGGTGCACTTACCTACATGCAGGCAATACATGCATACACATAAATATATATATATATCTCTGAAGAGTTTCTTTGCTTAATATGGTCTATAAGAAAATGTTAGGTGTTCCTCCAGGGCAGGAATTTAGCCTAGCTCCTCTGTGTTTCCTTCTATACCGGGCAGAATAATTTCCTGTGCAATATGAGACTTTGGTAAATGATATTGAATATGCAAGACATTTTAAATTTTACACAATTCATTGAGGCCCAAAAATTGGCTTTTAGTGGGACTTATGAATTGTTTCTCTATACTTTTCAAAAAGAATGGCTTGTGTTTGTTCCTGCTATTAGATTTCCAAGAAATTAATTTTAAGAAGGCCTGGGACAGCAAAAGCAACTTACAACTTTCTAATTACTTTTTTAAAATGTGGGTTTGGGGGCTCTCGTCTCCCAAATTTTTAAATAATTTATTGGGAATTTCTTACAGGGATATAAGCATATAAGGTGTTTTGATCAAATCCATGCCATTCCCTCCCCTACAACTCCTCCCATATCTTCCCATCACCTTTTTCTGATAACTTCCTGTACTCTTTCTTCTTTATTTTTTAAATTGGGCTTTTTGCTACTCTAACCCCCCCCCCGAAGAAGTAGCCCTAAAATCTTTTAAGGATTAGATAAGAGCTCCCAAATACTTTTGACATTTTGGGCCTTTGGAAGGGAGTATGTTGCTAAGAGGCCCAAGGACATTTTGACTTTTAGCCAAGAAGCTGGCTACTTTTCTTTGGGGTCTTTTTACACTAACTGCCTAGCTAATACCTACCTCCTGTTCTTATCACACCATTCTCTGAAGAGAATACCCAGCTTGTGGATAGGGAATTAGGATGCAGACCACTCTGGCTTCTTCCATGCTGAACAGGGACAGCATGAGGCAATTGGAGTACCCCTTCAGTGAGTCTATCTAAAAGGCTCCCCAGTGCATAGCTCTTATTTGTAGGGGAAAAAGAAAGTCCTTGATTCATGAATAGGAGATGGGAAGAAGTAAATGCAAGCGTATTAGCATTACAAGTTCTACACAGGGAACCAGAAAAATGTCAGAACAGGGCAAATTTCAAATGTTCATATAAGAGTCCATTGGAATTTCTTGTCGAGAGCTTCCAAAAGCATCCCTCTATTGGGTTCTTCCTCATTTTTCTTTTGTTTGCCAAGGCTGGACTCAAGAGTGATGGATTCAGGATTTTCTTTCAGGTGTTTTGATAGCTGTTGGAGTGGTTAGAATCAGTGTCAGTACCCTCACAAGAGCTTCTAGATAGGGTGAGAAAACAAATTTGTCCATCGTTTTAGGACAATAGTGGGTTGTCTATCTTAGCTACAGGTGGGCACTACAGTATTGCAGACCAAGATTTGAACTCTTACATCTGAGCAGCACTTTCTGGTTAGGAATAAAATCATCAATGAGAGATAATTTTCTAAATAACTTTTTATATGGACTTAAGCCTTATGTCTGGGAAGTGTAATCCCTCAATCTCTTAAAGAAATATGTTGATCATTTTACTCCATGATTATACTTTCCTTTTGGGTGTTTAAGACCATATATTTGGACCAAATAAATGAATTTGTATTTACACTTAAGGTGGTTTGAGGGTCTGTTCATTAGGGGTCACATGGGCTTGGGAGGAGCCGCTGGCTCCTTTCTTTTACCAGTTCCAATGATATGAAGATAAGTCAAAGGTCCTACTCGACCATGGCTGGCTTCACTTGGAAGCATGAGGAAATGTTTCCTCTGGGTTGACCCGCTTGTAGTCTGGACACTGGTTCCAGTTCATTGGTGGGGTCTTCATGGCCTCCCTGAACAAGAGGACAGGTGACTCACTACAGTTTCTAATTACTTTTAGTTGAGTCTGTGTATTTGACTTTTACTCTTAACATGTGAAGTTGTATTTAGTTCATAGCATGATGTATTACTTTTTGTCGTTGTTGTGACAGAATACCTAATGAAACAGCATCTGTATAAGGAGATAAGGGCTTATGCTGTGTCAAGGTTAAAAGGTGTCATCTGTTATGGTGAGGTTTGTGACAGCAAATGTGGCTCAGGAGTATGACACAGCTGTTCTCAAGGCCCACTGTCGGACCCTTTTTATTCTGCTTGGGACCTTAGCCTATGGCATGGTGCCACCTACATTCAGAGAAGATCTTCCTTCCTAGTAAGACCTTTGTAGAGATATCCTCATAGTCACTCTCTTAGGGTTATTCTAAATCCAGTCAATCTGCTATTAAAGATTGGCCATTGCCTATTGTGTATGCTTAGTAACCCCAAATAAACTATATTTATACCTGTAAATCACTGAATAAAAATATTTCTTGTAGGTATTGCTAGCAAGTATGAGTATCCAAGAGAGACAGAAACAACTAGATTGAAAGCAATCTTGATTCTTCCAATGGGAACATAACTAATTGAGCAGCTGATAAAATGCTATTCTTGCACTCCAACTCCAGCAGTCCTTCACCAACATCCCTTTGGGGTTACTACTGTCAAGGCCACAGAATTCATTCTTTCTTGAAATAAATACACGCTATGTGTGACTTCTCATTAGATGTAGTCATTTAACCAGCATTCCTATCATCCAAAGCAGGAATTCATAATTATGTTTCTAATAGCAACAGTAGCCAGTTTCTGAGGCTGGCAGTGATCTCTGGTCATGTCCCACTTACTACATGGTGAAGCATTTGCTATGCATTCTCCTGGGTGTTCAGAAGTGACAGACCACTCTCAATGCACCTGTCCTCATGGATAACAATAAAACTATGCCCCTGTGAGCTTTTCAGTAAGACAGCAACCTGTGCTTTCATGTCACCGGTGTTTTAAAATGCAACTGAAGGATATGAATAGGATTAGGTATGTAGATAAACCTGCCTCTTAGATGTATTTAAGGACCTAAGGGATACTATGCAAATTGAAGAACAGTAAATTGAGGAAATATATTCATAAAATTTCCATATGCTTTGTTATGCTTATTATATTCAATAGAGTCAACTTTCACCAATTTGAAATGAGTGAAGTAAAGTCACTCTCCATTAATAAAATATAAAACCCGTTTGTTCATGTGTTGAGGTATGTACGAATAAATCAGTACATCACTGAATGTATGTATCAATCCATTGCATGCATAAGACCATATTTAGGTATATTATAAAAGGATGGTTTTCCATGTAAAATTCAGAACACTTATTTCAGGGAGGCATTATTCTTATTTAATACATTATAAAATTAAGGAGGGAGAGCATTTTCACAGTGTTTTGTTCAATGTTTCACATTTCACATTCATTTTCAAGAGACAGTGTTGCCTTGCTAACTAGTAGATGTCTCTTACCAAGTTCTTTGATTAAAAAGGCATGATGCTCATTTGAATTCAGAAAGGTCATTGTAAATAAATATAAACCAGTCGTGGTAATTTCATCCTTCTGCTCAGGTGTTAAGGGGAGGGCATACTGTAAATTAATGATAAAGGTGGGAGTTGCTCACAAATTGCCCTTTGTTCTTAATAAAGAATAAAGTTAAAAGACAGTGCGTTTTATCTTTGCTCATATTTGTGTTCTGATAAGTATACAGCTAGCATCCATGAGGCATATGTCCAGAGAGGGGCTTGCATCACACAAGGTATTTTCTTACCTGTACCATCGAACCTCTAGACTTTTGTCATGTTAGAGTAAGGATCTTTGGTGTGACATCTGAATTTCCTTTACTTGGTAATAGAATTATCTGATACAGCCAGTGTTAGGAAAGTATTTAAAATTGTGACTTGCAATAGCAAAATTTGAAATTGTATTGAAATCTAATAATTACATTTCGAATATTTATAAAAATATTTTCTTCTTAGAAGTTTCTCCAGTAATACAGAATTTTGACATTTACAAAGAGCATACATATAAAATAATTCAGTTTCCTAACTTTTAACTTTGGAAGATTGATATCCAGTGCTAGTTAACTGCAAATCTCTTTCTTCTGTCTCCTAGATAATTCAATCATTGTGCTCTGTACTTAAGCTCCATTTCTATGACAAACCACCAAGGCTTATCTAATAAAATAAATCTTACTTTTGGGTCTGGAGAGATTGCTCAGTGGTTAGATGGCACTGTCTGCTCTTACAAAGGACCCACATGGTGGCTAACAGCTGTCTGTAACTCCAATTCCTGGGGATATGATTCCCTCCTCACTGCATGACACGGGTGTACTTACATACATGCAGGAAATACACTACACACACATAAAAAGTAAAATTAATATATCATTTTTTATTGGTCTTTTTGAGTTAGGGTCTGTCTGTGCCCCAGCTGCCCTGGAACTCGCTATGTACACCAGGCTGGTCTTGAACTCACAGAGATCCATGTGCCTCTGCCTCCCCGGTGCTGGGATCAAAGGCCTGCAAAACCATGCCTAGCAAATCGAACACATTTTTTTTTTAATAGAAGAAGCATTTCATTACAGCTTTAATATATTCAGTAACAATTTTCAAATACTTTTTAAAAATCTCACTTTTAACTTTATCACCATTAAATCTTAAATAGCTTATTGGTACATTGCAACATTAAATCTTAAATAGCTTATTGGTACATTGTTTGTTGCTCATACAATCATTTTTTTCCCAGATAAGAGTGATTCATAAAATTGCAAATTCAGGGGTTATGGCTCAGTGTTTAAGACCTTGTAATGCTCTTTCAAAGTACCTCAGCTTGGATCCCAGGACCCACACCAGGCATTTCAAAACCACATGCAACTTCAGCTCCAGGTGATTGGACAGTCTCTTCTGATCTCCCAAGTCACAGTAATGTGCAAATGCCTGCATATAGATAAACACAAATACATGTAATTGAAAATAAAATAAATCTTTAAAAATGCTATTAATCCAAGAAATACACTTGATAAATAGGTCCCTTGGTTAAAAATATTTGAAATATTCAGTATAATATAGGACTTGCTTTTAAATGAAAAATAAGAACAATATATTAAAAGCTCTGAGATGCTCTGAAGTAAAAAAATATATATATAAAATCTGTAATTTTCATATATATATGTATATATATATATTATCATGAAAATGGGAGTGATTTATCTGAAGGGCTCTCACTCAGTCAGGAAGTTGGTTGTGACTTACAGTATTCTAAATAGACACCAAAGGTGCAAGTTCTTCTCCAAGCTGGTTCACTCAGTTCCTGAGGAGGTGAGTGCAGGTTCCTGGCCCAAGGATTCTGTCACTTGACACTTTTACATGGAACTTCTTTAAATGACGTTTTGGCAAGCTAGCTAGAGTCTTCCAAAACAAACAACACAGCAGAGCAAGGAAGAAACTCCAGTGTTTTTACAACCTAGACTAAGATGTTATATGAGTTACATGTCTATACACAGTGAATTAGAAGTAAAGAAATTCAGTCCACAGTGGTTATGAAGGGGCATAACCTGCACTTTACACACTGAAGAAGCACTAAGGATAGTACACATATTGTTGAACTGTCAAAGACCCTATATTTAAGGTATTTAAGGTATTTGATCACAGACTTCTACTTTAAAGTAAAAAAATTCCTAAGGATTTCCTTAAGGAAGCCAACATATAGCATAGGTCTGTGTTTCGGTTTCAAACACGTGTGTAAAGAAACTTTTCATGAGAAGACAAAAAGAATTAGATTTCCTAAATTAATCAGTTAGGTTTGTTTTTAAACACTTCTGAATCTCTTACTGTTGGACACTCATTTCTGGTAATTTGTAGCCATTGGGATCTGATGTGGGAATCATAATTGTTTGATTACAAAAATGGATTTTAAAAGACCATGGAGAGAACTATTCTAAATAGACCTTGGGGTATACTGCTCCAGGTCAAAATCTGAAATGATATTATGAAAGAAACTTAACTGGTGCTGGAATTTTGGAACGTGAAGCTGTTACAGGGAAACATGAAACAATTATAATTATTTTAATGTTTTGATTTTCATATTTTAAATTTTTATTTATTAAAAAATATTGCATGACACAGGGCACTTACACACATGCATTCAAACACTCATACACATAAAATAAAAATATTAAATAAAATATATATGAAATTTTATTGAACTTTTGTACATTTCTTAATTAAATTTAGACCCCCTCCCCCAAACACCCAAATAATTATAATTAATTAGGAGAAATGCTCTGTTTTCCATCAGTTATTAGTTTAGAAAGATGGAACACTTGTTAATAGCGCCTCCCTGTAGAACGAATGTTCGACATGACCTTTATAAAATGGACATAATGTGGACTAATGACGTTTAATCAATCCCAATAAAACCATGTGCTATTGTGTCCTGTCAGGGTCACCTGGACTCATTTCCTTGTAGCATCAGTTTGTTACTCCACCCAAAAATAATAAATGAATGTGCTTATACTTGAAAATTAACATATCAAATAGTTGAAAGACAGGGTACCCATCTTCATGGTACACAGACAAGATTGGAATTGACTTGGGTCAATGAGTTACTATAGAACTAGGGTTGAAAAGGCAGGATGGTCTGTTAAGATGAGGGTGGAGCCAAGCTTGTATACTGAAGCTGGAGAAAACATTTTTGAGTAAAATCATGGATGGGGCCTGACTCTAGGACACAGTTCCAAGAGGACAGTTCCAGAAGACAGATGGTTCCAAGGGATATCTGGGGGAACAAGTGCCCTCTGGGTTTGGATCCTATCTTAAAATTTAAGAGTCAGGCTTTTGTTGTTCACATAATTTTAATGTTGGCATAGTAACGCTACAACCACAATAAAAATGGAATCACAAACATTATAATGTAGAATTTTACAATGTGATAAAACCTTTCTTAAAAGCTCTGTCTAGTCTAACTCATACAAGTAGGTGAAGAAGCTTAAAGAAATTTAGCAGTTGGGATTCAGAATCATGCAAGAGATACTTAATGTCTTCAATAATTAGTTGACTAGACAAGAAAAGCTAGAACAAGAGACCAGTGACACAAGCAGAAGGCTGCCCACGCACAGCACAGAACACAGAAAATGTATTTTCATCCTCTGTGATTTATGGGAAAACATTAGCAAGCCGTGTGTCAGAATTCAGCTACCTTTCTATTGTAGCTGCTTTCTTCATCCACTGTTTTGTTTCTTACAGAAGGTGTCAGCCATCCTGTACCCCATGTAGCCTGATCACCAAGAACTATACCTCTGGGAATTGATAATTTTCCACAAGAGCAAGTTTTATATCTGAAAGACAAGGGGAATATGAGAAGAATGGTTGTTGCTGTTAAAATGTATCCTCAGGATTATATACTGCATTATGCAGTCATGAACTTCTGTATTAATGTCATTTAACCTTTGGCAATATTAGTCTAGAGAGGATCTTGTGAAGGATGGTAAATTAACTTTTAGAAGTGATGGGCTGTGATGTTCCTGCTGTGATACTCGATGGCAGAGCCAGAACTACAGCACAGACTTCTAAGATGAAATATTTTCTTTCGATAGGGCAAAGCTTACAGATATGAGAACTGAGCTGGGAATTCTGAGAGCTCCACATGTCCTTTGAACAGCAGGACAAAACTATGCCATTTTTAAAGGACTTTTAAAAATAGTCCACTTTCTTACTGTCTACTATATTTTGACTTTTATCATTCGATGTAGCCAACACACAAATGCTTTAAAGTTACGTTGTGTGTTAGAAGAAAATGTCTCCAGAATTCTGACAATATCCAAACTAAAACAAACTGCCAGAAATATTTTTAAAATAAAAGATTAAGATTTTAGATGTGGTATGTAAAATGACTGATAGCATAAACACAGATTTAAAAAAAATTATTGAGTGAGATCATGAGACAAATAAAGGTGTTCCTTTTAAGGAGACTGATGTTTCGTCTCACAAGCAAAGAAAAGAACAAGGCAGTGAAAGATAAACCCTGTTTGTGCCGGATAGGGTAAACCTTGCTGTTTGTGCCGGATAGGGTAAACCTTGCTGTTTGTGCTGGATAGGGTAAACCTTGCTGTTTGTGCTGGACGGCATTAGTTGTCAACTTGACACACCTGGGTAGAGGGGGCCTCAGCTGAAAATTTCTCCATTCGATTAGTCTGTGATTATGTCTGTGGGACATTTTCTTGATTGTTGAGTGATGCAGGAGAACCCAGCCCACTGTGGGTGGTGCCACCTATGAGCAGGTGCCCTGTGTTGTACAAGAAAGCAGCCTGAACACAGGCCAAAGGAGCAAGCTGGTAGTGAACATCCCTCCACGGTCCGTGCCCTGGGTTCCTGCTCTGAGTTCCTGCCTTGGTTTCTCTTGATGATGGGCTGTACTTATAAGTCAAATAAGCCCTTTCCTCCCCAAGTTGATTTTGGTCCATGTTTTTCTCACAGCAACTGAAAGAAACTAGAACACTATTCCAGTACCTGAAGGAATTTTGACCCAACTTATTGCCATCACTAAGGGGATAGGGACACAGCTCCATGCTGTCACTCTAGAGATTTAAGGATCCCGACTTTGGCTAAGCCAGGATTTGTGCTTTGTTTTGGAAGGAGTTTCAGAACTAGCTATCTTATGATGCAAAGCTGGTGATTTTTTAAAGATATATTAATATAGTTTTAAGCAGAAGAGTTAAGAGAAAGAGAAGCAGTCAAAAGAAAGTAACAGATAAACAAGTAGGGGATGGAGTATTGCTTTCCCAAATTAAGAGTCACAGAATGTAAGATATATGCAGGCATGGTGCAGGCTACTCAGGAAAAAGTAAGTAATTAATTATCTTAGCATTAGCCTTATACTGTTTTGATAAATCTTAGATTATACCTTAAAAGGATGTTTAAGAACACTTCTCTCTCATTCTCTCTCTCTTCTACTCTCTCTCTCAGTAAGCATTTTAAACACACATTTTCTTTTTAATTGAATTTTTGTGAATTTCATTCAATATATTTTAGCATAATTTGATCCCTTCCCCTATTTGCACTATACCCCCATCCAATTTCCTGTCCTCAGGAAATACATATTAAAGTATTAGGTCCATGTCTGTGCCCTCAATTGCCATTTGATGTGGATTCATCCACTGGAACATGATCAACCTACCAAGTGTCTAACCCTTAAATGAGGCTGATTCTCCCTGCCTAGCAGGCATCCATATCTAATAATTCCTTAACGTAGGCACCTGAGGCTAGACACATTGCCCAGGCAATGGAAGACAGCCTGATACTATTATTCTGCTAAATACATATAGCATTAAACTGACTCCCAATGACTTCTTGTTGTACCCATATATTAACGCATCTTTCAACTGTCAGTAGAGAAGCGTCTTAAACAGAAGATGATGATTAATACAGAGAACCCCAACTGGCCAAAGTTCAGAGCAAGAGGCTTCAGAACACATATCCCTGAAGAGGACAGCTATATCAAACTTTGCCTCCAAAAGCTCAGGGGTCATTGCAGAAGAGGAGCTGGAAAGATTGTAAAAGCCAGAGGAAGTGAGTGACCACAAAGAAACAGATTCCTGAGAGCTGGGCATGAACTCCCAGTAATGGCGACAGCATGTACAACCCCCACACAAGCTCAAGCCAGACAAACTACCCACCATAGACATAGGGAAGTGTATAAGAAACTTCAACCGTATCTCTCACTGTTGATGCTAGAGATATGTGAGATAGCTTTATAAGTTATTATAATCTCATGCATTAAAACCAGATGCTATTAGGGCTGCACAAAGTATTATTGCTACCTTTTCCCTGTGAATCAGGTGTTTGGTGCGATTCCTAGAAAACTATCAGTTTATGGGTGGGAGGGGAGAAGGACCTTAAACAGTTGATAATTCTGCTAGAATTCTTGATTTGGTGCTGGGGAAGGAGTCAACTGGATTCCAGAGCAAGGGGCTGCTCTCCTTTTTCATGTCCTCCAAATTTCCTTGTTTTTAATCCCACTTCCATTAAACCTTATCCCGTTTCACTAACCACATGTGTATGTTGCCTCTATTTCATCATTTTGACAAATAGACCATTTCTGGGTTTTTATTTTCAAGTAGTACTGTCAACTAAGTCTAAATTTTAATATGCTTTATTTCTTATTAAAGCATGCCACTTCTGATGCCTTTCTCTTATGATCAGGTCTGAATATCTGTGTCCCATCATTTCCCACTCTCACATGAAAATCCCCGTATCGAAACCTAAATTCCAAGCAATAGCAACAAAAGCTCCACTTGAAAAAGTATCAGGACATTTGGTACAAACCTTTATGAAAGGTTGGCATGTCCTTACTAAGGAGGATCCAGAGTCCCTGTCAGTCTATCCTATCATGTGAGGACACAGCCAGGAAGCCCTGCTTATTAGTCAGAAGTTCCTCGGCTCCCCCATATCTTTGCTACTTTTCTGGTTGCTGTGATAAAATACCTAATGAATAAATAATACTTAGTTGGTGTGAAAAACCAGATGGAAACGTAATAGTTCAAAAATCTACTGAAAAATTACATATACAATATCTCTACAGGAGTCCATGTGTATAGCTGAAGACTATATAACAAAAAACTGTGCCAGACAGGAGAAACCTCCCTTTGAGTTGTTATCCAGGGTAGTTCAGGAGATGCCCAAAATTACACAGGCCATCGTCACAGCCCTTTAATTGTCTCCTAGAACTTGAAGGTGTGATCCATTACTAAATACAGGATGTACTTCAGACACAGGATTTGGAGCAATAGAGCTGGAGATGACCTGGAAGCCCCCTCCCCTGAAGGCTAGAACTCAGAGTTTTGGAGGATGCTATGCAAGCTGTTAAAAGAGAAGATCAGTTGCTGGTCCAACCCCAGATTTAGGACCTAATAACCACAGTAAAGACTGGCACAGCAAACTACATGGAGCAGTAGTGACACCTTTATCTTGGGGATAACCAGCAGAACCTAATTGATTATAAAGACCACTGAATAGCAGGAACTCATGTGTGGTCCTATAAACATAGTCAAATACACATGGCTGGAAAGGTCATTGATTTTAGAGAAAACACCAAGCTGTCACATCCCTAGGCAAATGTAATTTCTTACTATGATCTAAATATGGATGGTTATATTTTCAGACAAGTATTACAGTCACCACTCATCAAAGAAGATTCTTTTGCAAAAGATAGAAGTTATTATAGATTTCCATAAATGGTACACACTGGGACTGTGAATTGCCAACTGTGACATATCTACAATGGAACCTCTACACTTAAGACTCATGGAACATAGTGGAACAAGGGGTAGACAAAATACTAATGCATCTTTAAACTCTCATCAATAAAGCTCCCTCACACAACAGAGGGCAATGAACACAAAAGGCCACAAATGGCTAAAGCATAGAGAATAAGTCTGCAGTGTTTGCCCTTGGAAAGGACTCCTATATTAAACTACATTCACCCAGGTTTCGTGGACCATTGCAGAAGAGGGAGTAGAAAAATTGCAAGAGTCAGAGGAGGAAGTGCATGACCATATGGAAACAGAGTCTTAGAGGCTCCTGGGACCTTGCTCTTCTGAACCTGTAGCAATGGTGTCAGCATGCACAAGACTCATGCAATCTCAAGCAGACAAAAAGCCAGCACAGGACTGTGGAAATAGGCAGCAGGCCCCAATCTTACTGGAAGAATTATTGGCAGTTGATTACTGTTGGGTGAGGAAGAGCTAATCTTATCAAAGGGAGAGATTTTAGATCAGCTAACTAGACTTCAGTGGATAAACTACTTGCACTGAAGGGATATCTGGGGACACTACTTGACCCAATAGGCTTTAACACAAATGACCGAATTAATGAAATTCGGTGGGCGGGGCCAAGCTATGTGACATTGCCAATGGGGATGAAGGTATAAAGATGATTAAGATGTTCTATATGAAATACACAAATATTCGATTAAAAATTTACATGCAAACCCCCCTAACAGAACAACTCAAGGAAGCAAGATGTTACTTTGGCTCACAGTTCAAGGGCGCAGTCTATCGTGTAGGAGAGCAGGTAGCAGCAGGAGCTTGAAGTGGCAGCTCACATTTTGTCCACCCTCAGGAAGCAGAGGGAGGTGAGTGCTTGGGCTCAGTTAGCGTTCATCTTTTTATGCAGTTCATGACCCAAGCCCAAGAAATGATATCACCAATGTTTAGATAGGTCTTCCATCCACAAGCAACCATTTTAAGTGCTCATCATACATGCTT
Organism: Nannospalax galili; assembly: GCF_000622305.1. Classification (NCBI taxonomy): domain Eukaryota; kingdom Metazoa; phylum Chordata; class Mammalia; order Rodentia; family Spalacidae; genus Nannospalax; species Nannospalax galili. The sequence goes on from NW_008332088.1 coordinate 806,894, forward strand.
GTAGCACCTACCATTTATTTATTCCCTTGTTCTGGCAGGCAGTGCACTGTGTATTAACCTGATATTTCACCCTCAAAAGGAACTTCTGGGCTACTCAATGTATTTACCCCAGGCTGAAGTGAAAGGTCTTAGCAAGTAACAGGTGTCCATTGCTGCACAGCAAGTAATGACTGTCCTAATGAATGTAAGCCTCAGCAATTTCTGACTTGTGTTAAGTGGCTATAAATGCATCGCTCTGCTATCTTTGCATACACTATTCAAATATCCATGTTATTTGTCATGTGCTATTCTCAACGTGGTTTTTAATGTGGTTTCATTCATTCGCCAACTTCCAAACTTCACTTAAATGCTTTCTACAGCCACATATTCTTCATAAGTGGAGGGACTGTGTTTACAGTGAGGACTATGTGGGTCTCTACTACTGACTTTCTTATCAGTTTTCAATTACTGTGAGAGTAAGAGCTCTAAGCTTGGATCTCTCTATTATATGACTAATACTGCCTATATACTTGCTAAGTCAACATCAAATTCATATAACACTGAGACAGAATCATATTAATTCACTTATTCAGTCAGGAGTCATAACCAAATGCATATTAACTTGCTGTGACATGTTATCCAACATCCCATCTGGTTGATTCTCCATTCAAATAGATGACACTTACACAGTACAGGTCACAGTATATTTCCCTAGCACTAAGAAGTATGTAAAAGGTTGCTGTTACAATCTCAAAATTTGAATTTCTGGCGTGGTCTTTCAAGAGTAGGGATTGTGTTCAGGAATGCAATATCTGTTATTTTTAGAACTAGTTTAGATTATTTTAAAACTATTGAGTCCTAATTGTCTATGAATCATCTTCTAAGGAGGAGGACAGGAAGCAGACGACAGGAAGGAGGAGATCAGAGGGTTGGGGAGAGGGTGAGAGAGATGGGAGAGAACTGATCTTGGCTGTATTTTTCTATCAGTAAGAAGATACACTGTAGAGTCGATGAAGCTATCAACATGTCTATGAGAGTTAATAAGAACACGGGAATGAATAATACAAAGAGACATTCTAAGAAGGAAGCAGAGTGTCCACAGTGAGGAAAACGTAACAGTGAAGAAAGCAGTCATTGACTACGAATGTGTACTGTCTTCATTCCGAAGGTTTTAACTGAATGTGTCCTAACAAGAAAATTATCCTAAATTGAAGAGCACTTGTCTTCATTTTCTTTTCCTTCTTTTTGATCTTTTTGAGACAGAGTCTCCCTGTAGCTCCAGCTGACCTGGGACTCACTATGTAGACCAGGCTGGACTTGAACTCACAGAGATGCGCCTGCCTCTGCCTCCCGAGTTCTGGGATTAAAGGCGTGTGCCACCACATTGGCTCTGTCCTCATTTCCAGCCCTGCAGCTCCATTTCCTTTCTTATGCAGTTCCACAAATCTTTAATCACTCTTGATGTTCAACCAAGAAGCAGGTACTTGTACATTCTGACATTTGTACTGGATTGTTTTCTCTGGTTCTGATATTTGTTATATGTGATAGCTTGGTATTTCCTATATTTAGTCTTGGTGTTTATAACTGCAAATCTATTTTGGATATAGGCTAGTATATACAATTTTCACACAGTCAGTCTTTAATGAAATATTTATGATTTATAAAATGGTATGTATAAGTTACTCTGTTATTGTGCAATTTAAAATGTTAATACTAGGAAACGTAAAATCTTAGAAAACATGAACTTAAAGAGCTTAGCAATCACTTCATCCATAAAAATGTGTAGAGAATTAATAAATATCCAAAGTAGCATAAGGGGAGATGCATTATCCTAGTGCTTTGCTAAAATCTGTTCCAAGGAAAGAGTTTAGTCAAGGAGCAAAAAAATAATTTGAAAAGAAAATTATAGTAATTCATCATCCTAAAATTTTCTGTGAGAAATGTATTGTTATGCTTTAATATGTGAAATATCCATACTTAAAAAAAAGATATTTTTATTTCAATTTAAATTTTTTAAATAAAAGCAGATATTCACATTATTTCATTGTCCATACTCAGATACAGGAATGAGAGTCTCATTTGCTGGCCTGGGATAAATAAAATTGTTCACTGCTGGTGGGATTGCAATCTGGTACAGCAACTATGGAAATCCCTCTGGGGAACTCTTACTTTAATTAATTAATGAATTTTAGTTTATGTGAATGAGTGTTATGCCTGCATGTATGTAGGTGCTCCCATGTCACTGCAGTACCAGAAGAGGGTATGGGATCCCATGGAACTAGGTTAGCCAACACCTGGGTGCTGGGTTTTAAACCTGGGTCTTCTGCAAAAGTAACCAGTGCTTTTAATCACTGAACCATCTCTCAACCCTTGTTTGTAGAATTATCAAAATATTAAAATTAGACCTAGCATATGATCCAGCTGTACCATTCTTTGGCATATGTACTAAAGACTCAGTATCTTACTACAGCAATACTTGCTCAGCCATGTTCATTGCTGCTCTTTTCACAATAGCTAGGAAATGGAAACAGCCTAAATATACATCAGTCAATGAAAGGATAAGGTAAATGTGTACATTTACACAATGGAGTTCTCTTTTGTAGTAAGTAAAATGAAATAATGGAGTTTGCATGTAAATAGATGGAACTAGAAACTGTTATGCTAAGTGAAGTAACCCAGATCAAGAACAAACAAACTCGTAACATCAAGTGAGGCATGTCCTCTCTCATTTGTGGATCCTAGCTCCAAATCTTTAAAAATAAGTGGACATCTCACCACTCGTCAAAGAACCTTCTTTTTGCCACAGACAGACCATTACAAAGTTCCGCAACTGGTCAAACAGAGAATAAGTGACTGTGAAGTGCTCTGCCTAAGATGACAGGTCTACACAGCAATCTCTCTAATCAAGGCTCAGGGAGCATTACGGAAGAGGGATGGAAAGAATGTAAGAGCAAGAGGGAGAAGACGCTTGCTGCAAGTTAATACATTCTAGAGATGACAGGGAGGCACTAATGAAATCTCCATAGTACGGTAGTCTAATCAGAGCTGCACAATGACAAAGCATGACAATTTAGATGGGGAAATTTTCATGGGGTCACACCTCCAGGTGAAGAGCTACAGGGAATCAATGGATGCTGAGGGAGGGAGAATCAGTTATCAGTTTTCTTCAGGACCAGCTCCTTGAACGTTTATCTGACTAATCTCAAACGTAGGTTTACATAAGTACCACTAAATGGACTCAGTAGATGTGTGTGTGTGTGTGTGTGTGTGTGTGTGTGTGGTGTGTGTGTGTGTGTGTGTGTGTGTGTGTGTTTAGTGTATTTAGATGGCAGTTTGGTGCTGTGTCAAGCTGATTAAATAATAGCAGTACATAATTCCCTAGGGTCTACGACTTCTCTCGTTGTGTGCTTTTGGTATTTATAGTACCATGGAGAGGGCCTGAAACACAGGAAGACGGCTTAATTACCTCCATTATGGTCATGTCATTATTGCATAAGTGGAAACATCCTGCTTCAGGTTGGTATTGAAGTACAGAGGGTTCACAGTTGGGTAACACTGCTGGTGATTTTTTTCCCACCAGCAACCTCGATGGTACCTTCTGACATTATGAAATCTAGCTAGCAGGAAGGACGTTGGCAACTCAACTCTAGCTTGATTTTTTTCTAGTATTTAAAACATGATGACAGGCATACCACTCATAAACAAACAGGTAGACCGAAAACTCTCTCATAGTAGTGAACGAATTCTGTAATAAGATTCCACTTGGAAACCTCATGCAACTGAATTGCTAAACTTTAGGTTCTTTTCATCATATATATTTCAGATTCATATTTATTCTTTAATAATTAAAATTGGAGAACACCATTCAATACTGAAGAAAGACAGCAGGTAAAGTGACAATTTGAGAGTAAAATATAATAAAATATATTATTTTTATGTAGATGAGCATATTATAAATAAACGAGGGTTAAATAAAATGTTCTTGGTTTGATACTAGAAACTTAGAAGGGGATAAATATTGCTTAGTATTCCCAGGGAAATAATTCTCACAATAGATGGAAAATTTATTTAATGTTATTATGTCTCATAATTATTAAAAAAAAGAAAATGAAAATTAAAAGATGTTAAAAGGATATGGGAATGGAGATATTTTCCAAAACAGACAAAATGAGAAAGCCTAAGCAAGTGATAGGTTTGTTATGATATAGAAAGGATGAGACAAAATAATATACACATAGTCTTAAAAGTTCTAAGGTCATAGTTTAGTCAACTAGTTTAAGGAACAAAATATATGTCTAGTCAAGGTTTATCTATGAATGTATGTTTTTTTGCCCAACTTTATTTCCATAGCACATAGTAATCAAAAGTACCAGACTGGTAGAACTAACCCCGGATGTTTAACAGGCATAGTTTGAGACCTATACTAATGTGGTCAGAGGGACTTAAAGGACAGTTTTTGCTCCTTGCCCTCCAATGTTGACTAAGTTCCAGGGGACTATGGAACATCTCTCAAAAATGTCCTGTAACTGCGGTGAGTCACCTGCCCGCTTGTTCAGGAAGGCCATGAAGACCCCCCAAATGGACTTGAACCAGTGTCCAGTTTACAAAAAGGAGGGTCAACACAGAGGAAAGATGTCCTCCATGCTTCCAAGTGAAGCCAGACACAGTCGACCAGGACCTTTGACTTATCTTCACATTAAGTGGAACTGGTAAAAGAAAGGAGCCAGGGGCTCCTCCTAAGCACATGTGACTCCTGAGGAACAGACCGTCAAATGACCGTAAGAATAAAAATAAATTGGTTTATTTGGGCCAACTGTATGGTTTTAAACATCCAAATAGGAAAGTATAACCAAATATTAAATTGATCAGTATATTTCTATAAGAGTTCAAGGTAAACACTTCTCAAACATTGACTTAAGTCCATATAAAATGTTATTTAGAGAATTATTTCTCATTGATGTTTTCAATCAGAAACTACTGCTCAGATGTAAGACTTTAAATCTTGGTCTACAATACTGTAGTGCCCACCTGTAGCTAAGGGAGAAAACCACTGTTGATCTAATATCACTAAATTTGTTTTCTCCCCGTCTTTGAGAGGGACGCTTTGAGACTTTGAGAGGAACTGACACTGATTCTAACCACTCCAACAGCTATCAAAATGCCTGAAAGAAAATCCTGAATCCATCACTCTTGAGTCCAGGCTTGGCAGACAAAAGAAAAATGAGGAGGAACCCAATAGAGGGATGCTTTTGGAAGGCCTTGTCAAGAAATTCCAATGGACTCTGATAGGAACATTTGAATTTCATCTTGTTCTTTTTTCAGGTTCTCTCTCTAGAACTTGTAACTAGTCTTGCCTTTACTTCTCCTTCACATCTCCTAGGCACCAGCCAAGGATTTTCTTTTCTCCCTATAGTTAAGAGTTATGCAACTTGGGAGTCTTTTAGATAGACCCACTGAAGGGGTACCCCAATTGCCTCACCCTGCATCCCTGGTCAATATGGAAGAAGCCAGAATGGTCTGAATCCTTATTCTTTTTTGGCAATTTGGGTAACCTCTTCAGAGGATGGTGTGATAAGAATAGGAGGTAGGAACTGGCTAGGCAGGTAGGTTAAAAATTCTCCAAAGAAAAGGAGCCAATTTCTTGGCTAAAAGTCAAAATGTCTTTTGGTCTCTTAGCAACATAGGCCAAAAACATCAAAAGTATTGGGGACTTCATATTTAATCCCTCAAAGATTTTATGGTTACCTCTTCAGAGGGGGTAATGTTAGAGTAGAAAAAGCCAAATAGTAAATAAATAAATTAATTTAAAAAAATAAATACAATAAACTTCACTCACCCAGGGCTTATGAGCCATCTTGGAAGATGGAGTGGAAAGATTGTAAGAGCCAGGGAGAAGATGCAGGACAATCTGGAAACAGAACTACAAGCTCCTGGGAACCTTCTCATATGTTTCTATGGCAATGATTTCAGCAGACAAAAGTCCCATGCAAACTCAGGCAGACAAAAGTCCTTTATAGAATTGGGGAAATGAACAGCAGACCTCCATATTAGTTGAAAAATCATTGGCAACTGCTTATTGCTAGGTGAGGAAGATATGATCTTCCTAAAACAAGAGATTCTGAATAGGCTCCCTAGACCTCAGTGGATGGACTTGTACTAGGGAACGTCTGGGAACAAAGACTTGACACATTGGGCCTTAAAACGAATGTCAGAGTATATGGGTTCCAGTGGGAGGGTAGGGGCAGGTGCCAGTGCGGACAGGGATATAAAGATGGTTAAGATTGTTTGAGATATTCTGTATAAAATACACAAAAATTCAATAAAAACAAATTTAAAAATAAAATATTCTGGAAAACTGGAGCAGGAAGCAAAGTAAATTCGTGTGGTCAGGTTGCTATGAAATTTAGCACTTTCTAAATGGATGTATTAGAATATCACTCTCCAGACAGCTGATTAGTTACTCATATGCACTCACAGCACTGGTAACAGTACGCACATGTCCTTTGTAAGCTCAAACCAGACAAATTTCCTGCATAGACATGGGGAAGTGGGTAAGAAATTCAAACCCCACCTGAGAAACTGTTGGTGACCAATGGTTGCTGGGAGGAGGAGAATCAGTGTCTTTCAAGCACAAGATGCTTGGTAGTTTAACCAGGTTCCAGTGGCTGGACCCAACTGGAGGATACTTGGGGACACAAATTAGACTATATAGGACCTTATAAAACACAGTCCATTAAATTACGTGGGGGATATTAAGGGGAGATATCGATAGGGGCTATGATCTAAATATGATTTTAAAAAATTGCATAAAATTTGCAAAGATTCAATAAAATAGGGAAAAATAATTAACTGAGCATGATGCCAAATTTATTTAGCTAGTCATTCTGACTTTTTCTTTTATTACTTGTTATGATCACCTTAAAATGGAATTTTGCAGAAATAGTTTACAAATGTTAGGCTAATTAATACTTTTTATAGAATTTTTGAGATTTTCTTGCAATATATTTGGATGATATTCAGACCCCCTCCTTTATGTTCACTTCCCCTTAATAATCCCTGTCTGATTTCATTGGTTAATGTACCCAGCATTGCAGCCTTAAAGAAAACAGACTCTCCCGCTCCCAAAAGCTCTCAGTTGCCAATAGTTGCTTAGCAAGGGTTGGGGCTTCTTACCCATTTTCACACATCTGCTGAAATTTTGTCTGGCTTAAGTTATGTAGGTCTTGTGCATTCTGTCATCATTGCTATGGGTTCATAAGAGTTCATACTGCCCAGCTGTCTGGAAAGGTTACTTGTGGTCATCAACCACATCTAGTTCTTTTAATTTTCTGATCCATCTTTTACAATGATCCCTTTGCTTTGGGATGCAGAGGTTTGATATAAGTATCCTATTCAAGGATAAGCACTCTGTTTCTGTCAATCACCATCTGGTGAGAGTTGAGAGGTGCAGTAATCCATGTGTAGAACAATAACTGGTTAGTAGTTGGTTTAATACTATGTCTATTTAGCAGAATAATAGTAGTAGATTGATGTCCCTATAGTTTGTGACCTATTTAGCCACAGGATCCTAGACCTGGTATTAGTGTTAGGTATGGGCCCCATCTTGTGAAATAGATGATAAATCCATTGAGAAAGAGGTGGGTTACTCCCATAACATTAATGCCTGTACTATACCATTGAGCATATCTTACCAGACCACTTGCTATTGTATCTTACAATTTTCACAGCTGGGCAAGGTTGATGATTACTATTTTCTTCTGTTAATACGCATAGAATCTCCTAAGATAGCCAAAACTGAGAATTGATTATGAGATTTTGTAAACGGATCTCAAAGACGGCGTACAATTCTACCTTTGAGGTATGTTTTAACACTCTGACACCACAGTCCACTGCTTCTCATATTCATGGTTTTGTGGTGATTTTAATGTTAATGCTTGATTTTGGACTTTTAGGTCCCAAAATATAGGCTTTTAAGAGGGTCTACAAAGATCACTAAGGACAGAAATTATTTCTCTGGTCATTTACCCTACTTACCTTTAAAGAGACTCATAAATACAGCTATCATATAAACTTGTTCAGAAAATATCAAGTAATACCTATTACTACCAAGGTCAAACCAGATCAAACTAAACAACTTATTATTAATCTTGTTTTTGCTTCCATTCAGATAGTTTGTGCCTTTTGATTGGGGAATTTCCTCACTTCACAACATTTAAAGCTACTGATATGCAAGATCTCTTGCAATCTTTAAGATTTATTTGCTTTGCAAATTTTTGTTTTATTTATCCTCTCTTTCTTTTTGTGGTTGATATGTTGATCAGTTTTGAACATTTTCTAGTTCTCTTTCATGCTTCTGGCTTCACCTTTGGGTTTTATACTTTCATGTGCTTTCATGGTGGCAGTAATCCTCCCTTGGATTCTTGACTTAGAATTTTGAAGGGTTTTATGTAAAGCCATTATAGCGGTGAGGAATTCCTTTAACTTTAGTGTGTATACATTGAACAGTGTGGGTTCATCATTCCTCTCCCCGTATCCCTTACTTCCCCCCTTCTCCCCTGCCACACTCATTTTTTTCTCCTAGACAGTTTTATTTCTAGTTTCATGTCATATGTTAACATTAATTTCATGTATGTATATGAAATCGAGGATCCACAAATAAGAGAAAATACATCATGCTTGTGCTTCAGAGACTTGCTTAATTTGCACATAGGATAACCTCCAATTGAGTGCATTTTGCTGGTCTTGAAAAGACTGTCTCTTATTTACAGAGGACTGTCTTCTGGGAATGAGGTTTATTTTAGCCACTATTTAGTTGAATACATTTTTCTATACTTTTACATGCTGTTCTCATAAGTGCTGCAAGAATGAGATGTTTTTTTTATTGAGTGCAGCCTTCAGACCCTGAAGAGCCTCCTCCTTTTATCTCTTTTTCCTCGGATTTCTTCTTCCTTCTTTCTTCTTTCTTTCACTTTCATCTTTTAGTTATTTTTCTTCTCCTTCTTTTATGCTGAGGATATTTTAAAATGCCTGGTTTCAGGGCCAGGCGTGGTGGTACACACCTTTAATCCCAGCACTAGGGAGGCAGAGGCAGGCGGTTCTCTGTGAGTTTAAGGACAGCCTGGTCTACATAGTGAGTTCTAGGACAGGTGGGGCTACAGGGAGACCTGTCTCAAAAAAGACAAAAAAAAAAAAATGCCTGGCTTTAAGGTCAGATAGTCTCTCATCTGCTTAATCTAATTTCTTTTTTCCAATACATTTTCATTGATACTTTCTGAATTTCATACAATAGATCTTAATCATATTTAGATCACTGCCCTATCTGTACACCCCCACAGTCTGCCCTAAGGATGTCATGCATCCTGACATATATGTTAAGGGCTTTCAATCCATGAGGCTGTTCTGAGTCCCTTAGTTTTCCATGAGAACAGCTTCTGTTTTGTTTGTTCTTGCAATCACCCATGCTCACTCACCTCTAAGTATAGCTGCACACTCAATGCTTAGGTTTTTGTTCAGGAAGAAATGAGAACTAGCCATCACTCTTTGGTCATTTTAGGGTCTTCCATTTTTAGTTTAAGGAAGTAATAAAGGTGCCAATTCAGCAGGGTGTTAAAACATCATGAACTTACCATGAAACTTTTAAATTTTGATTATTTTTAATGCTTTGTTAGCTATTTTATTCAATAATAGCTGTAAGTATCTGTGAGATAGGAGGTTTTTTTTTTAGTTATTTATGTTTTACATTTATTTCTTAATGGAGAATGCACACACAGAGACCAAAGGAAATCTGTAGGACTTGATCTCTCTCCTTCTACCATGTGGGTCCCAGGGAGTGAATGTGGGTTATGCCCAGCAGCAAATGTGTTTGGCACTGAGCTGCCTCACCAACTGCCGCAGGTTCTCAGGTAGCACCTTAATACTTTAGATGTAAGAAAATTTAATTTACATGTACTTAAGTTTTATTACTATTGAGTTTGCATTGAAGAGATGTGGAATTTAAATATTTCAGCCTAATTATATTATCCAATTATTATATTTTTCCATCTAAATGTCCTTGACAATTGATACTTCTGTCTTTTCCATTCTTAAAATAAGTGAGTTGGATCAAGGTTATCTTACATTTATAGAAATATAAATTATAAGGTTTTTTTGTCTTTTTTGTAGTTTTCTGAAAGATAGGCTTAAACCAAAGAAAGATAATCAATGGCTTACAGTACAGGTTGACTGTCTTTTATCTCTCTGTTAGATTTTTACTCGACTATAATATTTAACTGAAAAGAGGCCCATCTAATTTGTACTGGAAATGTTAAGGTGTTACAAAATGAAATTTAAGAAAGTTCAAAGGCAATAAAACTCAAACCAAAACAAACAGGCAAGCAAAAGTCAAAAGCAAGACTTACTACTACTACTACTACTACTACTACTACTACTACTACTACTACTAAAGGGGGGTCTTGTTAGGTTAACCAGTCTCTAGTGGATGAACCCACACTGGAAGACATTTGGGAACAGAAATTAGACACAAATTGGATTTATATGTATAATATATATATTCATATGTATATACACTCATATGTATACATATATTGAGTGAGAAGCAGTATGGGGAATTGGGGATATTTTAGGGGATCTAAATATCAGCAAATCATATTGTATGAAAATAATAAAATTTCAATAGGAAAGAAACTAAGAATAGGAACTAGGGAGATGGCTCAGTTGGTAAAGCACTAGCTGCACAAACCTGAGGACGTGAGTTTGTTTCTTCAGACCCAGCTAAAGTAGACATGGCACCACATCTGTAACCGCAGCCCTTCTATAGCAAGACACATGGTGGAGGCAGGAGAACGTGTGAAAGTTTAATGGCCAGCTAGCCTGGTGTCCACCTCAGTGCACAAGAGACCATCTCTCAAGGTGAAGCAAAGGGCCAACACATGAAGCTGTCCTTTGAGCTTCACAGGAGTGCATAGCATGCATGTGTCCCCATTCACACACATAAACATGCACATGTACATACATACATATGAAGAATATAAGAGCGTCATCCAGTTATGATATTTTAAATAGCAACTATTTGCTTATAATTAGTTTTATAATGCAGAGTTTAACAATTTTCTTCACATTTAGCAGATTATATGGATCACCATGGCAACAAGGGAGCCTCCATGTTTAGTAGGATCTTGTATTTTTATTTAAATTATGTGAAATTTAGAATCTCTCTAATAAGACTTGAAATTATTTTATTCTTTAAAATCCAATGTAATCAGTTTTATCTGAAAGATTCAGTGCACTCCTGTCTTATGCCTAATAATTGTTAAACACTTCTTTATGTAATGCCCAATATTAAGTACACAATCTAATCAATGGATAGCTATCAAGTATTATGGAATATGGTGAATATATATATATATATATATACATATATATTTTTATCAATTATATATTTCATGTCATTCTGCATGGAAAGCTATACTACACAGTTTACAATCCAGGTCTTAACTTTGTTTCCACTATAAGATAGTCATTGCTCTTCAGCTTATTTGAAATATGGACTTAGCTTAAGAGAGCCAACTTAGCAATTGACAGAGCACCCTCATAGACCATGTTTTCACAAGATGGTCTGAAGTAGGCTTACGTCTTCATGATATCTATAAATTTCTCAATGCCCACATCCACAGAGCACTGCGGCACTAGGGAATCTAATGGAGAGTGATTTCCTCAGATCCTTGATCTTTGGAATTTTTGAAAGTTCATTTCACAATAAGATATACCTTTACTAGAATTATGGGAAATTGAAGCAGGTACTTTTTAAAAAATCAAATGGGATCAAAGGTCCAGAGAAAGAATGTCATGTTGTTACTTCTGTCTTAGATGACTTGAGTTATAGCAGCCAGTGTGATGGAAGGACTTTTCATTCCTAAGTCAGATCCACTGTACAAATCCCCAGTAGAGTGAGTGAGCAAAGCTGTGACTATCACCTTCTACAGCTGAAAACTTTATCTTGTGGAAAAGCATCAGAAATTTATTTATTTGACAGTAGGTGGGTGAGCCAAACATTTATTTTGAAAGCAACATGCATATTTTTAAAAAAAACCAATGTCCTAAAATTGGTTAGTCTTTTATTGATATATTTCTATGACACTAAAAATTTTATAGTCATCACATTTCCAGATATTTTACTTTATTTTCAGGCTTTATTTTAATGTTAAATTGAATTAATTGGTAAATGAATTTGCATACACAATATACTTGAGAGATGTATTTGTCACTAAATATGGTTATTTGAGTCATATCTTACACATATTAAGAAATTACATATTTAGGCTACTAAAATATTTTATGTGATATGTATAGGCTCATTTTGTTATGTTAAATTTTATAAGTTTTAAGAAGCCAGGGGGACTGGAGAGATGGCTTAGCAGTTAAGAACACTGATTGTTCTTGCAGAAGACCCAGGTTCAAATCCCAGCACCCACATGGCAGCTAACAACTGTCCATAACTCCAGTCCCAGGGTATCCGACAGCCCCCTCTGACCTCTGCAGGCATTATACAACACAGGTGCACTTTCCTACATGCAGGCAATACCTGAATACAAATAAAATTATGATAATAAACAAACATTTAAAAAAAAGAAGGCTGCTAAGAATGTAGCAAAGGCAATAATTTTTCATGTTCCAAGTTTGTGTTGCGGCCCCAAACAAGCCAAAATTTGCTTTCTTTGACTAACATAGTGACTATAAATGACTGAGACCAGATAGGTTAGTGACATAAGCAGAGGCACATTAGAATCAATGTGGTTGGGGGCTGGAGAGATGGCTTAACGGTTAAGAGGACTGACTGCTCTTGCAGAGGACCTGGGCTCAATTCTCAGCACCACATGCCTGCTACAAACCATCCTTAACTCCAGTTCCAGGGGAATCTGAAGCCCTCTTCTGACCTCCGCAGCATTTCATGACATGAGTAGACTCACATACATACAGGCAATACAATCATACACATAAAAATATTTTTTTAATATTCTTTAAAAATTAAAAAAATGCTACATAAAATATTTTTTTAATGAATCAATGTAGTTGGTTGGCTCATAATGGACTCATATGACTTCAGGGAGAAGGCAAATTGAGTTATAGTGCAGCATTTAAATCTGGAATCCAGGGCTGGGAAGATAAAATGCTTACCATGCAAGTGTGAGGACCAGCATTAGGATCCCAGTGTCACACTGAGTGGTTGTGTGGTGGCCCACCTATAATCCCAGTGCTCAGAAGCAGAAACAGAGATTCATGAGGCAAGCTGGCTAACTAGATTAGTCAAAGGAACAAAGCTCTAGTTTTGGTGAGAAAATCTGACTCAGTAAATATAGCAGAGATTCATGGAGGAAGATACTGGAGGCCAGTGTCTGATACTCACGCACATTTAGCCTCACACAGGCAAGTGTGCATGCACTCTGCGCAAACACAAAATACAATATACACAAAATTATACTTAATTATGTATTGAAGTTAACAACAAATGTTTGGTTTTATTATTTAACTATTTGTTAATACTTAAATACTTGATTGACAGTATAATTTTATATTTTTTAAAGAATATACCTAGGTGTGTCGATGAAACCTGAATCAGTTTTATTAATGTCACCAGTGGAAAGTTACTTTTGTTGTAAACCCTCCCTATTCTAATGTGTCCTGCAGAAGAATTGTAACATATTTATATATTTTATAAGATATCAGACCTTTGTCAACTAAATATATTAACCAAAGACTAGAAAATTCTCTATATGGAATTTTTCATGGTTGAGTAATCTCTAGTATGCAGAGTATAAATCAAGGGAATAATCATGAATATAATGAAGTCTAAGACCTTGCTCTACTAATCGATCATTGATTTATGTGAACCACATCTGGTTAATGAGATTTAAGAACAATGATCTGTATGCGTGTATAATAGATCACCAAAATTAATACTGAAATTCTCAAAAAGATGAATACATCACTAGTGAGAGAAATGAAGAATCTGGGTGTCATGTTAGTGGATATGCATCAAAGGGCAGCATTATTCCATGGATTTTGAAAGAAAGACAAGAGCACAATCTGTAGCAGAAAGTGAAGTGGGGACAAGAATGTGGGTGTCGGGACCTGGAAGTCTGGAAGGGGGTAGAGAGCATCTCCTCATGCTGAGAGTCCTAATCCTGGGCAAAGAAACGGAGTTTATTATCTAGCACTGGGTGAAAATGATGTTTGGGAACTATAGCAGTCTTTGAAAATCTGAAGGAGTTGAGTAGTGTCTATAATACTGGGAAAAATGATTCCCTGGATACAAGTGAAGGGATTTAAGAAAGGAATGGCAAGTAGAAGAAGTAAAGATTCTGATAGAATTGAAATGTGCATGTGTGCGCCTCTGTGTGTGTGTGTGTGTGTGTGTGTGTGTGTGTGTGTGTGTGTCAGTTCAGAAAGATTTGGAATTTGGATATTTTATTGATTATTTTTATTTCATGTGTATGAGTTCATTGTCTGCATATGTGTAAGTGCACCTGTGTGGTTCAGTGTCGGCAAAGGTCAGAACATAGTATTGGATTCTTCTGGAACTGGAGTTATGAATGGTTGTTAGCCACCATGTGGGTGTTGGAAATTGAACCTGGGTCCTCTGTAAGAACAGTTAGTGCTCTTAACTGCTGAGACATTTCTCTGTCCAAAGATTTGGAGTTTGAAAATTGAAATTTATTTTTAAATTTTGGCAAGAGTAATGAAAGAGAAGACTTTGCTTTGCTATCACTGCTAATGAAGATTGTTTCCATCTACAAAGGACATGTAAATGTACCATCTAAGGCCATCACTGCATTTCAAAAGGACCACTCCAAAATACTCTCCATCTACTCTTGCCCTCCAGTTTCTTTCTTTCAGATCAAATATGTTCAATTTTTAAAATGTTTAAAATGTTGTAATTTTCTAAGATTGGTATTATTAACATCATTTAGATAGGAAAACTAAGAAATATGTATATAATGCCATTTTTGAATATCCTTGCAACTCTAACTAAACATCTTGTACAAACTTGTACAATGATTATATAATAGTGGCATAAGGTTGTATACAAGTAAAAGTTAACAAAGGAGTAATATAATAGTTATCTCAAATACTCAACTTATGAAATAAAAACAAGTGAAATTTACAATTACTTGACATTCATAGTCTTTTTTATTTTTAAACACAATTCCCAAGCAATAGCTAGTAGGAAATTAATGTTGAAGGCATTTGAAGTAACACTTTAAAGCATTTTTCTGAAAACTTTATTTTCATTATTACTGAATATTTATTTCCATTTTTACTTTTTATTGTTAAAAATTCCATCATTAATAAAACACTTTAGAGCAGTTATCTTATACCATGATATGCATAGAAAACCACCCAGGCCTTACATGCTCATCTGAGTCAGTATGGATTACTACAGGCACGGCAAGGGAGAAGAGGCTGGTCTCATTATACCGCTTGGAGTAATACAGGTCCCCATGTCCGTACTTACTGTCTTTAGAAGATTTTCTAAAATACGGTCACAAAACAGATAATCACTTCTAAACTGCTTTCACAGAAGAAAATTCTTTTAACCAGATCTCCAGATTATGATATCCTATGGCAATCCACAGCATATGTGTTAAGATCTGGGTAAAAATAATCTCCTTTTAATTTGAGACTTCAGTTTTATGCTATTCAGTTCTATATGCGAACTTTATGATCTTATTTACAATTCATTGTCCTCTGTTTTGTATTTTGATCATGTTGTCTTTGACCGTTCTCACAAAGCCACGTGTTCGTCAATGTTTTGGTTTCTTCATTTCCTAGGTGAGGATACAAATTCAGTCCATGGAGGGCAATTAAAATAGTGATGTGTGAAAATAATCACATAATATTTGCTTTTGCAACTATGATGATCATTAATTAGAACAATTTTTACAACATTTAAGAAATCATATACACAATCTGTCATGTTGAAATAAGAATTATGTCCATATTTCTGTGTCCCTTCCAATTATTCCCCAATTGCATAATACAATGTCTATAAACAATTGTGAAATATAAATTTTTAAAGCAAATTGTGTTATATATACACATTTTTAATACCAATTGCTATGACCGAACAAAATCCGATTTTCCTTTAGTGAATTTTGAAAGGAATGTGGGGACTCTGGAAAGAGAAAATATTTAGTATTGAAATTAAAAATGTAGAAAATCTCAGAGGCTGGAGAGATGGTTCAGGGGCCAAAACAGTGGCTGTTCTTACAGACGATTTGCATTTGATTCCCAGTGCCTACCTACATGGCAGGTAATAACCATTCATAACTGCAGTTCCAGGCAAATTCAGTGCCCTCTTTTGACTTCCATGGGCATTGCATGACACAGATTTACTCACATACATGCAGGCAATACACTCATACACATAAAATTAAAAAATAATGAATAAAATACTTTTCAAAATTAAAAAAATCTCAAATAATTACAAAAAGCATATGTAGTAAACTGTAACCCTAAAGTTACTACTGGATTCTTATAAATTAAATTTACAAAAGCCCTACTGTTGACAATTACCAGAGTCATTTGGAATGAGTATTGGTACTACCTCCCTTAAGTTAAAATTCTCAGACCAGGATACATTATGATGGAAAAGTGTTGAACTCTATTGTACTAAGAACAAAAAGGCATAATGGATCATATAACACATGAGGGTAATGAAGACTTTCTAGACTTGAAAACAGGATATTTTGTAGTTAATTAGCTAAATCAGAAAGAAATGTTTGTTTAGTCAGTGTGCCATGAATTTCCTTATGATACCATAGCATCATGTGTGTGTATGTGTGTGTGTATGTGCATATGTGTATTTATAGTTACATAAGTGTTTTAAAAGTACCTGAACAGAAATAGCCTTCTCATTTTTTCCAGAAGGGTAGTGTATTTATAATGAATTCCTTCTAATTACCGCAAGGTCAGTTAGGAATTTGTATGTAGTCTCTTTCCCAATAACACGTTTTCATAGCACATTAATGTCTTGGATCAATTCTTTTCCTGCATTAAAAATAGGTCATCTGAAACTGAAACAAACAGAACGAGAACATTACCACCTCTGAGGTGCATCTGGGCTAGCCAATGGTAACATTTTTAACTCTTCCCTTATTAGAGTGAATGAATCTTTAAATACTCTAGTTACCTTTGTTTTACAAGAATATAAGTAGACACATCTTATTTCAGGTGGGCCTTTAAAATAATTACTAATTTACGAAAATTGAGCTAGTTTTGAATCATAATCTCACCTTTCCTGTTAAGATGGTATCATAACAATAACTCAAAAAAATCATGAGAAGTCTGAAATACACTACTAAAACTATTTCAAAAATTTAAATATGTTGGATTTTGGAAGTGAGACTCTGAATTTTAATGTTTATTTAGTAGATGACAGAAAAAAATGAAGGGCCTTGTAAAACATTCAGCAAGGCAGAATTTTGAAATGGTCAAAGAGAAGTATCTTTGAAGAGAAAATTTTGTGAAGAACTACTAGAAGATTCAAAAAATAATCCATTCACTCTGTGCTTTGTGCTGGTGTCAGGGAGAGATGGGGGTGCATGCTCCAAACTCTACAGGATCAGAAACACTGTGATGTACTAAACATTTAACAATAATTCTAGACAGTAGGAAGTTTCAACTGCATCTAAACATCCTTCTACTCTGCATAATGTAGGATGGATATTGAAAATAAAAATAGCATTGTAGTAGACTAGTAAATGGGAAAACACTAGAAAGAAAATCAAGTTTTTGAGCTTAAATCTTTTGGGTCTTCAACTTTGGGCTAAATTGAAGTATCTGCAATTTTGAAATTTATGACAGAGCTCAAGATTTTAAATATAAAGATTTTCTACTCTTTTAACTATTAATGGGAAAATTTAAAAATTCTAATGCAAAAGTTTTAAGCAATACAAGATGTTACAAAATTGCATTGCACTGGTTTGTAATAAAGAAAACTATGAACTAAAAATTTTTTTAATAGAAAAGAAGTTTCAATAAGAGCAAAATAATGCAAAAGTAGAAATTCTACTTTGTTATTCAATGTTATCAGTGAGACATTAGCCCCATCAGACAAATAGATAGATACCATCTTCAAGGAAATTCTCCATACTCTAGGGGCTGGTGAGATGGCTTAGGCTTTAAAAGTGGGTATTGAGCGATCCAAGTACAGTTCCCCACACGCCTATCTGGCAGCTCCTAATCCCCACTCTGGGTTCCAATACCCTCTTATGAATTCTGCGGGCACCTGCACTCACACAGGCATTTATTCATACACACATAACAGAATTAAAAATAAAATAAATATTAAAATAAAATAAATGAAGAATGGCTTGAATATGTCAAAAATTACTAGGTTTGTTTTGAAAGACTGGTTTGATGAATATAAGACACTATATAGGAGCAATTTCTGACATATTCTGTATTGCACAATGCTAACGATTTTTCATCTGTTGCAAATATTTTACTAACATCACTCCTGTGTTTTCCTCGGAGATTCTGTTAATATAAACAGTAGTAATAGACACAATAAAGTCAGGCAGGGAATAATTAGTAGCACTAAGCATATGGGATTCATGTCAAAGGTAAAAGAAAATAAAAGCAGTACCACATGCTGCTTGGACTTCCATGTTAATCTTGATGCTGAGTGGTTATATAGGAAAGCTGTTTCCAAGGTCAGTCGTGGTTCCTGTGAAAGCAAACTGGATGTAGTACGAATGTCACAACTGGCATTGCTCACTTTCCAAAGAGATGAACACATATTTGTAAAGGTCTGAGATGTGTGAAGAACTGTTAGAGATTAGAGCCCCATTGATCAAGGTGGACATGGTGTCGATTAGTTTGACGTAACCATAAACTGAGCACTCACATAAAAAGAAAGACATCTGTTGAAATATCCTTTAAAGGAAACAACGCTGCCTGGACAAAAGTTCATTGTTTAGGATGATATTTAGACACGGGGTTAAAAATAAGTATGAGAGGGCCTGGAGAGTGGATCAGCAGTTAAGAACAGTTCCTATTTTCCAGAGGACCTGGGTTTGAATCCCAGAAGCCACATGGCAGGCAACAGCAGTCTGTAACTCCAGTTCAAGGGAACCAACATCCTCCTCTGGTCTCTGAGAGCACTGTACAACACTGGTACACCTACATACATACAGGCAAAATATACACATAGAAATAAAAATAATAAATAAATGTTTTGTAAAAAGTAGGCATATGTCGCTTCCCCAGTGTACACACGTGAGACATGGGAAAGATCTTGACTTCTCAGTGACAGACAGCCTTGTGTTTTTCTCTCAAACACTGATGTAATGAGTTTGAGTAATGAACCGTGACTGCATATTTATGTATTCCTCATTATATCTGATTTCTTCATATTTGATCCTCTGTTGTTAAGGGCATAAGCATTTAAGATGACAATGTATTTATGGAGAGCCAGCCTTTTTATGTAGCTCTTTTTTTATCCCGGATAAATTTCCTCATTATGCAAACAGCATTATCATGTTATTGCAACTATTTTAGTTTTGTTTTGATAACTTGTATCATATTCTTCTAAGAGCACTCTGAGAGAATGCTCAGGTAGTATCTTCTGGAGTAGGCCTTTGTAATGGGAAAGGACTTGAGTCTGTTTCAAGAGTCAGTAGGGACTTTCGGGGAATGCTATCCAAAGATGGGTCTGGATGCACCCCACTCCCAGCAACCGTGACAATTGCTCAGAGAGCAATTTCTAACCTTACCTCCTCTCCCTTCCAGTTTCCACACATAGCAATGCGTCATTAACTTTTATTTGTTCTAATCAGTAGAACCAACAGCTTCTGTCTCAGGAAGAAGCCTTTTAACTTTAACTCTCCAGATTTCTCTGTCTTTCCAGTTTTTGGGGGTGACATTTTGCCTGCAAATTCAGTTCTTGAGGGGCCCAAAATAAAGTCATGGTTTTATTTGTCTCAATAGTATTGGTGTAAAAATGAAAATGACAACCTCCACACTCAGTGTTTGAAACTGAAGACAAATTTCTCAGTAGTTGCTATTTAATTTGAGACTTTTATGGCAAAGCAGTATCAGCTGTGTTGAAATAAAAATAAAGCATATTCTGTACAATATGGACATCTGCAAGCTTCCAAGAAAGAAGACTTAACATTCAAATCCAGTGTAGCTAAGACATCAAGTGTAAGTAGACATTGTCAGAGACTTACGTAGGTGACATAGGCTGGGACTAAAAGAGAAAAGTCACCCCAGCTCATGGGAAGCTAAAGGGCTGCTGTCTATATATCTTATAAAATTTCTGAAGGTTTTATTCATGGTACTATCAGTAACATTTTAAAATTGGCTCTGGATATTTTATATGAGGTAAGATTAGAGGAAATGTTAAGGAGAGTCTAATAAATAACCCAATTAGGATGAGCATTGATGTATAGTTGTAGCAGTGAAAGAAATGAGATGTATTGGGAATTATTTTAGAGACTGGATCAAAATGACTTGTTGGTGTAACTGATTTAGAAGAGTAGTGAGGGGTACATATTTGGTTGGGAACATTATTACTGAAGAAATCCTTAGAGGATTCCTAGATTAATGAATTAATTCCTACATTAATAAATTAAATACATAAACAGACAGAAAATGTTCAAGTATAGACAGCACAGCCATCATTCAAGATCAGGGTCTCTTCCACAGAAGCTAGGCCCTTTGATCACACAGAAGTCTCTTTCACTGTTTCTGGGTGCTTGTATTTGTATATTAAAGTTTATCCACCTACTTTAGGCATAGTCATTTATGGTACTTCTTTTACTCTTCACTTAAAAAATTAAGCTTCCAGTCATATAACTCTAGCTAGTTTCTTCAAGTTAACAAATGTCAAATTATTTTTTGTAACTCATACTTGAAAGCATTTTTACTAAAATTAAACTGAAAATAAGACACATGTTCAATCTACGTAAGTCCATTTGATATGGCATTCTCATAATAAAAGGATACACACCATAACAGCACAATAAAATGGGTTGGGTGGAGGGGTGGGGGAAGGCATGGATGGGAGACGGCATCTAGATTTGAGTGGGAAATGTATGAAATTTAAAAAGCTCAACAAAAAAGTTATCTATAAAAATACATTATAGCCAGACAAGAGCTAATTTGTTTACAAAGGAAACACATATCTGTTGTACATAGGTTTTCTAATTGAACTGATTTGTGCAATACTAATAGTTTACTATATATTTGACTACTTCTATAAATATGTCTATTAAATTTTTCCTAACTCCTATTCTCCATTTTATGATGTGACTCTATGATACTGTCCTAAATAATGCAGTGCTAGCCCAGTTTTACCAGTGGAAAAGCTTCTAGAAATATTTCTTCATTTTAGAAACAGAAATATTGATTCTATAGGACACATAAAAGACTACTGAATGGCATAAAAACTAAGTTGTTTGTGAACCTTGTGGTTTTTAAGATTTGAAAGGGAATTAAATTTTATTAGGAGTAAACTTTGATAGTTCAATCATTAAAAGTAGTAGGCATGCATTATAAGCTATTGGTCAAATATTCCTTTAAAGGGTTTATGCTCTTTATTGAATTATCAGCTAATCAATGAGTGAAATCTTTTTACTGCCCTCACTTTACAAATTAAAAACGGGAGTGCTAAATATATGTTATTAATATAAGGTAGACTTCCACAACATGAGCCACGACAGAGATGAACATAGTCCACGTCCTGGGTCTGTGTTCTTAATCTACCACTTCGTTTCCTTCCTCCTGCATCCTCTGTCTTATCCTTGTTGTGCATGTATGTGTCTGAAGCCCATACTATGCTTCACAGAGGAACTGAATAATGGTTCTCCCATCAGGTACAAATATGGATGACACTAGAACAAAACATATATTCGCACTTATTATTACCCATATATTTCTATAATTACCTAGCATTCCACTAGATTCTCCTGAGAATTTCAGATAAACCTTTACCTATCAGGCATTTTAAGGAAATACTGTATTTTCGGCTATGTGTAAAGTCCAGCTAAATACAGTAGCCTCATTCCATTTGAAAAGTCAGAATCTGAGAGAGGAAAGGATGAATCTTGGTCATGGAAATAAAGCTGTGAGAGTAGAGGGAAGAGTCAGATATGGACCCAGAAGGAACAGAGCAAATCAGGAAGTGAAACTTGAAGGGCCAAAACTAATACACAGCCTCTTGCTGCCCCAGTGGAAACGAATAACTCCATGATAAAATATTAATAAATAAACATAAAATATGTAAAAAATCTGTCTGTATCACACCTTAGAGAGCGTCTTTATGTGGATTAGCATATTCATAATTGAAGAACTAAGTCATTAGAGTAACAATTTTTGTGTTTTATCTCAACTTAAGAAATGGCCAATCATTTAAAAAGAGAAAGATATATTTTTGTCAGAGAGCTGTAGCCTACTTACCATCCTGCCGTTTCTCAGGATGTGAAATCTTATTCAACTTACCTGAGTTTCCTTGTCTATAAAGTGAGGTAATTCTATCAACATTACAGAGCAGGCATTTAAAATAGAAAATTATTTGAAATGGTTAGGACATTAATAGGTCCTCTGGGTCATGTTTTCTCTTAGTTGGCAATTCTCAACTGCTCACAAAACGATTCTTAGTTTCAGCTGCCAATGAAAATCTTCTTTTGATTACACTAGAGTCTACTGGTTTCTGCTCCCCATCCACATCCTTATCCCTTCCTTCTATTAGTTCCAAAATGATGGGTGCTATTCTTTATTGCCTCAGTGGCCATTCACCCTCAAGTCAATGACATAATTATCATCACAATAATATTAGGTTGGTCTAGGCATGGTGACTCATACCTTTGATCCCAGTACTCAGGAGGAAGAGGCAGGCAGATCTCCTTGAGATTGAGGACAACCTGGTTTACATAGTGAGTTCTCAGCCAGCTGTGGTAATAGGTGAGAGAGAGAGAGAGAGAGAGAGAGAGAGAGAGAGAGAGAGAGAAGAGAGAGAGAGAGAGAGAGAGAGAGAGTGAGGGAGAGGAGAAAGAGATTCTATTTGAGGCCTGGAAAGAAGGCTCAGTGGTCAAGAACACTGCCTGCCCTTGCAGAAAACTCAGGTTCAAATCCCAGCACCCACATGGTGACTAACAACCATCCTTTACTCCAGTTCCAGGGGATCTGATGCCCTCTTCTGTCCCCCTCAGGCTCTGAACACTGCATGACTTAGGTGCACTTAGGTACATACACGCAGGCATAACATACATACACATAAAAAATTAAAAAAATTAAAAAAATTTTTAAAGTAATATTTAGTTGGATTAGTAATTTAAAGAATTTAAGACATAGCTATCTGTAACTGAAAGAGTGAATTAGAGAGAAGCTACTCCTCCTTCTCCTCCTCCTTCTTCTCCTCCTCCTCTTCCCCCTCCCCTCCTCCTCTTCCTCTTCCTCCTCCTCCTCCTCCTCCTCCTCTTCTTTCTCTTCCTCCTCCCCCTCTTCCCCCTCCTTCTCTTCCTCCTCCTTTCTTCTCCTCCTCCTCTTCCTCCTCCTCTTCCTCCTCCTCTTCCTCCTCTTCCTCCTCCTCCTCCTCCTCCTTCTTGTTGTATTTACTTTTTCTTTTTAGACAGGGTCTCCCTGTAGCCTCAACTATCCTGAAACTCACTGTATATGCCAGGCTGGATGCAATCTCATTGAAATCTTCTGCCTCTGCCTGTCAGTCACTGCCTGCTCCCTCTGCATTCCCATCTAAGCAGGTCGCACATAGCAGTGAGTTTTCTATTATGTCAGTACAGTTTGACTTGGCACAGCTAGTGCCTCCTTGAACTTTAAATTCAGTTCCTCCTGTTTTCAATGCCAAGTTTTCCATTCTTATTTTTCCTACGTAATGAAACATAGAGTCAATTCAATCCATTATTGTATTTTGTCAGTTTGGTATATCTGTCAACACACAGAGTGTATTTAAAAGAATCTATGACTCATAAACAGTTTCTTTTAGACCTTAGTAAATGCATTACAGATCCATATTTAACTTAGGCTTTAATATGAGAAGTCAAGACACATTATATTACTTAAGAAAGAAAATTGTGAACACATTTTGCTTCAGCTTTTTTGTAGTTTGATAATAAAGTACAAAATGTATAACAATTGAGTTCAGATATGAAGTAATTTGCTAAATCTTAGCTTATTTCTATGTAAGAAATTATTTAATCTAATATGTGTTGTCACTTATTATGAAGGGACCGTTAAAATCATTGCTAGTAATTTATTTTCAAATTCAGTGAAATAATAATTTGACCAGAAGTAATTTTGAAATCATTTGGCACTAAATTTATATTTTATAACCTTTATATTGAATTCATTTAATATATATGTATATATAGCTATTTATAACCCAGAATGGCTGCATTATTGTCCTGTCCCTAAAATTACCACTCTTATATGTTTGCTTACTTTGCATTGTATAATGAATTTAAGTGATACATAGAAAATTCCTTTACAGGAATGAAGCATTACAAATGTAGTCACAAACACACATATTCTTTTAGTGCACTATTTTTTGCTTGCATTATTTTTAATAGGCTTTGCTTAGAACACTGAAAAATTCTTTACTAAAAAGCATCAAATCTCCAAAACATCTTTATGCTCATGAAAAATATTTATGATCATGTCATAGTTATGACTGCCATTTGGTTAACATCTAGAGATTCTATATCAAATGTAAACCAGAATTAAATAAAATTGTTATTTGTGATGGTCAACTAAACTGAAAATCGCATTGTAGATTGTATATTAAGACATAAACTGAGAATAACGTATTCATAAGCATGTTAGCATGGCAGCTGAGCCAAATTGATATGTAAAGTTAATAGTCCATCCATGTCACCTATAAAGGCAAAAGAGTGTTCTATGAGCACTTCCTCGTAACTCTACTCACACCCCACTAAACCCTTGGCATTACATCCTCTATTATTATTTGTCTTCTATTAAAATATTTTAAAGTCCTATTCAGTCTAATCTGTACTCCCCAGGTGCTCTTGGGTGTGTGTCTATCCCTTAGAGTCTAGTCATCCTACCAGATGGCGTACCAATAAAGAAAACTGGTTTTCTTTCCTCTGGCATCTATTAGTTGCCAGTAGTTCCCCAGCTGGGGCTGGGGCTTTCTATCCACCTCCCACACTCACCACCTCCCACACTCATGCTGTGACTTATCTGACTTGGGTTTGCACAGGCCCTGAGTATGCTGTTATAAGCTCTGTGGGTTCATATGTGCAAGTACCCTGTGGTGTTCAGATAGCATCATTTCCTTCTATTCCTTTACCATCTCTGGGCCTTATAATCTTTCCACTCCTCTTCCACAATGATCCCCGAGACTTGTGAGGAGAGGGTGCAATACAGGTGTCTCGTGTATGACTGAGAACTCTGAAGGCTCATTTTCTATGCCTGCTGAATATTTGTGGGTCTCTGTGTTAATCGTAATCTACTATCAGAACCCTCTCTTGTGAGAGCTGAGATGGTAACTGATTTCTAAACAGAATAACAAGTCAATATTAGTCAGTGTAATACTAGTCTAACTATTTAGAAAAATGATTATAGTAGGTTGACATTTATGGCCTGTGTCTGTCCAGGTCCACGGTCTTGACCCTGATAACAGGGTCAGTATGGTGAAGTGGGCCTTAAATCCATATTTTGCCAAATCAGTTGTTATTATAGCTTAGAGGTTTTACAGCTGGGTAAGGTTGATAATTACCTTTCTCTGTGAATAATACGCATAGAATCTTTATTATTTTTGTGAGTGGAGTGAACACTATAAATGGGTAGAATATGACTGTGGCACATTGCACTGCACAATGTAGATACAATTAATGGAACAAAGGCGCAAAGGGTAAAGTTCTCACAGCAAGATAGAATTCTGTTACCAAATTACCATTTGTTTTTTTGAACCTGAATCACCAAGGGACCTTGAACTTTTCATGGCTGCCCTTTGGATTTTGAATACTTCCCTTTAGCTCAATCCTAACATACTGTACTATTGAGGCTGTTTTTCTAAAGATCCTTACTTAAAACCTTCTCTCACCTAGTAGTTTATACACAGCTGCATTTGTGAACATCTAATACAGTGCAGCCAGTGTCTGTTCCACTGTCCACTTAAGAAGCAGTGAAAATAATTGCATTTTTTCTATGCTGCTCTAGAGTTTGAACTGAATTAATGGAGGAGAAACAAACATATAAATCTTTGTAACTTAGGAAGTTATAAGGAAAAGAGTTATTTAGTGAGTATTCTAGAAGATTTAGAATACGTCAGTGAAAGTGGAATGGGGGAGGCAAGAGGAATGAAGGCGAAAATGATGATGTAACATATTTAAAACTGTGTTTCAAGCTATGTGAATGTGTTGCCAGGACACAGTTCTATTTGAATCAGGAACAGTATCTTGAGACTCTAAAATGAACATTTAGGACTAAAGAGATGGCTCAGCATTTAAGAGCACTGGTTGTTCTTGCAGAAGACCTGGGTTAGAGTCCTAGCACCCACTTGTCTGCTAATAACTGTCCATAACTCCAGTTCCAGGGATTCCGACACCCTCTTCTGACCTCCACCAGCTTTGTACAACGTTGGTGCACTTACACACATGAAGGCAATACACTTATACACATAGAATAAAAATAACAAAATATGTTTTAATTTGCATTTCCCTAATTACTAATTATGTTGAACAGTTTTTAAGATGTTTCTTAGCCATCTCAATTTCTTCCTTTGAGAACTCTCTATTTTCACAGTATTAATTCTTCCAGTTCATGAGCATGGAAGGTCCTTCCACCTCCTGGTTTCTTCCTCAATCTCTTCCTTTAAAGATTTAAATTTTTCACTGTAGAGATCTTTGATGTCTTTGGTCAGGTTTATTCCAAGATTTTTTTTGTAGCTATTATGAATGGGGGGGTTTCTTGTATTCTTTCTCCAATTGCTTGTTATTGGTATATAGAAAGATTTTTTTAGATTGATTTATAACCTGCCTCTTTACAAAAAGTGTTGATCAGTTCTAGGAGTTTTCTGGTGGAACTTTTGCAATCTCTTGGGTATTGTATCACATCATCTGAGAAACGGGATAAT
This sequence comes from Nannospalax galili, assembly GCF_000622305.1. Taxonomy (NCBI): domain Eukaryota; kingdom Metazoa; phylum Chordata; class Mammalia; order Rodentia; family Spalacidae; genus Nannospalax; species Nannospalax galili. Next base: position 833,988 of record NW_008332088.1, read on the forward strand.
TTGACCTCTTCTTTTCCAATTAGTACTCCTTTAATTTCCTTCTCTTGTCTTATTGCTCTAGTAAGATTTCAAGCACAATACTGAAAAGAAGTAGAGATAGTGGCTGTCCTTGTCTGTTCCTGATGTTAAGGGGAATGCTTCCAGTTTTTCTGCATTGAGAATTATGTTGGCTGTGGGTTTGTTTTACATAGCTTTAATTAAGTTGATGTATGTTCCCTTCAGTCCAATTCCCTTTAGAACTTTTATAATGAATGCATGCTGAATTTTGTCAAAAGCCTTTTTTGCATCTATTGAGCTGACAACGTGGTTTCTTTCTTTGGGTCTACTTATACGATTGTTGATGTTTATTGACTTGTGTATGTTGAACAATCCCTGCATCTCTGGAATAAAGCTGACTTGATCATGGTGGATGATCTTTTTGATGTATATCTGTATGCGTTTGCAAATATTTTGTTGAGGATTTTTGCATCTATGTTCATTAAGAATATGGGTCTTTTTATAAAAATAAATAAAATGAAAAAGAGGACATATTATTTCTCATTTCTTGGATTGAATGTGGAAGCAATTTTCAGCAAATTTAGACAATATGTTTCTCACGAATCTCACCAGGGATTATTTATGACCAGAAAGAAAAAATAATGGTCTAATTGTACACTCGTGATATGAATTCATATGGATTTTATGTATGTTGATTAGTTGTTGTCTATATGTACATTAGAATTTAAATAACACATTGGTTATTGTCTCCATTTATTAATAAGATTCAGTATGTCAGAACAGAGAAAATCAATATTAAGCACAAACTTAAAAACCAAGAAACAGAAGGTGTAGAAATAAACAAAGGTTATGTGCTCAATTTTCCTTAAAATTCATCTTGAAAACAGTAGGTTTCAGATTATATAAATCACTGAATCATTACATTGCTTTGTACCTGATATTTTTACCTGAAATAGCTAAAGTAAATAAGATATTAGTGGTGTGGGAGGAGAGAGATTCACTGAGTAATGTGTTTTACTTAATGAATTTAAATTTAGTTTGTGGCTCATTTACTGTTTTGACTCTTCATATCCATTGATGTTGAAAAATGTACGCCAAACCCTACAGTAATATTCATGATTTTTGTAGTGCAGACAGTGGTTGATGATGTGTACTATCACAGTTTGAAAATGTTTTAAGAAAATCTCTATTTTCAGCCTGATACTTTTAAGAATAGAACAAAAAAAGACAAGGCAATAGAGGAGAGAAAGAAAACAACCGCACAACAAAGGAAGAAAAGCATTAGAATTTTGTTTTGGTTGATATTTTCTCAATATGCAAGACATACACAGACATAAGGCATAAACAGACATACACAGACATACACAGATCAAGAACAAACACAATATACAGTTTGAAACATTTTTTATAGATCCTAGAGAAAACCCTATCTCTGTCATATCGCTAGAAAAAAGGAATTTCTTGCCATCTGTGAAATATGGATCATTATATTTACAGACAAGTGTACCATATATCACTTACCTGAGAACTTCTTTTTGCAGTAGATGGAGGCTACTGCAGAACCCCACAACTGATCACATTCCTCCATGGCCTCTGCTTCTATAGCTTCCTCCAGGACCCTGCCCTGAGTTCCTGGTCTGGCTTCTTTCATGGATATGTAAGACAAACAGATCTTTTCTTCTGCAAGCTGCTTTTGGTAAGTGATTTATTCCAGAAGGCAGAAACAAAATTAGAACACATGCTATTGTGTATAGAGCTACAATGAAGAAAATGTAAGGCGTCTCTTTCTTAGGACATAGAACCTTTGGTTCATGACTATTCAGAAGTGGTATGGTGGAATCAGACAATAATTCTATTTGTAGATTTACGTGAAATCCCTATGCTGTTTTCCCTAATATGTTGATGGATGTAGTCTTCCATTTCCTTATACCCTTGCCAACATCAATTTTCATTTGATATTTTGGTACTAGCTCCATAGAGATGGACTAATAGTCATAAATACTTTTTAAATATGATTTTTATAATTTTCATTTTGCTTTCAAATTTGATAGCTGAAGTTGTGCTATTCATTGACTCTTTGATGTGTGGCCATCTACTGGGGTGTGGTCAACCTATCTGGGGCAACACACTTAAAGAAAACTGACTCTCCCTCTCCCATCAGTTCTTTAGTAAGGGTTAAGATATTATGCCACCCTTCCCCAGTGCTTGATGGGATTTTTGCCTTGACTAAGTTTGCACAGGTCTTGTGAATATTTTCACAACCTCTGTGAGTCATGTATGCAGCTGTCCTGTTATGTGCAGAAAACACTATTTACTGGTAGTCATTCATGGTCTCTGTATCATATAATATTTTTCTGCCCTGTCTTCTACAATGATTTCTGAACTTTTCGAGGAGAATGTATGATATAGGTGTGTCATTTAGGGTTCAACATTCTTCAGTTACTTATTTTCTGTTCCTTCACCAGTTGTGGGTTTTTATGTTAATTGGCATTTACTGTAAAAATAAGCTTCTTTGGTGAGGTGTGTCAGATGCACTAATGTATGAGTATAAAGATAATTCACTAAGAGTCAGATTAATACTATGTTTATTTAGCAGAATCATTAGTAGGAAGCTCTCCCCTAGGGCCTAGGTATATGTACAGGCTCTTGGCCTTAATAATGGTGCTTGGTATGGGCACATCTTGTGAAGTGGGACCTTCAAATATGATTTTTTGCTCTCTTTACATTTCTGCCACTATTTTACCAGTGGGCATCATGGCCAGCCAATCACTATTGTAGCTCACAAGGTTTACAACTGGGTATACTGGTGATTACTTTTCTCTCCCTCTGTTATGAATGCTTCTTTCTCGTACTGTGAAACCCAATAAGGCTGTAGCTCACCCCAGTAGATGACAACACATCCGAGTCAATGGACAGAACAACTTGAGCTTGATGGGTTTAAAAAAAAGGACACAAAGTTGGATAGATAGTGAATCGGGGGGACAGGGAGGAGCTGGGAGGCAAGTATGAACGAAGTACATTGCATGAAATTCTCAAATAACTCATAAAAATGTGGAGGACAAAGCCAAGAGAAAAAGGTAGGAAACTTCATGGACAGTGAGACTAAGGCAATTCATAACAAAATTGTTTTCAAATCTGAACCCATACCTTCTAACTGCTGTTGTTTGCATTGTGTGGTGATGGCAGGCAGAGTGCCAATGTATCTGCTGTGTTCAGAGCCAGTGAAGTCAGGAGAGGCAGCAGGGACAAGATCTTCCAGAAAAAGCTGGATTTATTCTTTGTGATAGTTGAATAATTTTTAGTTGTGTATTCAGAAAACCTTTCTGAGAGCCAAATTTTGGGGACTGCACATTCAATTATATGGTATTTCGCATGCAATTTAAGAAGCTCAGACTTAAATTGATTGAGTTAGAATCAGCCATTTGCTCTAATAGAGAATGAGGCAGTAAGAGATGGGGCAGATAGGTACTTGGATCTTCATCAATCCCTAGAATCTTAGGTGACCTTTCCTAAAAAGAGTTTTGGAAAGAGTCTTAAAGTAGTAATATTTCAGCGGAGAACAGGGTGGTTCTAGAATTCCAGTGTTCTAGTGCACAGAAGTAACAAGGTATTCTGTGGACAGAATGAACAGAAAAGCAGTAGAAAAAAGTGCTCACCTCGCCTCTCATATCTGTGTGCCGTAGAATAGGCATATCACAGTTAAGAAGAGGTAGAGACCTGCCTTGGTGATATGCTTGTCACGTTCAGAGAAGACACTCTGCCTGAACACTGTGACGTGCACAGATGTTGACCTAAGGAGTTAACCACAACTTTCTTTAGGAAATAAGAAATGTTCCCAATATAGGAAGCTATGGAAGTATGTACTTTGAAATGCAGGTTTGACATATGGCTGACAGGCCTTGCAAGGCAAGGTACTGTTGTCCATCTAAGACTATGTTGTATCTCAAAAGACTGGCTCAATGGGGGCTGTAGAGATGGCTTGTTCAGTGATTAAGAGCCTTGGCTGCTTTCACAGAAGACCTGGGTTTGAATTCCAGCACCCACTAAGCAGCTTACAACTGCCTGTAACTCAACTGTTACAGGGAATCGATGTCCTCTTCTGCCTGCACAGGCATTGCACAACATGGGTGTTCTTATTACATGCATGTGGGCATAACACCTAGATACATGAAATAAATTACAAATTAAAAAAATTCAAATAAAGAAGACTGGTTCAGTGTAATTCACTGAATTCTGCTATGATATAATACAGAAGATTATGAGTTTCAGGGCCATCCTGATATGTTTCCCTTCAAAAACTCCAATTGTAATTTGTTTTTAAATATACATATTTGAATGCATAAAACTTGTGTATAATTCAAATATGTACAGTTGAATTGCTGCCTGGTAGTATCAAGCAAATCTTAGCTATCTAAGTTGTTTGTCTTTTTATAATAATCTGTAGCAAGCATTAATTAAAACGGGAACGCCAGGTGGAAAAAGAATTGGATAGGAAAAGTGAGAAGACTTGTGTGTCAGTATGTGTGTGTGAGCACACGACTGTATTGACATGTTTGCACACAGAAACAGTGCCAGGCCTTGAATGTGGCACATCAGGAAGCCAGCCAGATCTGTGTTTTGTTTTTCTTTGCAGTTTTCCTTCCTCCGTTTTAGCTTTATGCCCGATTCAGTACTCAGCTTTTGATTTGTGCTTTTCTCTTACACAGTGAGTTAAAAACATTATCTGCTGAATTTAAAAATGAGTTTTGCATGTCATAATAATGAGATATTAAATTTTTAATTAAATACTCTTTCCCAAAATGATGAATAGATGCGTTTCTCCTTAATGCAATAGTGGGTATTTTGTAGCACTGTCAAAATGACACCAGTAATCACTGGAGATCGTAGTGGCTAAGAATGGCTGACGTAGATTGTAGGTAAAGAATGGATCTAAGAAATATAAATTTCTTCCTTCTTTGTTTTCTGTGTTCTTTGTATATTCTGGATATTAATCCTCTGTCAGATGACCTGCTGGTGAAGATGTTATCTCACTCTATAGACTTTTCTTCCCCCGACTGGTTGTTTCCTTTGCTGTACAGAAGCTTTTTAGCTTAATGAGGTTCCATTTGTCAATTGTTGACCTTAATTCATGAGCAACTGATGTTCTATTTAGAAAGTCTTTTCCTGCACCTCTATCTTGTAGGCTACTGCTTGTTTTCCTCTAACAGTTTCAGCATTTCTGGGTTCACATTGAGGTCTTTGGTCCATTTGGAGTTGACTTTGTGCAGGGAAATAGGTATAGTACTAATTTCGTGCTTCTTCACATGGAGATCAAATTTTGCCAGCATCATTTGTTAAAGATTCTTCCGTTTCCTCCAGCGTGTGTTCTTGGTACCTTTGTCAAATATCAGGTGGCTATGCTCATGTTTGTATCTTCTATTTTGTTCCATTGATCTACAAGTCTGGTTTTGTGGCAATACTATGCTGCTTTTATGACTATGGCTCTGTCATATAGATTGAAACACACAAATGTAAAATGGTGAATATACAATATTTGCCTTTCTGGGTCTGGATTATCTCACTCAGAATGCTTGTTTTCAGTTCCATCAAATTACATGGGAATTACATAATTTCATTTTCTTAATAACAGAATAATATTCAATTCTGTCAATTGTATCTTATTTTCATTATTCATTCATCTGTTGATGGACATCCAGGTTGTTTGCATTTCTTGGCTATTGTGAACAAAACAGCAATAAACAGGGATAAGCAGGCAACTCCGTAATAGGATACAGGACTTCAACATAAGACTTTATATTCTGAATCTGATTATTCCCTGAAAACTTCAACCTAAGACTTTATTCCCTGAATCTGGTAGAGGAAAAAGTCAGGAATACACTGGAACATACAGGAACAGGAAAGGACTTTCTCTGCAAGGCCCTGGTAGTGCAGACATTTAAGACCAAGAATTAGTAAACAGGGCTTCATGAAACTAAAAAACTTCTTCACAGCACAAGTTACTGTTATTTGAGAGAAGCGGTAACCTACAGATTGGGAAAAATCATTAGCAGCTATAAATCTGACAGAGGGTTCATATTTAGAATATACAAAGAGCTGAAAAAAATAAGAAAAACAAAGAAGCCTGATAAAAATTTGACTAAGGAACTTAAACCTGTGTGTCTCAAAAGCTGAAACACAAATCCTAGAAGAATATTTTTTAAATATTTGACATCTTTAGCCACCAGAGAAATACAACTTTAAACTACTTTAAGTTTCCCTCTTATCACAGTCAGATAAGCTAAGAAAGGTCTGGAAACAAATATGACAGAAGCTGCTACATAAATTGTGTGTAGGGTCCTAAGGAAGCTGGAAGAGCTGTTTATCTCAGCTGTGGTATTCCATTTCTCCTGTTCTGATCCCCCAGTCCATTGTTAATTACGTTGTTTCCTTTCTTAATGTAAAATTTCTGAGCAGGTTTGTGATTAGTCTACAGGAAGGCTACAGAGTTCTTTGCTTCTGTGTGTTTATTTTGTAACCTGACATTTTTTAAATATGTTTTTCAGTTATAAGAGATCATTGGTGGAGTCTTTAGGATCTTGTATGTATGAAATCATATCCTCTTCAAAAGGTAGTATAATTAGTCTTTTTCTATTTGCATCCTCTTTAATCCATTCTCTTGCACTGCTCTAGTTAAATCTTCAAGTTCAGTGTTGAGGACACTTGTCCTGGTCCTTATTTGGGTGGAGACACTGTAGACTTTCCTCCATTTGAAATGCATCTGGAACGACAATTGTCTTAGACAGCTTTAACATATTTAGATACGATGCTTCCTTCTCTAGCCTGTCTGATTTTTGTCAATAAGGAATGTTGGATATTGTCAAAAGCTGCTACATTTATTGAGATAATCATGTGATTTTTGTCTTTTAGTTCATACAAGTGAGGAATTACATATATTGGTTACTTATGTTGAACAATCCTAGCATCACTGATATAAAGGCAACTTGGTTATACTGAAAGATACGTTTTTAATTTAATCTATTTTTGAGAATTTCATACATGAGTACTCTATTTTCATGATTCCAACTCCTCCTGTTCCACCTTCAAACTCCTCCCACCTCCCCCTACAACTCCAATCAAGTTTGTGACCTCTTCAGTTATTATTGTAATATGCATATTTATCCTCTCTCTTATTACATGTACATATTATCTATCTATATATTATCTATCATCTATCTATCTATCACCTTCTATCTTCTATCTCTGTATAATCTATCATCTCTCTATTGTCAATCATCTATTTATATATATCTATCTATCATCTATCATCTCTATATCATCTATCAATCCATCATCTATCATCTATCTATCTACCATCTACCTATCATCTATCACCTTCTATCATCCATCTCTGTATAATCTATCATCTCTCTATCATACATCATCTATTTATCTATCTCTATATCTCTTTATCATCTCTATATCATCTATCATCGATCTATCATCTATCTATCTATCATCTATCATCTATCATCTAACATCCATCATCTGTCTATCTAGATCATCTGTCTATTTATCCTCTAATCTATTAAACTACCTATGCATATATACAACCTACTGACTCTATTTAGTGTTGCTTGTATGTACATTTGTTTAGGGATGACCACTGGTGGTTGAATAACTTATCAAGGAACTTGACTCTGCAGAAAACTGGTTCTCCCAGAAGCCATGGACTGTCTGTGGACTGTCTGTAGCTCATCTTGTGATGTGACCTTGTGAAATTTTCCCCATTGATGTTGGCATGCCAACTGGTATAGTCATTATGAATGTTTTGTTCAGGGAGTCATACTTTTGAGTTTTTATGCATTTAGATTTTCTGTCATATCTAAAAGATACTACCTAGGAAGAGGAATCCTGGTTCACTGGTTCTAACATTCTTTCTGCCTTTCCTTCTATGATGTTCCCTGTGCCTTAGATGTACGGTTTGCATTGTAGATGTATCTATTGTTTCTGAGTACCACTCAGTCACTTATTCTAGGCATTTTGACTAGTTGTATACCTTTGTAATAATTTCTATCTGTTGCTTGTGAGTAGTAAAAACTACACTTATCTGTGGGTATAAAAATAAATATTTACAACACAGTTAGGGGTCTGAAGAGATGACTTAACGGTTATGAGCAATGACTGATCTTTTAGAGGGTCTGAATTCAATTCCCAACATCCACATGGTGGCTAACAGCCATCTGTACCTCTAGGCCCAGAGGATATGATGCCCTTTTCTGGCCTCCACGGTCTTTGCATAACACAGATGCACTTGCATACATGCAGTCAAAATAATAAAAAATATAGAATACAGTTAAAAATGATATTGATTTAGGGAAATGTCAGTAGTAGTTTCTCCTTTGGGGTCTATGACCTCACATTGCATGGGTATTTATTTGGCTAAGATTACAGTATCAGAAACAA
>NW_008332088.1:846845-883615 GCF_000622305.1 Nannospalax galili
TTAAAGTTATTAATGAAAGATGTGTATTGAATCCTGTCATTTTTATTTCTGTTCACATTCTTGATATAACTGTACTTTTCCACAGTTATACCTTCATTGAATTTCTTTCCACAACTCCTTGGGTATAGTCATTCCTTTCTTCAGCTCTTTGAATTGCTCCCAGAACTCTATGAAGGGATGGTTTTGTGGACAAGAATTCCTCCAGCCTATTTATATTATGGAAGATTTTTCTTTCCCCTTCAACTATAATAGACATTTTGGCTGGATATAGTAATCTGGGTTGGCATCTGTGGTCATTTAATACTGGGAATACTTTGGTCCTTTGCTTTTCTGGATTTCGTAGTTTGCATTGAAAAGTCAGCTGTGATCCTAATGGGTTTTCCTTTATATCTGATTTATTGTTTTTCTTTTGCAGCTTTCAGTATTATCTCTTTGTTCTGAACGTTTAGTGTTTTTACTATGATGTGCCGTGGAGAGTATATTTTCTGGTCCTGTCTATTTGGTGTCCTATATGCTTCTTGTGTGTATAGGCATGTCTTTCTTTAATTTTGGGAAATTTTCTTCTACAATCCTGTTGAAGATATGGCCCATACCATTATCCTGATATTCTTCTCCTTCCTGTGTGACTATGAATCGTAAGTTTGGTCTTTTTATGGTGCCACACATTTCTTGCATATTCCATTCTTGTGTTATCTTAAATGTTTCATAATCTTTGCTTGAGTGGCCTAATTTGTCCACTCTATCTTCCAGCTTGATACTCTGTTTTCCATTTCATTCATCCTATTGGTGAGGCTTTCTCCTGTCATTTCTAATTGGCTTACTGAGTGTTTCAGTTCCTTCTTCACATCAGCCTGAGTAGTCTTCAATATTTCTCTTTTCTGAATTCATTTAGAAGTTTATCCTCATCTTCCTTCAGTTCTTTTATTTCTTTTTGTGTGTGTTCTTTAAATTCACCGAGTTCTTTTATCATGTTTATAATTGTTCTTTTGGGTTCCATGTCCTGCATTATCTCTGGGGTTTTCTCATTGTGTTTTGGTTTTTCATGTTATTATTTTTTCTCTGTGATTTTGACATGTGAATTTCTTTTGTAGTTTCTGACTCTTGTGTGATACTCGGGCCTTCAAGTTTAGTTCTTCTTCTTTTTTTGAACTTTATGTGTCTTTGTGGTTTACTTTTTGGGTATGAAGAGCTGGTTCGTCTAAGCTTCTGGTTCTCTCTTTTGATTTTATATTGTCGAGGCCGGATTGATTTTGTCTTCAGGAGTTCCGAGGTGGCCCAATTCCAATGTGGGTCAGAAGTTTTCAGACTTTCTCCTTAGGTCTGGAATCTTCTAAGAATGATTTTGGCCTCAGGAACTTGGGTGTTGGACTGACCTGAGACCCTGGCCCGTGGCCCGTGCCACGCAGGGATGCAAAGGCTGATGGGGTAGGAATAAGCCCCAAGATTTCCCAGGGAGTGAATTGAGTAGCTGGGTTGTACTGGATGCAGAGGATCAGGGAGTGGCAAGGTAAGCCCTGGAGCCCCAGAAAGAGGCTGTCAGCCCCAGAAAGAGGTTGGTGGGTGTTGCAGGACCGGGGAAGCAGAGAGAGGTGAGGGCAGGGCCGGGTCCAGAGGCAGTACTCCTGGGGCCCAAGGAAGGCACCAAGTCGGTCTGGGTGAAAAGGGTCAGGAAGCAGCACTGGCTCCCGAGGATCAGGGAGTGGCAAGGTAAGCCCTGGAGCCCCAGAAAGAGGCTGTCAGCCCCAGAAAGAGGTTGGTGGGTGTTGCAGGACCGGGGAAGCAGAGAGAGGTGAGGGCAGGGCCGGGTCCAGAGGCAGTACTCCTGGGGCCCAAGGAAGGCACCAAGTCGGTCTGGGTGAAAAGGGTCAGGAAGCAGCACTGGCTCCCCAGGTGTCTGGGGCCCGAAGACTAGGAATGGCACAGGGCCCAAGCTAGGAGCAGAGAACAGCTGGGGAGATAGAAGGGTGAACACAGCTGGGGGTGTCCAGGTGCGTAGGGCTGCGCGATAGACTTACCCCAAGTGAGGCCTGAGGGCAGGAGAGCGGGCCAGGAGAATAAGCCGGTGGTGCAGGTCCAGGGAAGCAGGGAGAGTTGAGGGCGGGGCCAGGTCCCGCTGAAGCTGTGCTCCTGGAGCCCAAGGAAGGCACGGAGCTGGCCTGGGCGTAAAGGATCAGGAAGCAGCACCGGTTCCCCAGGTGTCTGGGACCCAAGACCAGGAATGGCGCAGGGCCCAAACCAGGAGGAGAGAACAGCCAGGGAGATGGAAGGGCGAATGAGGCCAAGGGAGTCAAGGCTCAGGGGGCTCCGCGATGGACCCACCCTGAGAGGCCTGAGGATAGGGGAGCAGGCCAGGAGAGTTAGCCGGTGGTGCAGGTCCAGGGAAGCAGAGAGAGGTGAGGGCGGGGCCAGGTCCAGAGGCAGTGCTCCTGGGGCCCAAGGAAGGCACCAAGCCAGTCCAGGTGAAAAGGGTCAGGAAGCAGCACTAGCTCCCCAGGTGTCGGGACCCCAGGACTAGGAATGGCACAGGGCCCAAGCTAGGATTAGAGAACAGCAGGGGAGATGGAAGTGTGAACGGGGCTGGGGAAGTCCAGCCATATATGTATTTTTATGTAAGCTTATAAAATAAAGTTTCCCTAGGGCGTTTTCAGTCATTTTTAGTGTTATTTACCCCTCCTTCCTCTCTGTCTGTCTTACCTTCTCTCCTCGCTCACCAGATAATATCCTCCTCCTTTTTTTTCCATTTTCCTCTAGATCCCCGTGTCCTGCTATCTTCCACTCTGTAGCTCCTTTACTTGCTTCTGCAGTTACTTCAGGTTCGAAACTTCCATCACGGATTTGAAGGCAGGCTCCACAAATGAGAGAACATGTGGCATTTGTCTCTCTGGATCTGAGTTCCCTCCCATTCCAAGCGCCATCCATTTATTTGCATATGTTATGATTCCATGTTCCTTACAGTTAAATAGAATTTCATTGTATCATGAGTTTTACCCAATCATCAGTTGAAGGACATCTAGATTGCTTCCATTTCCTAGATATTGTGAAAAAAGTAACTGAACATTGCTGCATGTAGCAGGATATGGAGACCTTTGGGTATATGTCATGGAGTGACATAGCTGAGTCCTATGGTAGATCTACTTTTAGTGATTTTTTAAATTCTCCAGACTTATTTGCATAGTGGCTGTACCAGTTTACAAACCCATTAACACCGAATGAGGTCTCTTTTCCGGCATCTTTTCCAGCGTTTGCTGTCAGCTGTGTTCTCGATGGTAGCCATTCTGATATGGTGAGATGGAATCTCAATGTACTTCTAATATGCATTTGCCTTATTGGTATGCTGAACTCATTTAAAAATATTTTTAACCATTTTTATTTTTATTTTTTTGAGAATTCTCTGTTCCTAACCCATTCTTAAACTGAGTCATTTGCCATCTTGATTATACTTAATTATCTGTGTATTCTGGATAGTAATCCTCTACAAGATGTGTAGTTGAAAAAACTTGTCTCCCACTGTATTGGTTTCCTGTTCATGCAGTTGAGTGCTTCCTTTGCTGCATAGAAGTTTTCAGTTTTACTGAGGTCCCCTTTGCTAATTGCTGTCCTTAATTTATGAACAAATTAAGTACTTTTCAGAAAGTCCTTTCCCGTATCTGTATCTCACATGCTAAGTTTTCTTCTAACAGTCTCAGCATTTCAGATTTCACATCCAGGTCTTTGATATTTGGAGTTGATTTTTGCACCATGTAATAGATATGGGTCTAATTTCATTTTTCTACATGTGGATTTCCCAGCAACACTTGGGGAAGATGTTATCTTTCTTTCACTGTGTATTTTTGAAATCTCTGTCAATATCAGATGACTGTAATTATGCACACCCATATTTGGTTTGTCTATTATGTTCCATTTATCTACCTGTCTGATTTGTGTCTGATGTACATGCAAATATTCTCAGTAAAATATTCCCCAACTGATGATTCATTATTTTAAGTCACTAAATATAATAAATCATCATATAAATGAACTTAAAGACAAATATAACATGATCATCTCAAACAATACAGAAGAAACTTTTGACAGCATCTAATACTCCTTCATATTACAGTGTTTGAGAGAATAACACTCAGTACAATAAATGGCATGTATAACAAACCCACAGTCAACATCATCGGAAATGGGGAGAAATCCAAAACAATTCTCTTAAAATCCGGAACAAGACACTGCTGTCCATTATTCCCTCTCTTTTCCAAAATGGTTCTTGAAGTCTTAGCTAGAGCAAAAAGATGAGAATACTAACAGGATAAAGGTAAAATCATCCCAGTTTGCTGATGATATAATATTATATATAAGAGATTCCAAGAATTCCAACAGAACTCTTTTGGAAATAATCAACATTTTTTAATAAATTGATGGTATACAAAATCAACTTAAAAAAAGTAGCTTTTATATAAACCAGTAGCAAACCTGCAAAGATATTGTAAAATTACCATCCCAACAAAAGCAACATAGAAATTTCATGCAACCCCATTAAAAAACCAGCATAAATTTTTCACAGAATTAGAGGAAAGAAATCCTACTATTCATATGGAAGCACTCAAGAGCCCAGATAGCAAAAGCAACAATGAACAAAAAGGACAAAACTGGAAGACCTCTCATGTCAAGCTATATTACAAAGCTATAGTAATACAAACAGTATGGTACTCGCATCAGTGATCTTTTGTGTGTGATCTTGAATGTGACATTTGAGTGTTTTATTGAGAATTTCTGTATCTATCATCAGCAGGGATCTAGGATTGCCATTGTCTTTTATCTGATTTAAGTATCAAGGTAATGCTAGCTTCATTAGATGAGGTTGCATGCCTTTCTTCCTTACGTATTTAATGAAATCATTTGAGTAGTTTCATTTTTAGTTCTTTGAAGTTTTGGTAGAATTCTGTGGTCAATCCATCTGATCTTTGACTTTTGTTAGTTGGAATACTTTTTATTACTGCTTCAATTTCATTGCTAATTATGAATCATTTAAAATTAATTATTTCATCTTGGTTTCATTTTGTTACACTGCCTGCATCTAGGAATTCATTAATCTTTTTTCAGATTTCCCAGTTTTGTGGCATAGATATTTATAATTATCACCATATAATTTTCTGTATTTGCTTTGTTTCTGTTATAATGTACCACCTTTCCTTCTAATTTAATCCATATTAGTCTTTTCTCTCATTTTTCTTTATTTGGTTATGAGCTTGTTAGTCTTATTTATGTTTTCATGGAATCAACTCTTTGGTTCAGTGATTCTTTTACGCATTTACCTCTTTATTTAACTATGGTTAATTTCTTCTTTGACTTTGGTTCTCTTTTTGTCTACTTTAAAATTTTATTTATTTCTTTTATCTAAATTGTGTATATGAGCATTTTACCATAATGTATGTAAATGTACCCATGTTCTGCATTACCTAAGGGGGTCCAGAAAAATGCAACAGATCTCCTAGAACTGGAGTAACAGATGATGTTAGCACCATATGGGTGTTGGGAACTGAGCCTGGGTCCTCTGCAAGAGCAGCCCATGGTCTTAACTGCTGAGCTATCTCTCTATGCCCTGGTCTGCACTTTTGAGATTTTATTTGTTCCTGTTTTTCCAAGGCTTTCAGGTGAATCATTAGGTTACTAATTTGGCATCTCGTAAAGATTTTGACATCAACACTCCATTGTTACTAAGATACTGTTTCTATTCATTGGCAGTCAGCTCTCTGCTGGAGCAGAAGTTTGTACATATCTTTTGCTTTAAGCATTTGTATGACTGTGCAGGATTTATCTTACTATGTTTGACCAATTTCTCTTAGAATCATGTCTTCTAGATCCATCCATATAGACATGAATGGCAGTGCCTACCTCTTTTAGGAATAAACAATATTCCATGGTGTGTGTGTGTGTGTGTGTGTGTGTGTGTGTGTGTGTGTAGGTTTTTGCATATTTTAACTATTTTAAAAATATTTTAAAGATTATTTTTATTTTACATGTGTGAGTGTATTGCTTGCATGTATGTTAAGTGCACCCTGGTTGTGCAATGCCTGCGGAGGTCAGAAGAGGGTATCATCCCCCGGAATTGGAGTTAAGACGTTTGTTAGCTGCCTTGTGAGTGCTAATGCTCCTCATCATTTCTTTAGTCCCTATATTTTAATTGTTTTTTTCCCCCCTTTGGTCTTTTTGAGACAGGGTCTCCCTGTAGCCCTAGCTGTCCTGGAACTCACTTTGTAGACTAGGCTGGCCTTGAACTCACAGAGCTCCACCTGCCTCTGCCTCCTAAGTGCTGGGATTAAAGGCGTGTGCCACCACACCCAGCTTATTTTAACTATTTTTAGTCACACATCAATGAACTTAGAAATAATATCTCTTAAATCAATGATTCCCTTTCCCAAAAAGAGATTAGTGTCTCATGGCCATTCAATGTGAAATATTTCAGGAGACCTTCACACAGTTTTCTGTACTTATATATATTCCCACCACAAACTTAAAATTTATAAGGGTCCCCTTTCATCTACATTCACACTAAGACATATTTCTTATGTTTTCGATGGTAGTTATAACAAATAGGAGCAGAACGCTCCTGTTGTTTTTCTTGGTATCGGATCTGTTGGTTAATGACATTAATAGCACTTCATGTGTGTCTGTTTTCCTTTTTCCTTGAGCAAAACTTTCTTTAAAATATGAGTACTTTTTATCATCTATTATTTTCTTGACTACCAGTTAGTTCAATATACATTTAACTATAGACATGTCCTATATATTTTAGATATTAACTGTCTATTATTCATTTTAAAAATATTTTATTTATTATTTTTATGTGTATGAGTGTATTGTCTGTATGTGTGTGAGTGCACACGTGTCATACAATGTCCATAGAGGTCATAACAGGGCATCAGAGTCCCCTGGAACTGGAGTTACGGACTGTTCTGCTGGAAATTGAATCTGGTTCCTCTCTAAGAGCAGCCAGTGCTCTTAAATGCTGAGCCACCTCTCTAGCCCCAATTGTTTTTTATTCATTTTGCTAGTAGACATTTTTCTTCTAATCTGCATGTTGTCTTTCCATGTAGTTGATAATCACCAATAGTGAACACCAGCATGGAAAGTGGACTTCGGTGGATATGATGTGCCATTGCAGGTGCATTAGTTTTGTTCAGATGTATATGGAAGATATTGGACCCTTCCACTTGCTATTTCAGTAAACAGAAAGCTTCACTAAAAGGTCTTATAAAATAAAACAAAACAAAACAAAAACTACAACCACAATAGATATCCCTCAGTGGATATATATATATACATATATATATATATGCAATGTAATATCGTTGAACATAAGGATGTAAAATCAGTATTTGTAATAATTGATATGGATACCCAGGAATTCATCCCAAGTACACAAGATGCTTATGTAACACTCTTTTACTGGAAAACATATAAATGAAACCAGGATGAGTATTTTTAGGATGGACTTTAAACATTATTTGTGAGAGAATGGAGGTAACTACTTGTATAAATGAAACACAAGAGGTATTTACAGTGATAGAAATGACATGAGTGTAATTTTGACACATGCAACTAATTGTGATAAAATGACTAGATATTAATAATGGAACTGTACATCCTCTCTTTATCTCAGTTTCTCCTCCTCCCACCTTAAAAAAAATGGAAAAACTAAACTATAGATGGGTGTAAAGTATTATAGAGTCTTTATATACTATTTTTGATTAAGAATTAAGATTTGCATGTACTCAGGTTTGGATTTTCAATGATGTCCCATTGATCTATGTATCTGTTTTGGGGCCAGTACCATGTTGTTTTTATGACTATGGCTCTGTAGTATACTTTGAGATCTGGTATAGAAATCCCCCCAGCGTTGTTCTTTGTGTGCAGGGTTGCTTTGGCTATCCAGTGTCTTTTGTGGTTCCATACAAATTTAAGGATGGAGTTTTCTAATTCTGTAAAGTATGTCATGGGGATTTTGATTGGGATTGCATTGAATCAATATATGGCTTTTGGTAGGATGGTCATGTTTTTTAAATTTTATTTATTATTTTTATTTTATGTGTATGAGTGTATTGCTGCATGCATGACTTCACCTGTGTCATGCAATGCTGCAGATCAGAAGAGGGTTTTGGATTCCCCTGGAACCGGAGTTAAGGACAGTTTGTAGCTGCCATCTGGGTGCTGGGAATCAAACCCGGGTCCTCTGAAAGAGCAGTCAGTGCTCTTAACTGCTGAGCCATCTCTCCAGCCCTTGTAGGATGGTCATTTTAACAACATTAATTCTTCCACTCGATGAACATGGGAGGTCCTTCCATCTCCTGTTGTCTTCCTCAATCTCTTTAATAATTAAAAATTTTCATTATAGAAATCTTTGGTGTCTTTTGTCAGATTTATTCAAAGATATTTTAATTTTTTTGCAGCAATTGTGAATGAGAACATTTCCCTGTAGTCTTTCACCCAACTGATTGTTATTGGTATATAGAAAGGCTACTGATTTTTGTAGATTGATTTTATAACCTGCCACTGTAGTGAAAATGTGATCAGTTCTAGAACTTTTCTGGTGGAACTTTTGGGATCTCTTAGGCATAGTACCATATCATCTACAAAAAAGTGATAGTTTGACCTCTTCTTTTCCAATTAGTACTCTTTTAATTTCCTTCTCCTGCCTTATTGCTCTAGCAACAGTTTCAAGCACTATGTTGAAAAGGAGTGGAGGTAGTGGACATCTTTGTCTGGTTCCTGATGTTAATGGGAATTGTTTCAACTTTTCTCCATTTAGAATGATATTGGTTGTGGGTTTGTTGTATATAGCTTTAATTATGTTGAGGTATGTTCCCTCCAGTCCAGTTCCATCTAGGACTTTGAACATAAATGCATGTTGAATTTTGTCAAAATCCTTTTGTGCATCTATTGAGATGACAATATGGTTTTGGTCTTTGAGTCCATTTATATGCTTAATAACGTTTATTGACTTGCATATATTGAACCATCCCTGCATCTCTGGGATAAAGCCTATTTGATCATGGTGAATGATCTTTTTGATGTATGTCTGTATTTGGTTTGAAAGTATTCTGTTGATAATTTTTGTATCTATGTTCATTAAGGATATGGGTCTATAGTTTTCCTTTTTGGTTGTGTCTTTACCCAGTTTGGATATTACAGCAATGCTGGCTTCATAGAAGAAATTTGGGAGTTCTCCCTCTGTTTCTATCATTTTTTAATAATTTAAGTAGTATTGGTAGGAGGTCTTCTTTAAATGTCTGGTGGAAATTCTGCTGTAAATCCATCTGGGCCTGGGCTTTTTTTAGTTGGGAGGCTTTGTATTACTGTTTCAATTTCTTTATATGTTATGGGTCTGTTTAAACTGTTGATTTCTTCTTGGCTTAACTTTGAGGTTCCCATGATTTCAGATAGCCATCCATTTCCTTTAGACTTTCAGATTTAGTGGCGTATAGGTTTTTAAAATATTCCGTTATAACAGTCTGGATCTTTGTGGTGTCTGTTGTGATGTTTCCCCTTTCATCTCTGATTTTGTTTATTTGGATTTGCTCTTTCTTCCTTTTGGTTACCTGGGATAAGGGTCTGTCTATCTTGTTTAGATTTTCAAAGAACCAGCTCTTAGATTCATTGATTCTTTGTATTGTTTTCATAGTTTCTATTTCATTAATTTCTGCTCTGATTTTTGTTGTTTCTTCTCTTCTGCTGGGTTTGGGTTTCATTTGTTCTTGCCTTTCCAGTGTCTTGAGTTGCAGTGTTAAGTCATTTATTTGGGCTCTTTCTAATTTTTTAATGTAGGCACTTAGAGCTATAATCTTCCCTCTTATGATTGCTTTTAATGTGTCCCAGAGTTTGTGTTGTTTCCTATTGTCCTTTTCATTGAATTCCTGGAATTCTTTTATTTCTTTCTTAATTTCTCCTTTGACCCACTCATTGTTTAGGAGTGTGTTATTTAATCGCCATGAGTTTGTGCAGTGTCAAGGGCTTTGCCCAGTGTTGATTTTGAGCTTTAAGTCACCAGAACTTCCTGGTGTAGTGACTAGGGCTTCGTCCAGTGTTGATTTTGAGCTTTATTCCTTGTGGTCTGACAGAATGCATGCAATCATTTCAATATTTTCATATTTGTTGAGATTTGTTTTGTGGCCCAGTATGTGGTCAATTTTTGAAAAAGTTCCTTGAGGTGCTGAGTAGAAAGTGTATTCTTTGGTTTTTGGATGTAATAAAAGGTGTCTATTAGGTCCATTTGATGTATGTTATCATTTAATTCAGACATCTCTCTATTTATTCTTTGTCTAGTTGATCTGTCTAATGAAGACAATAGGTATTTAAGTCCCCTACATTACTGAGTTGGGGTTAATCTGTGTCTGTAAGTCCTGTAGTGTTGTTTTTATGAATTTGGGTACAGCAGAATTTGTGGCATATATATTAAGGATTGTAATATCTTCTTGGTTAACTGTTTCTTTGATCACAGTGAAGTGAACCTCTTCATCTCTTCTGATTAGTTTTACTTTGAAGTCTATTTTGTCAGATATTAGAATTGCAACCCCTCCTTATTTCTTAGTGCCATTTGCTTGGAATATTTTTTTCCATCCTTTTACCTTAAGGTAGTGCCTGTCCTTGAAGGTGAAATGGATTTCTTGTAGCCAGCAAAGAGATGGATTTTGTTTCTTAATCCATTGTCTTAGCCTGTGTCTTTTGGCTGGAGTGTTCAGTTCATTGATATTTAAGGTTATTATTGAAAGGTGTGTATTTGTTGCCATCATTTTGATTGCTGTTTCTGTTCTCTGTGTAATTTTGTGTTTCTTAGATTATATCTTGGTTTATTTTCTTTAATTTCCCCTGTGGTATAGTTGTTTCTCTCTGTGCTCTCTGTATTGCTTCAAGTATTCTTTGGAGGGCTGGTTTTGTGGACGTGTATTCTTTCAGGCTATTCATGTCATGGAAAATTTTTCTTCCCCCTTCAACTATAATAAACATTTTTGCTGAGTATATATTCTGGGCTGACATCTATTGTCATGTAGAACAGGAAATACCTTGGTCCAGACTCTTCTGACTTTCATAGTTTACATTGATAAGTCAGGTGTAATTCTGATGGGCTTTCCTTTGTATGTGACTTGTTGTTTTTCTTTTGCTGCTTTCACTATTCTCTCTTTGTTCTGTACATTTAGTGTTTTTACTATGATATGTCATAGGGAGTTTCTTTTCTGAGAGGATGCAATTTCAGACACCTGATATTTGACAATGGTGCCAAGAACACACAATGGAGGAAAGACAGCATCTTCAACAAATGGTGCTGGCAAAACTGAATCTCCACGTGTAGAAGAATAAACCTAGATCCTTATCTTTCACCTTGAACAAAAGTCAATCCAAATGGTTCAAAGACCCCAATGTGAAACTGTAAACCATGAAACTATAAAAAGGAAGTATTGGCAATAACTTAAAGAATATAGATGTGGGAAAGTGTTTTGTAAATCAGACAGAAGTTGCTCAGGAATTAAGGTCAGTAATCAATAAGTGCAACCTCATTAAACTAAAAGGTTCTGTACAGCAAAAGAAACAATCAAAAAATTGAAGAGAAAACCCTCAGAATGGGAAAATATTTTCACCAGTGACACATCTGACAGAGGTTTAACATCTGGAATATATAAAAAAATTCAAAAAACAAAGAATTGAGAAACCCAAATGACCCAATTCAAAGATGGGCTAAAGATCTAAACAGAGAGTTCTCAAAGGAAGAAATAAGGGTGGCTAAGACACATCTCAAAAAGCATTCAACATCATTAGTAATTAGGAAAATGCAAATTAAAACCACCCTAGGGTTTCACCTTACCCCAATCTGACTGTCTAGGATCAAGAGAACAAATGATACCAAGTGCTGGTGAAGATGTGAAGAAAGGGGAACACTCATTCACTGCTGGTGGGATTGCAAACTCGTTCCTCCTCTATGAAAAACAGTGTGGAGAATTCTTAAGAAACTAAAAATCAACCTACCATATGACCCAGTTATACCAGTCCTTGGCATATACCCAAAGGACTCATTCTATTGTAGACACACTTGTACAACCATGTTTGTTGCTGCTGTTTTCACCATAGCTAAGAGATGGAAGCAACCTTAGTGTCCCTCAACTGATGAGTGATTAACAGAAATGTGGTCTATTTACACAATGGAGTTCTATTAAGTGGTAAAGAAAGATGAAATAATGAATTTTGCAGGTAAATGGATGGATCTAGAAACTGTTATGCTAAGTGAAGTAACACAGACTCAGAAAAACAAATGATGTATGTTCTTCCTCATATTTGGCTCCCAGCACCAAATCCTTTTAAATTCCAGGTCTTTTTAATAAGATTATGCTATACAGCAGTCCCTTCTGCATGAAATAACTACCAGCATCATGACTTTGACTCAATCTGATCCCTAAACATAGCCACAATTGGACTTATTGAAGGTTGTGCTCACTCATTAAAGGAGTGCCAATTAGGGTCAATGCACCCTCACCTGAGTATCCAGCCACTCTTCCCAGCCAACTAGTCCAGCCTTGGAAGACAAAAGAAAAATGCAGAAGAAACCAACAGATGGATGCTTTTGGAAACCCTTGTCAAGAAACTCCAATGGACTCTCATATGAATATTTGAAAATTGCCCTGTTCTGACTTTTTCTTGTTCCCTGTCTGGAACTTGTAATGCTAATTACTCTTGCCTTTACTTCTCATTCACATCTCCTTTTCAATATTCAAGGACATTCTTCTTCCCTTAGAGACAAGAGTTATGCAATTTGGGAGTCTTTTAGATAGACTCACTGAAGGGGTACTCCAATTGCCTCACCCTGCATCTCTGTTCAGCATGGAAGAAGCCCAAGCAGTATGTATCCCTATTCCCTAATGAAAATTTGGATAACCCCTTCAGAGGATGATGTGATAATAGGACGTAGGAATTGGCTAGGCAGTTAAAATACAAAGACCCCACAGAAATGTAGCCAGTTTCTTGGCTAAAAGTCAAAATGTCCTTGGGCCTGTTAGCAACATACTCTGTTCCAAAGGCCAAAAATGTCAAGAGTATTTGGAAGCTTGTATCTAATCCTTAAAAGATTTTAGGGTAAAGTTACCTCTTCAGGGGAGGGAATGTTGGAGGGAAGGAAGTGGGCAAGGATTTGATCAAAACAGCATATATATATATATATGAAATTCTCAATAAAGTTTTTGTAAAAGTTAAAGAAAAAGAACTAAGATTTGTACTCATGAAGAAAATTGCCTACCAAAAATGCTTTTCACTGATCGTTAATAATATCAGTAGTGTTTGTTGTCATTACTTCCTTTACCTTCTTTTCTCAAGGACAAATAAGCTTTTCTGGCTTTTCCTGAGAAGCCTGCTCTACTAATTCTGCTTATCTGGTGACTAACTTTTCTGACTTTTGGGGCTTTACAATTTTGGTATGACAGGAAAAAATATAAACAGCTTTAAATATGTTCTCTTAAAGCGTAAAAATTTTATTTTGTATATGTGCCTGCTAGATATTCTAGTGTAAGAAATATTAATTATTTAAGATAGTGACATATAAAAAGATCTCCTACAGTAAAAATCTTATATTTCTTCTAAAAAGTTAATCTTATTATTACTTGCTCATATTTTTAAAGTTTGCATGCTTTCTTTTTTTAAGTAACCTTTGTCTTTTGCTGCAGAATCCCTAGATTATTATGGTACTAAATTCTTAAAATTACAAACATTTATTTACCTGTCATGCTGGGCCTTTCCACTCTGAGCCTCTGGAGGATAGAAAATGAGTGTTAGTCATGTTTTTGTAACTCACATTATTGTGTGTATAATGGGTCTTCACTAAGTTTTGATTAATGAATGACTGAATGAATGCATGCATGAATGAGAATCAATTTCTGTCCTCTGCCTGTGGGCTTTCTGTTACATTTTTATGTATTTTAAATCGAATTGCAATTGTCATAGGGAATTAAATTGAACTAAAGTTGTCAAGGGGGAATTAAGAAATTTCTTTTTGGCGTGGCAACTACATGGAGGCATAATATATATAATTTCATGTTTACCAAATGTGTGACATTCTAGCAAAGCTCATGATTTTACAGTCTTTAGTTCAACCAAGAATGTTTTTATTCATCATTTATTTTCAAATAAAATTAACTATTTGAACATGAAAAACTAATCTGGACTGTTAACAGGAAAGCGGTGATAAGATCAGAGAACAGTGTAAGAAGAGGGGAAAGCAGAGATGTGAGGCTGATTATGGCATGCTGTGGGATGCTACAGATATTCTGAATGCTGTTGTATTCAAATGTTAACTTCAGGAAAAGGCCTCTATGCTGAGTCTATTTCTAACAAAACTTTTTCCATAAATGCATTTCACCAATTTTTAAGAGATTTCTCATGTTTCTTTTTCAGTAGTGAGGATTGGACCCAGGGTCTCTAGCATTGTAGGGAAGGACTTTACATTCAGCTACACCCACAGCTCCTTTTTGATCATATTTTTTTAAATTTCAGTGTCTTACCTTGCAATGCTTCTGCCTCTGCCTTGGCTCAGTAGCTAGGATCACAGGTGTACTCCAATAGCAACATCTCATTCAATTTAAAAATAAAGCAAATCATTTGATATTGGCTTTTGAAAGTGTTTCTACAATTTTGATTAATACAGAAATAGAACTACTGCTCTTAAATGGGGGGAACAGTTAGGATATCAATGAAGTGATCCATCATAATTAGGTTTTACAAAAATAATTAGCTTCTGCAAACTGACCATTGAGTTCATATTTGATGGCCTTTTGAAAGTAATACAGTTTCGCTTAATGAATTATCCATCTTTTTTTCTAATTTTGAATTAATAGCTAATATTTCAAAGTAATTTCCATATATGCTGTTAGTTTTATTCCATTTATAAGTAAGAGTTGGTTAAGTTATTTTCCTTCTAGCACCTTCTGTTTTAGAAATGAGTTGACATCAATTTTCATTCTACTTTAGAACTGAATGCTGTATTTAAAATTCTAGTCCTAACCTTATTTTGTGCAATTTCATGTATAAGTATCTTGTTACTTGCTATGGAGCGTTAATTTAAAAAAAACACTTTATATAATTTGACATACTTTCATAATGTACTGGATAATTAAATAATTGCTGGTCAATGAAAATCATTTTTTAATGTAGGAATTACTTCACTTTGGTAGTTTAGTGCCTTACTGCATTTTGTCCAAATTGTATGGATATAATGTTCTGTTTCATGTAAAAATATGACCATGCTTCTTGGTGCAGAATTTGCCCATGGATTTAGTTTCAAGCATAAATATTCAAAAACAAAAATTTTCACAGACATATGAAACACATACACATGCACACACACACACACACACACACACACACACACACACTCACTCACACATTGAACAAAAAGTATACCTATGTAAA
This sequence comes from Nannospalax galili, assembly GCF_000622305.1. Lineage (NCBI taxonomy): Eukaryota > Metazoa > Chordata > Mammalia > Rodentia > Spalacidae > Nannospalax > Nannospalax galili. The sequence continues at coordinate 862,275 of NW_008332088.1, forward strand.
TGAGTGACTGAAAATACATTTAATATTCCACATTAATTTCTTCTCTTTAAGTTAATTGATGCTTCATACTTTGCCCTACTTTCTCTGACCTGTTCAATAATCCTCAGTGATTACTTCTTTTCTTAGAGATTCAGCTCCAACCCACCAGTTTCACAATCATCTACTTGCACTTTGCCACTCAATCTTTCACAAGCATCTCTGGATATGCATCAACAAAATAACACCATGTCAAGTAGATTGTAGATACCTTCATATCAGATTGTTCCTGATGTTATGAAATATGCTAAAAATTATAAATTTCATCCATTTATTAAGGGCATACTTGATAGCAAGCTATTAAACTTTACTACACATATATTCATTCTAAATATAATGGAAAATATATTTATAGATTAGTAACCTATCTGAAGTTAATTTGATAAAATGTTATATTCACATAATTTCAATTATTATTTTATTACATCCATGACCTATATGTTGAATTAATATAAACATGAAGTTATAAGTAGATTAATACTACTACTATACATGGGTTATCACTTGATCTGAAATGTCTTCTAAAACTAATGTGTTAAGTGTTTGGTCATGTTGATTGCACTGTTAGGAGATGCTGGTATTATTGGAAGGCTGGGATCAGTTGCAGAAAGAGGTTAAATATGAGCATAATCCTGAATAATACATCTTTTTCTTGCCTTCCTTTAACCTCCAATCCATGCATGCCCACCCCCTTCCTTGATGCCATGTGTAAGACGCTTTGTTATGTCAAACGCTCCCATGATCAAGATGCTCCTTCTAACTTCAGGCTCTTGATAATGGGAACAGCCAGCAAAAGAAAGAATCCTATCCAACCATGAGCCAAATAGTTTTTTTCAACTTCAAATAATTGTTCTATATTTTCTTACAGTAGCAGGAGGCTAGTATTACAAGACACATAATTTAATTATTTTATAAAAATTAATCAAATAAAGGAAATAAGAGCCATCACGTTATACTAATAATGAAAAAGCTAAACACAGCACAAAAAATCTCATTCTTTTGGAATTAGCTTATACATACTAAATGTTTACTATGAAACCATTATATTTTATTTTCATTAACTGAAAATAAGTAAGCAGATTCATTGGTGAATGTTCCTACTTTTAAATAAAAGTAGTTATGTTCATTGGTAAAAAATGCACAGTATATAGAAAACAATAATTAAATTTTAGAAATAAACTGTATTCCACAAAATACATATTTCTCATTAAATATGAACATTTTGGTCCATTTAATTTGAATTTCTTATTTATAAATGGGGTGTGGATGTATGCATATTCATAGAAAGTGATTAATAATAATGTGATCATAGAAAATATAAGGTATTCTGAAACTGTCAAACATTTATTTATTAGATCCATATTTACAAGTTAAAATAAAGTATTAAAATCAAAGTTAAAGTATTTTAAAACTCTGTCACAACTGTATTTAATCATTAGTATTACAATCTATTATAAAGTTTTATCACAGTTTAATTACCAGGCTATTTAAATAGGTGTTTATAAAACATTTTTGTGTTTATAAACTGTATTGTACCAGTTATCTATACATTCATTTCTATTAAGATTTTTGGCCATAGATTTGGTTCATGTATTTAATACTGTTGTGAACGGTTTCAGAGTTTTCATTACGTAGGCCAAATAGTTTATTCCATAAAGCAAATATTGTTAAAATGTATCAAACTTGTTTAATGTAATCTGTGATTTTTGAGACTTTGTGTTAAAAATTGGTTTTATTCAAATTTTCATAGCCAGTTATCCAGACTTAGAAGTTTTCAGCATTTCTTAAAATTTGATTTACTTTTATTTTATGTACATGAGTGGTTTGCCTGCATTTAAGTGCACTAATATGCTCACATTTAAAAAAAAATTTTTTTTTGGTTCGTGTGTGTGTGTGTGTGTGTGTGTGCAGGTGCCTACAGAATCCAGAGGATGCTTAAAATCCCTGAAAGCTGTATTTCTAGGTGATTGTGAGCTGCCTAATAATGGACTGGGATTCACACGTCAGCTCTCTGAGAGGAAAATTAGATGACGTTTGAGTCATCTATTTAGCCCCCAAACCAGTGGATTTAATGGATGTTTTAGTTACTGCTGCTGTGATCTACAGTTTTGGAAAAAAAGAGATTAACAATTCATAATTGGCTCAGATTTGTACTAATTAAAAAGTATCATCTAGGCCCATCCTCTATTACTTCATTTCAACAGGAATTTTACTAACAAAATATACAACAAAGGTTCTCTTGCAGTCGTATGTTTCTGTACTATAAGTTCAGTATGTTATTCAAAAGTGCACTTTCCTGCAGTTTTGAAATTACTTACAATGTTAAAAAAAAATTACAAGCAAATCTGACAACTCAGTGATGTCATAGAGAGCAGCAGTGCAATTGCTTCTCAGCCAGGAGCGGTCACGGAAGTGGAGCAAGCATTTTGATGCCAACGGAAAGTCTCCCTGTAGTAAGAGGAGAAGCAATGCCATTGAGCCAAGGAGGACTCTGTAAGAATGTGGTCGTCACATACAGTGTACAAGGCTCCTGTCTCATCTCAGACTCCGTCGAAACACATTAGAAAGGTAATTGCAGCTGTCTGTTCAAATCCTGGAGAGCAGGCATTGTGCGGTTCCTTCCCCTCTGCCTTCCTAGTCCATTCACAGGTCATGTCTCCACTGTGGGAGTTTATGATAAGAGAGAACACACAATCCATGCATCCCTTAAAACCACTGAGCTAGTCACTTCTACAATGAAACAGAATCTATTGTATTTAAAGTAGATTTACCTTTTTAAGGGTCCTTAATTTAAGATTGCAGTTGGAGTTCAGTATTGTTAAAGTCTGTTAGGAAAGAATTACTTTTTATCTTAGAAGCCAAATCAATGTAAGTATTGTTTTTAAAAATAGACCAGGCATGTTAAAGCGGTCAGCATGTTTCACTGCAAAATTTTATTTTTACATTAAAGGTAAGGAGCTATTCCTCACAGGGTTTGTAGTCTTCCTTAGTTTTCACTACCAAAACATAATTTTATTATTGTTATCTAATAATTATACTTATGTTTATGTTACCTAGCCTAAAGTTTTATTTTTTTAAGACACTTAAAAAATGATATCATAGGATACAAAATGGCCTTGGAGTTACAATCAGAGGTCTACCCCCCCTCCTTTTTCTTTCATGGGACTAAGGCTTAAACCCAAGGTCTTGTACATGTGTATGTTACACACACATTCTACTAATAAGTAATATCTCTTGCTCAAGCTATAATATTTAGAATGGAAATAAAATAGCATCATAGAGCTATTCAAGTCAAGCAGTCAAATATAATCACTTTCATACTGAATTATGTGAATTTTATATGAGTAACTGCTGTGTAGTCCTTTCTCCATCTTCTCTTTAATATTATTTTAAAAATATTTTCTTGAGAAAAATCATTTGATTCATATTTTCTACAAAATATAAAATATTCTTAGAAAGCTTGTTTAACTTTCACTACCTACTGTCTAAATGATCTGTGCCCTTATAAGAACTTACATAGTTTCCAATAAAGTGTATAGATGAAGAAAATATTTGGTTTTCTTATTAAATTATAATGTTTTGGGGGGTATTTTTTTCATTCATGTTAACTACATGAGCATTGGTATGGATCTTTGACAGATCCAAGTAGAAGATTAGAAGTAATCGAAACAGCTGGAAAATAGCTGCCTATGGAGGTAGTCAAACAGAGACTCTCTCCTACAAACAGAAAACCAAAAGAGAAAACAGAAACAAAAACACACCAAACAAAGCAGTCTAATCAACAGACAAACTTTAATCTTAACACCCGGAAGAAAGAATCCTAGAACTAAATGACCTGACGAAGATGCCTCGTCATGTGTGAGGCGAGGACTCAGAATAACAGCAGAGTTCTCAGCCGAAACTTTCAAGATGTTGCAAAATGATGCTTTCCGGTCCCTGAAAGAAAATAATTGCTCATGTAGATTACTTTATACGGAAAATCATCCTTCTGAATCAAAGGGGAAATAGAGGGCTTCCAAGAGAAGCATAAACAAGGGAATTCACGAACATAAAACTAACCTAGCCTAACCTCACAAAAGATTTGTAAAGGAATCCTATACACTGAAGAAGTAAGACGGCTATAACAGTAAACGAAAGATTCAGTCTCACTGGAAGCGTGAATAACCAAGTGAGAATTAGGAATAGGCAACCACGGTAGCTCAGGAAGTGTTCAAATATGTGAGTTTATTCAAAACAATAAGAATAAAAAAATGGTGCGGTAGAGTGTACACAACTTAATAAACATGAATGTGAAACCACTTGATTCGGTACTTAAGGGACAAAACTGCCTGGTTGTATTAAAAGTTAGTCTCAACTCTTCTGTGCCTGAAACCTCAGCTTGAACCGCATATGTGGCCTGGAAGGAAAAGAATGGAAAGTGGTATTCTCGGCAAGTGCAGTGAGACAGTAATAACACGGTCAGAGGAGGAGGGCCTCAATAAAAATAAAGCAAATAAAGATAAAACAATTATAAATTCCTATGCACAGAATATAAGAACACTTACTGTTTTAAAACACACCAGGAGAGGGAGACCCCAATTAAAGGAAAGTCGGTGATTTTAATACCTGATCCTCACCAATAGATTTGTCATCTAGATGACCCCCAAACCAACAAAGAAACAGAGTTAAATTATGCTTCTGACCACATGGATTTAAGAGTTGTCTACGCAGCATGGCATCCATCAGTATTAGAATAAATATTCTGTTTTTTTCAGCATGTGGAAATCTAAAATAAAATAAAGTGTATATTAGTCCGCAAAGCAAGCCTTAAACAGACACATACACCACACACACACACACACACACACACACACACACACACACACACACACACCGGCTACGGAAATAGCTTAGTCATAAGGCATTTGTTTGGCATGCATAAGGCCCTGCATTTGAAACTCATCACCAGAAAAAAAATAATTTTACAGTAGAAATGACTTCTACTGTAAAAGAAAGAATAGAAAGAATAGAGTGGAATCAGAGCTCAATGACAGGGCAGCCACAGGAACTGCGCAAGCACTCAGAGACCAAACAGTCACTTCTGAATTCTGCACATATCTTCAATGTGCCAGTCATTCATTAGACATGGCTGTGAATGCTGAAATATGTCAGAAACAGCTGAAGAATGACTGTTTCATCTTAATTTTTACATTTAAATTTAAATAACGTTTGCCTAAATTTTGCTTCAAGGAAGAACTTAAAACTGCACAACTCAAAGGACTGTTACTAAAATTGAACACAATATTCTGCATGTAGAATCTCCAGTTCTTACTCCAGACCTATATTTACATGAACACACTTCTAATTATGTTCTCTGAAAGCAACGTTAAGAATTTCCCATGAGGAGTTAACAGAGAATTCACGACTGGAGATGGAAGGGAGTGTAAGTGGATGGATTGAGGAAAACTCTCATGAATGTGGAGCAAACCCCAGAACAGGCCCATCAGCAGCTCTGCAGGGGGTGCCACCACTTCCGGTCTCACTTTGCCCAGATACACCTTTTCTTAAACATTCAGAGTTCCACTTAAAATGTTCTAGCATGCCTTACTTCAACACACTTAGAAAAAAAAATGGTTAGATAATTATCAACCACACCTGAAACTAGAATGGGTGTATGTATTTATTTATTTATTTATTTATTTATATTTACATTCTTATTTAGCTAATTTGAGTGTGTACATCTATGTTTTTATTTTTTTAGCAGATTTTTTAAATAGAAGTACGAATATTATGAGGTAACCAATCACTTTATAAGTGGATTTAAGGCCAGCTCCACAGGACAGATCTCATGCATGTCACTATAACTTGGGCAAGAACCCATGACTTTGTAGTCACAGGCCCAAGGAGAGATTGCATTGCTGTTATTTTGCTAAACAGACATAGCATCAAATGGTCTTCTAAATGCGTACCTTCACATGAATAGATTAGTGCATGTCTCACTCCTGATCACAGAAACCCGTTCTTGCAGTGGATGGCAGTTCACACAAAGACTCCCAACTACAGAGAAAAGTGCTCAGCTCTAAAAGAAACACCTGTTTCACAATCCTCCCCTCCTAAATTCCATTGTTTGTAGTAGTTCCTATTTGTTGCTGTGATAAAATACTAAGCCCCAAAGCAACTTAAAGACTAAAGCATTTATTTTGGTTTCTGGTTGCAGAAGGTAAGAGCTCCTTGAGGCAGGGCTGGGGCAGCACACAGCACACAGAGCAGCAGAAGCAGAAGCCGAGTGGTCACATACAGACCCAAAGCAGGAAGCAGAGAAAGAATTAGAAGCAGGCGAGTCTATGAGCTCTCAAAGCCTGCACACAATGGCATACTTCCTCCAGTAAGCCTGCACCTTCCCATAGCCTCCTCAAACAGTGCCAACTGGGGAGAAAGCGACCAAATCCCTGACCCTAGGGGGGTATTTCTTATTGAAACTGCTCCGTTCTGTTCCTTGGCATATCATATATGCTCCTGGGCATATCATAATACGAAATGTGTTTCGTCCAACCTCAAAGGTCTCCATTGTCTTCAACAGCGTTAGCACTTCAGAACTCCAAAGTCTCTCTGTGACTCAAGGCAGTCTCTTTACTATGACCTCCTGTAAAGTCAAATAGCAAATTACATACTTCCAAAATATGATAGCACAGAATACACATTTCCATTTCATACCAAATGGGGATATAGAGGGGAAATACTGGGCAGAAAAGACTGAAACTTAGTAGGGCAAATACCAAGTCCTGTAGTTCTACATCCTGTGTCTGGCACTTTAGATTTAAAGGGTTTAGTTGACTGTGTCCCTCCAGCTTTCTGTCTGCAACATCACAATCTCTCTCTCTCTCTCCCTATAGTCCCAGCTGGCCTGGAACTCGCTATGTAAACTGGGCTGGTGTAGATCTCACAGAGTTTCTCCTGCCTCTGCCTCCCCAGAGCTGGGATTAAAATACCACCACAACCAGCTCATAAATTTCTCTTGTATTATTTCCATTCCCTCCATGCAGTACCTCTTGGCAGAAGTCTCATGACTCTGGCTCTCCAACAACTTAAGATCTCCACCACAATCCAGACTTCTCCTCCACAGCTTCATGGTTGTCCAAAAGGGCACTCTGCCCTCTCAGGGCCTTTACATAGGGACACCCCTGCACACACTGCCTGCCCTCAGCAGCTCCCGGAAACGGTGGAGGAAGTATCTGTGATCCCCTCACTATTGCATGGTTTATGCCTCCAAAGCCGGTACCTTGTGAATCACACTGTAAAGATTTGCTGCCAGCTTGAGGTGAACTCAAACCCATTTCTACCTTATTAGCAGCAACAGTTGCGTGCTGACCAGCTGCTTTCTAGAAGCAAACAACTCCTGAGACTTTCACCTAAGACTTTCACTAAGTTAGAAGCTTAGTTATTGGGGTCTTGCCCTGAGGGTACCAATTCCATTGTGCAGTGTGGGGGACCTCTTCCCAATGGTGCAAACTTCCAGAACAATTACAGCCTCTCTCTCAGCGCAGGTTGTCACACTGACTTTCCTTGTCCTCCTGTTCTCCAAACTGTACATTTTCTACTTTTCCTGCCCCACTTGTGCTTTTTCATTTTAGATTTGAGTAAGTTATAAGTAGCCAGGCGTGGTGGCGCACGCCTTCAATCCCAGCACTCGGGAGGCAGAGGTAGGCAGACCTCTGTGAGTTCAAGGCCAGCCTGGTCTACATAGTGAGTTCCAGGACAACTGGGACTATAGGGAGACCCTGTCTCAAAAAAACAAAAGAGCTATAAGTAATCACATTTCACACACCCAAAGTTATTATGTCTTGAAATTTCCTCTGCCAAAGAAATTTGCCAATTGCCTTTAAATTTACCTCATATAAATTTTCAGGACATAGGCAGAAAGCAAGGAGATATTTTGCCAAAGTGACTGGTAGATCAGTTGCTGATCAGGATTTAACTCCCCTTTGAAACATCATGAGCCAGGTCTCCACCTTCTACAAACATTACTCTCAGCATTACAGTCTTCAGCTCCTACTAGAATGTCTATGGACCTCTGCTTAGAGCAGTTCCAAAAATCTTCCACTTTCCTTAAAAACAGACAAACAAAATAATGACATGATGGGGCTCTTCATAGCAACAGCCCCATTCTCTCTGTTATCAGCTTCTCTTTTAGCTACTTTTCTTTGCTGTGATAAAATACCATGGCCAAGAGCAACTTTTAGATGGAAGCATTTGTTTTGGCTTGCAGTTCCAGAGGGATGTGTCCATCATAGTAGGGAGGTATGGCTACTAGTAAGAGGCAGACATGGTTGCCCAAACAGAAAGCTGGGAGATCACATCTCCATTCACAAGCATGAAGCAGAGAGAGAGGACTGGAATAGGGGCCAGGCTGCTCCCAAAGATGCACTTCCTCCGTCAAGCTGTGCCTCCGCATACCTCCCCAAACATCTCTGTCAACTGGGGAACAACTGTTCAAATACCTGAGCTTATGGGGAACACTTCTTATTCAAATCAACACATTGATTATCACGGAAGAGGAGACCGGATGATAGCAAGAGCGAGAGATCAGGAGGACTACTGTGAAACAAGTTTTCCAGACCCAACAAGGTTGCCGCACATATGGACCCATAGTAGCTGTGGTTTTCTGCATAATGCATGCACAAAGTTAAGCCTGTGAACATCCCTACGTGGGTGGGGAAAGGACACGCCACCCTTAGGTGAGGAACTATTAACACTTGATGGCTGCTGGGGGAGGGATAGTTTTCTTCACTGATGTGTCCTCTAATAGGTTGTTCATGCTTCAGGAAAAAAAAAAAAAAAAAGAAGTACACACCAAATTGTCAGGGAGATGTGGGAAAAGCAGGAGGGCAGAAATAATCAATGTATGTTGTACACTTAGATAAAATTCTCAAAGAACAAATAAAAAGTATGTCGGTTATATCAATTTCTAACCGTTATTTTCCTCTTTAGATCAATGCTAGATTCTTTTTATTGTTAGCTAAGAGTTTTGTTGGTGTTTGTGTCTTAGAACAGCAGCACAACACAAATCCTCCAAGTTAAGGGGTCTTTGCCATGAAGAAAGCTCACCACATCTTTCTCAGACCAAGGTTCTTATTCCTGTTCACTCATGCTGAAAACTAGGTAGTGGAGTGCTAGGTGAGTCATCTGGGTGCCAACCATATATGTAACACTCGCCCTGAAACAAACTGATGACTGAGGTTAATTTAATTATGCCAGTCACTGGAGGGAATTGTCTGTCTCAACTGTTCACTGGATATAATGTCCCTAGTACTTTGGCAATGGCTGTTCTTTGTAGTTCAATGGACTTCTTGTTGCTTCTTCTTGAAAAAAACTTGTGGGCAGACAGGCTTAGAGGCTTGTTAGATAAAAGTAGCTTAGTACGTCAGTCATCAGGAGAAATGGTAACGGGGAGATGTAGACACATTCTATAGCCTTAGCTCCTTGGCTGCTGAATATACGAATATATATCACTCGGAAAAAGCCATCTGTGGACATTCTCTATCCTTGGAGAGAGTGCATCACCTCCACTCTGATATTCAACCTGTACCATTTACAGACCAAGACTCTAAAGCTGGCAGCTTTGGTTATTGTGGGTTTTAAAAATGACCATGAGAACTTATTTATCAGCTCAGGATTAGTCAGATGCTATTAGCTGACTAAAAGTGACCTCTCATGGAGCCACACAAATGTGATGAAATAAAAAAAAAAAAAAGATAGCATCTTATTCCATTTGTGCTGCTGTAAAAGAATCACTTTTCTTCAGGGAGGTTTTCTTTTTCTGCGAGGTTGCCCATGATCCAGCAGAGGGTCCCACAAGCGTCACATACAGTGTGATCAGACATATTACCTTTCAGTTCTGAAACATTCCCACACTTTCCTTCTCCATAGCTCCTTTGTGTTGTGCTGCCATGAGTTCCAACTGTGCACTAGTTTAGTCCCCAGTGCATAGTAACACTCATTGCCTTATTTATATATCTTTTAATATGAAGGGGAAAATGTTATTAACAAACACAGATAAATCCAAAAGAGAACACAATATATATGTTTCTGGATAATTTTCAACACATTCTAAATCTCCTTGCATGGTTGTTGAAGTGATTTGCTGTTTTTATGATTGAGGCACGAAAAAGTTGTTTAGTATTTCTTGTGCGGCAGTTTTGCTACCAAAGGGAAATTTATAAAAATTTTTTAAAAAATGTTTTTATTGAGATTTTTTACATTTCTTACCACAGTTCTTAATCAAATTCGAACCCCCTCCCCCAACCATGTACCCACTCTCCCCCTACTGGACCTCATGCATTCTGCCATACATGTCAAGTCCTATGTGATAAAGCCATTGAACCAAGATGTCCTTTCGTGCAAGTTCATGCAGTGGAGCATAGTCAGCCTAGAGATCTTAAGAAGGCCTACTCTCCCTCACCCAGCAGTAATCAATCTCTAAGAGTTACCAGGCTAGGGTCAGCCTACTGCCCATTTCCTTCATGCCACTCTGGGCCCTGATTGAGTTGGCCTGGATCTTGTGCTCAAGGTCATCATCAGTTCACGAGTTCACAATTTCTCCTGAGCAAGCATCCAATGGCCTGAAAGCTGCCGCTGTTCCCTAAGATCACGGAAAGATTCCTGACCCTTCCAATCTTTCTACTTCCTCTTCTGCAATGGTCCTTGAGCCATGGATGGATGAAGTTTGATATAGGAGCCCTACCCAGGGACACGCTCTCTGCTGTCTCTTATTCTCTAAAATTTAACCAGTTGTGGCCTTCTGTGTGTATTGTACTCTGTTGTATAAGACGCTTCGCTGGTGAGAGTTGAAGATGCACTAGTATTCCCTCCACCCCCAGTTCTGCTATATTCCATGGACGTTAGGGGCAGAGGTTGTACTGCAGGTATGTCACCTAGGGCCAGGCGTCTTTCAGACATACATTCTCTGTGTGTGAACAGTTGTGGAACTCTGCACTAGCCTCCATCTGTTGCAAAAAGAAGCTTCTTCGATGAGTGCTGTACAGTACATTTGTCTGTAAATATAAGGATCTGTATTTAGCAGCATTATGCTAAGAAATTTCATTTGTTCAGAGATATGGCAGAGATAGGATTTTCCCTAGGATCTATGATCTCTCCAACCATATATATTTGGTTACAATTATAGTGCCACCCATGAGTTCATTCCTATTGTGAAGACGTGGATTTCATACATTGATTTATGCGGTTTGAGTAGGAATATTGAACATCTCAGTACTGGACAAAACTAATATACTAATAATTACAGCAGTTTTAAAAAATTTATGAGCTGTGAATGAGCTTTTTAAAAAATGGTTTTACTGTTACATCTAATTTTTTTCCTCAAATAATTAAAAGAATACTTGTGAAATATTAAATAATATGTAATGTTTGTTTTTATTTTATACTATTATCATATCCCTTTGAACAAACTAAGTTCAAATCTTAAAGATGAAATATCTTATTAGATATTCAGAAATTTATTTTGAGTATAAATGTATTTTAAAGATTGATTAACTTTCATTAATGTGTTTATCTGTGTGTTCCATATGTTTGTGGTACCTGTGGAGGTCAGAAAAGGGTGTTAGATCTTCAGGAACTGGAGTTATAGGTAGTCAGGTGACCTGACCTCAGTGCAGTGCTGGGAACTCAGCTTGGTTCTTCTGTACAGGAAGCATCACTGAGTGAGTTCTGCAGTCTTTGATATTTAAATTATATGACTACAGTCCAACAATAAACTTTATACAGGTTATTCCAAAGATCAAGTTGAATTTCTTTCTAACTTTGTCTTGTAAAGATTATGAAAATTGCCTATAGTCTGAAAGAAATATTCCATTGGTAATTATTTATCTAGATTCATTTTTTAATGTCTTTAAAATCTTTTACTTAATATAAGTTTGAATTACAATTTTTGAATTTTATTTTTTTGCCTCAAAATGTAATCAGTTCTTTAAAATAAATCTAAATTCTTAAGACAAAAGTCAATGAAAACAGATTGTAATGTATTGAATTGAGTGACTGAAAAAAGTTATGTGTTTGAAAAACTTATACAAAGTTCATATTTTATGAAATCTAAATGCAGAACAAGTATTTATTTTTTAGTATTTTATTTATTTTTATATTTTATTTTATATGTATGAGTGTAGTGTCGGCACGTGTGTAAGTGCCACCATGTTGTGCAGTGCCCACAGAGGCCAGAGAGGATGTTGAATCCCCTAGAACTTGAGCTATGGCCAGTTGTTAGCTGCCATGTGGGTGCTGGGAGTTGAACCCAGGTCCTCTGGAAGAGCAGCCAGTGCTCTGAACCCCAAGTCCTCTAACCCAGAAGGACAAGTATTTCTGATGAGTGACAAGTGTTCGGTGTTCCAGCTGAGATGGGCTTTATGCATAAAAATACACATAGGGTTTAAAGAAGTCTTGCAAAACACAACACAAAAGTAATTCATTGATTTTATATTTATTGAATTTTGAAATAATATTTGGGCATGTTAGGATTGCTGAGAATATTTATTTAAAAATAAAAATAGGTATAGAAAATACTAATGCATCTCTCAACTCTCATCAATGAAGCTCCCTCATGCAACAGAGGGCCATGAACACAAAAGAACAAATGGACAAAGTGTAGAGTGAATGTCCCTGGATAGGACTCCTTATGAAACTTCTCGGACCCAGGCCTCAGAGACCATCGTGGAAGAGGGAGCAAGAAGAGTTTAAGAACCAGGGGATGAGGTACATGAGCATGTGGAAAGAGCACAAGACCCTGCTACCCTGCTCCGATGAGCCTACAGCTATGGTGTCAGCATACACAAGACCTACGCAAACTCAAGCAAACAAAAACGCAGCACAGAGCTGTGGAAATGGGCAGCAGGCTCCAATTTTAGCCAAAGATTGATTGGCAGCTGATTACTCCTGGGTGAGGGAGAGTTATCTTCTTTAAGGGAGAGACTCTAGACAGGCTGACTAGAGACTAGTGGATGGACTTGCACAGAAGGATGTCTGGGCACACTAACTTCTCTCCATAGGTCTTGACATAAATGACAGAATGCATGAAATCTGGTGGAGAGGGGCTATGGGGGTGCAGATGGGGAGGTTAGAGATGATTAAGATATTTTGTATGAAATATGCAAAAATTCAATAAAAATAAAAAATAAAAAAAATGAATAATTCAGCCCATGTCCCACGGCAGCACATTCAGTGTGAGACCAGAGTTTCAGAAACCACCTGTGTAGTTTATATTTTCACGGGGGAGCACTGCTCTAGGCAATTATGACCCACAAAGAAGTTTCCTATCTCTGTGTTGAGAAGATAAACATTAGTGTGAGTGAAAAGCTAAGACAGTAGCATGAAGGGCGGTTTGCATTTTAATGCAGTCTTCACCCTTTAGAGAAATAAGTTAATTTTTAATTCAACCCAGCACGGCTCAGGCCTGAAATCATCAAAGCATTGTGCTACACACAAGCAAAAAGCACACATCTCCGAGCATTAAGATCTTTTATGATCCTATAGAAGAGGTAAAGAATGCACATACAACACACACACACAGATGCACAGAGACACAGACACACACACACACACACACACACACACACACAGACACACACACATACACAGGGGCAGGGTAAAAAGTCATCACTTCTTTGTTCACTGAATATTCCAAAAACTGCTTAAGAGAAAATGTGATACTTCACTACTGTCTTTGGTTTACAAGTTTAGATTTTAAAGAGACTGTTGTATTCTCTCAAGGAAACTTTGGGACTGTGGCTACAAAATGAACAGCTTCCCTATGGTTTCGGCATATGCATGCTTTTCTAACGTGGTGCAATTTCATCTGATTGTTGACTTTCTGAAGGAGCAAAACACAATTAAGGACAAATCTAACATCACAAGTGAAAAACCATGGAGACAATACAATACTGTGCTTATGAAAACAAAACTGTACTTGTAAATAGATCTGAGGCCATAAAAGGGCGATTTCACGCAGGGCAAGATCAAGCAGGAGCCAAGTACGGACTGAAATTCTGCCAGGTTCCATCTGAGAATGTCTTGAATTGTCAAATCATTATCCATGAAGTTTCAAAGGATTTCATGCTTGCAAATGGGCCCAAGTTTAGTCTGAATCTCCACTTTAAATATTTTAAGGCATTTTTACAAAACCAAAAAAAACGAAATACGTTCTGAAAATAAGTTATTAAGATTTTTGTAAAGGAAATGAAGAAATTAAAGTGATGTACCACAACAGAAAGTTTAGAAGTAGTTTGTTTCCCACGAATAGTGCACAGATCACATCCTTCTTTACTAGAGGGGACATAATTCTAGTTCCTTTGAAATGCAATCCCCTTGTACAAATTTCAGTTGTATAGTTGATCAATTGATCAAGGTCATATAGTTAAGTTTTATATTGTTCATAGATTTTATGATTCAGACCACACTGTGCACATTCATCTTTTTACTATCTGATTCCTTTGTTCAAATGCATGGTTGTAAGAGTTATAGAGTATTATTACATGAAGTCGTGCTTTGTAGAGATTCATTACTTATAATATTCTGTGTGCAGTTTAACCACATTCTATTCACTTTGCCATTACCAAATACTGAGTTTCAGTGATAGAATTCACTGGTATTTCAATTACCATATGGTGTTTTTCATAAACTTATTCTATTGTATTTTTGCTTTCATGTATATCCAGGGAATAGCGATAATGTCAATTTCTAAGAAAAGTACTTTTTCTATAAATTAATACAGTTCTACCAAGTGATGACTATAAAGAAATTGAGATTTTTGCAGCTCAAATTTTAGTATTTACATGAAACTATCTTTTTTAATTTAAAGGACTATATAAGAGAAGAAAAAAGTATTTAAAATAAGCATTTACAAATTACTGAATAGCAAAACTTTTAAAGAAAGATGCTTAAGTTTCTTGTAATATTCCATTTAAAAGTTTCTAGTCTGATTCATAAAACTAAATATATCTAAAACATGAAGAAATTCCGCGTTTTCAAAAACACCTTTTCTTTTATATGGATAGTAAATATCTGAATTCATCTTACCATGGAATAGTTTATACTTAAACCTGGGAAATCTGTGACATTACTGAAATGCCAGCTATCTCTGTTTCTTTATACACATAGATAGGCTTCTTCATTGGAGAGCAGCTATCATATGGTGCTGATTTTCATACATGACTTTTATTTGCATTATTTAACAATTCTTACCAGTCCCTCATCCCTCTCCAACTCTCTCATGCCTCTCTCACAATTTAATTACTATCTTCTTAGTATCTATTCTTATATTTACAAGACAAGTGTGCCTCTCAAAACTCATCTAAGAAGCTTCTTTCTTCAACTGATGGAGACTATTACAAAGTTCTACAACTGTTCAAAATACAGAGAATACGTGACTATGGGATACCCAGACCTAAGGGCTGATGTATTTTAACTACATTATCTAAGTTGTATCATATTGTTACGGGAAAAATCAGAGACCAGCATCCAAAGTCAAGTGAGGAGAGGAATTTAATTTGATGCTAACGCACTGACCCAGGATCCTTCCATAAAGGAGCCAGTTCCCCCCTCCAGTTTTAGGGGTTTTTATATTCACATGAGGAAGTACAAGTAAAGGACAAAGCAGCACATAGGTGGCAATTAAGTGAAAGGTACATGTGATAATTAAGCAAGGTAAGGTATGACAGCAGGAGTTACAAAAGACTTCTATCCCGGGTAACCACAGGAGGTGGGGGAAAATACTCCAGTTTATCTCCCCAGTTCTTATCTCTTGTCTGGGAGCTCTTCCTGCTCCAAAGTTCTTAATTACCATCTCATTGCAAAAACTTTTCACCTCCACAATATCATATACAGCTTTTATACAGGAAATTTCATGTCAGACTTCTATGAGTAATCCTGACCAGGATTTGAACCACCTAATATTTTAGTCTCCTGTCAGTGAGGTTTGGAGTGACTTTCCATGTTCGATTTTGAATCAGAAAGGCTTTTGTGGAACCTGTACTCTGGTATGTCTCATTAGCCACCTGTATTCCTGGTCATAGTGAAGCAATCAACAACTCAGCTTCTAATATATTTCCCAGGTGGAATCTCAATTAATTACCTTCCAATGTAAATTTTTCCTTTAGGAAACATTTTATCACCATTATCCAATTAATTGACTTTTGCCATGCTTTGAATGGATTAATTTTCTAGAATTAGTGAGTGTTTAACTGCGTTTTCCAGGGCACACAAAACTAAAAACTGCCCTACCAATTCTATTCATTGCAACTAGCCAGTTATTCCTTGCCAGCTTCACTGATGCCCCACCATGCCTGAAGCCTAAGTTATCACCAGTAACAAATACAGGCTTTCACTCCGTTCTGAACGCTCAGGAACCTTAATTAGAAACACAGCAGAAGCTTGCCTAAGATGACAATCACAAAAATAGGTGTGCTTTCAAATTTACTTTTCCTGTAAAACCGGTGACTTGTTGTAAATTTTTAAAGCATTTTAAAACACTTAGACGGCTTCCCTTCAAATTATGTCTGTACTTGACACAGAATTAGACCATTCAACTGCTCATGTTACCAGGTGTGAAAGCCAGTGAAATAATAACATCGTACATGAAGAAACACCCACAGAAATTGATGCTCTGTCTGAAACACAATAATGTATTGCATATAAGGGAATTGTACTTATTTTGACTAGGGAGACAATAAGGAAAAATTTCAAATAAATGTGGTGTTTCTTTGGAAATTAAAGACAATACAGTACTCTAAGCAATGCATTTTGAATGGTAATAGTGGATATCATTCAGTTAACAATTATATTTTTGGAAAATTTTTTGAATGTAATTAGTTAGCAGCATCTGTGCCCCTCATCCTGATAACTTTCCAGCCATCAGAGGAGGAATCAGCTTCTAAGTTACAGAATGACTTGCCAGCTCTTCTGCAAGACACTGGTGTGTGTTACCTTTCCATAGTGATAGAAATAGTAACTGAATGGGATTTTACCCAAGCAAGACATAGATCTCATATCCACCATAGTGATGAAAACTGGTCAATAATTTATGATATTGTTTATGGACATAGCTCTTATTTCATCTTTTGATAATTAGACAGGATTACATGAAAACACTTTTTATAACTAGCTTATAACCAGCCTCTAAGGAAACTACCAAATATTTTGTATCCATGATTACATTCAGTGTTATACACTTACATTTATTTGAAAATATTTTTTTTCACATGATTTTATTTCAGTCTGTTTTCAAACATCCATAGTTTGGGATAGCCTCAGAAAATTGGAACCACACACATGCACTGTCGTCAGCCATAGAGCAACAACTGAATTCACACTCATCTCAATTTGGGTTCGCCAGTTTTCATGAGCCTTTCAGGAGAAGAGCGTTCAGAAAAAGCCTCTTAAATAATGCTTAAAACTTACTATTCTTGAGGCAGAAATGTGGCATACTGACTTCCATGATTAGGTTGTATAGTTTGAAGAAAACATCATTGGACACACTTGCCAGTGCTTCCAACCTGAGAGGCCTTGCCTGGCTTCCTGGCTGTCGCCATGACCCTCCCACATCTGCACTGAGCACACAGTGAAAACAACATTCAGAACATATTACACAAACCATAACTACAAACATTTTTTATCACATTAACAATATCACAAAGATTTAAACCATATTTTGTGTTAAAAAGTGAAAATTTTGAAAAGAATTTGCTAAGAAAATCAAGACATCATTAAAATATTTTATACTGTTCAAAAAATGATTAATTTTTGGTTGTAAAAAATCTCATCTTAAACAAAGTTTTAAATTTACAAATGAAAACCAGGAAGATGGAAGGAGCACTTACTACTGCATTCATAAAGTCAGTCAGAAAATGTGACCGTAAACAAGAAAATGGAGCAAAGGGAGAGACGGCTCAGTGGTTAGAGCCTTTGCTGTTCTAGAGGGTCAGGATTCTGTCCGACTCACCACCAGGCAAGTCACAAGTGCCTGAAACTCCAATATTGGAGGATTTAATGCTCTCCTCTGGTCCCCTGAGGCACCCACACATATTTGGCATATACTCATACAGAGACACACACATGAACAAAAATAAACTCTACAGTAATGCTGGTGAGGATGTGGAGAAAGGGGAACGCTCATTCACTGTTGGTGGGATTGCAAATTTGTGCAGCCTCTATGGAAAACAGTGTGGAGAACTCTTAAAAAACTAAAAATGAACCTGCCATATGACCCGGTTATACCACTCCTTGGCATATACCCAAAGGACTCATCCTATTGTAGAGACACTTGTACAACCATGTTTGTTGCTGCTCTTTTCACAATAGCTAAGAGATGGAAACCCCCTAAGTGTCCTTCAACTGATGAGTGGTTAACAAAAATGTGGTGTATTTACACAATGGAGTTCGATTCAGCAATAAAGAAAGATGAAATAATGAAATTTGCAGGTAAATGGATGCTTCTAAATGAGGTAACACAGACTCAGAAAAACAAATGACATGTGTTCACTCTCATATGTGGCTCATAGCACCAAATTCTTTTAAATTCCAGGTCCTTTTAATAAGATGATGCTGTACAGCTGTCTCTACTGCATGAAATAACTACCAGCATCATGACTTCGGCTAAACATAGTCACAATTGGGCTTGCTGAGGGTTGTGCTCATTCATTAAAGGAGGGCCAATCATGGTCAATGCACCTTCACCTGAGTATCCAGCCACTCTTCCCAGCAAACTAGTCCAGCCTCGGAAGATAAAAGAAAAATGCAGAAGAAACCAATAGAGGGATGCTTTTGGAAGCCCTTGTCAAAAAACTCCAATGGAATCTCATATGAACATTTGAAAAATGCCCTGTTCTGACTTTTTTCTAGTTCCCTGTCTAGGACTTGTAATACTAATTACTCTTGCCTTTACTTCTCCTTCACATCTCCCATTCATGGGAGTCTTTACCCACTGAAGGGGTACTCCAGTTGCCTCACCCTGCATCCCTGTTCAGCATGGAAAGAGCCTGAGCGTTCTGTGTCCCTATTCCCTGTTGGCAATTTGGGTAACCCCTTCAGAGGATGGTGTGATAAGAATAGGAGGTAGGAATTGGCTAGGCAGTTAGGGTGAAAAGCTTCTGTACAAGAATAGGAGGTAGGATTGGCTAGGCAGTTACAGTAAAAAGACCCCAAAGAAATGTTGCCATTTTCTGGGCTAAAAGTCAAAATGTTCTTGGGCCTGTTAACAACGCACTCTGTTCCAAAGATCCAAAGGCCAAAAATGTCAAAAGGATTTGGGAGCTTGTATCTAATCCTTAAAGGATTTTAGACTTACCTCTTCAGAGGGGAGGTGTTGGAGAGGAGGATCTAATCCTTAAAGGATTTTAGACTTACCTCTTCGGATAGGGAGTATTGGAGGGGAGGGATTGGTCATGGATTTCATCGAGACACCTTACGTGCATGTGTGAAATTCTCCATAAAGTTTTTTTTTTAAATTTAAAAAAAATTAAAAAAAAAAGAAATGGTGAAAAGACACAAAGAACAAAGTAAATGAAAAAATATGAGAACTGAAGAACACTGTTGACCATAGAATGAAAAAATGGTCAACAAACCTGAACATGCAGCTCACACTGCAAATCTGAAAGGATACTGGGTATGTGTCAGGAGGATTTGTGTGCCTTATGGACCCATAAGAATACACTGTGGTGGTATGTGCAGGGTTTATTATGACTGAAAATGTGATTGGTAGGACTTGGATGCACATTTTTATGAGAAATATTTATTTTTCCACTTCCTCTTCCAACTCTCAGAGCAGCAACAGAATAGATTCACTTGCTAAAGAATATTTACCAGACAGACTTCACAGTCCTGCTCCCTGTCCTAACTGAAGCCAAGCTAAGACTTCAGAAGTGATTTCCTTTGTTTGTCTCTGACAGTGTCATAACACCAATAGGAACTGACTGAAGATTCGATATTAATGAAAAAATCGAGAGGATTTATTTTTTCCTGTGTGGAAACTGACCTATACAAATGAAAATGATCAAGTGTTAAAAAGTCTAATTCTTTATGATAAGGCTTAACAAATACAGCAAACCAAACATATAAATTTCAAATTTCTTTTTCTATTAAGCTTTAAGTAAGATTATATATTTGTAAAACTCCTGGCACGAGCACAAGGGGTCGACCCCAGGACCTTGTACATGCTAGTCAAGTGCTCTAACACTGAGCTGCATTCCTAGTCCAAGACTGTGTACCATGAGAAAGTTCTGGCATAAAACAAGAGCTAAAAGAAACGAAAGGAAGGGATAAACTCAAGATAGAACAAAGTAAGAATGTAACTTTAAAAAATGTTTCTCAAGATAAAATATTCAAATATAAAAATGACACAATAGTAAAATATAATTAAGAAAAAAATAAGACATTTATCATTAATTAATTTTTAGACTTTGTGTATGAGTGTTTTGCCTGCCTGTTAAGTGCATCCATGCCATGCAATGCCCACTAAGGCCAGAAGAGGGCAACAAATTCCTCTGGGATGAGTAACAGATGGTTGTTACCTACCATTTGGGTGCTAGGAAACAAACCCCAGTCCTCTGGAAGAGCAGTCAGTGCTCTTAACCATTGACCCATCTCTCCAGACCCAAGAACCTCTATCTTAATAGGACTTTGGGAAATAATGTTGTCAGGAACTCCCAGCAATAGAATATGAAGCAAAACTACAAAATAATAAAGAAAAAGATTAAAGGTAAACAGATAATAGGACTAATAATGAGTGCTATATGATTAAATTAGAAAGAATTTTAAAATATTTCAATGAATAACATTATATTGCATTGGGTCTGTTACATTAAAGATGTATTATATGATTTAAACAGACTGTTAACATTCAATGACTTAGATGCAGTAATTTAAAATCTTCCAACTAAAAGGAACCAAGGATCAAATGGATGCAAGACAGATTTCTACTACACCTTCAAATAAGCACTAATACTCCCCAAGTTATTCTGTAAAATAGAAAAGGAATGAGCACTCTCAAATTCTTTCTATGAGACCAGTATTACTTACTCTAATGCCCAAACCAAACAAATATATAGCAGCAATATTAAAAAGAAAATTATAGGCCAATATCTCTTATGTGCTTCGATGAAAAAACATCCTCAATAAAATACTTGCTAACCAAATGCAGGAATACAACAAAATGATTATCCATCATAATCAAGTTGGCTACATATCAGAGATGCTAGAGTGTTTCAACATATATAAATCAAGAGAAGGTGTAGAAAAGACATGCATATCAAAGTTTAATGGCAGATATA
>NW_008332088.1:888234-893708 GCF_000622305.1 Nannospalax galili
GAAAGTCATTGAATAGCTAATCAATGAAATTCAAATTTGAAAATTATTAAATCAGTTAATAAAATACTTATGAACTACCTAATTTAATGGGAATTGGTTAAGCAATGCAATCAAAACATAAGTATGATGTCAGAGTCTACAAAATATTTCACAAGAGTATATGCTGTCTAGAAGACATAAACCTTAGAGAGAAAACTCCAGCTGCCACGCAAATGGCAAGTACAGTACCATTCAAACAACAACCATTGAGCAGCTGATGTATTTATGACTAACAGCCCAAGCAAACATTAAGTCCCTAAACATGTTACTTTAGAAAAATAAAGAAGAATGATAAAATACTTAATCAGGAAAATGTAACAATAGTGAACACATTTTTTTCCTTTTAAAAATCGGAAAAAAATAAACAATTGCACATTTGGAACAACCCCAGATTACAAGGGACAAAACTGAACAAGATTAAAGAGAAACTTGCAATATTGTAAGAACTTCAATACAGTCCTCACTATAATGGATGGGATATTTAGGAAGAAAACAAGACAGCTATAATTTGACTTATGAGAAATTATAACGAATTTTGTGAGGACATTGCATACTAAGAACTACACCATCTCTAGTACAGTTGGAAATTCTATGGTGTAGATTGTTGTCTACGTCTTCATTAAGCTGAAATAAATTTAAAAGTATTGGGACTGGAGAGATGGCTCATTGGTTAAGAGCACTGACTGCTCTTGCAGAGGATTTAAATAGCTTCCAAATACTTAATGAAATTTAAAATAATGTCTAATCTCCTTTGTCTATCAGTAAAAGTAAAGCAATCTCAATTAATTTTTATAGAAATAAATTTTATAATGTAATTTGAAAGTATTAGCTTGTTCAGAATGTCTGGTTAAGTCACTGGTTCAATGTGCTGTTAGGTCCTGATTTATCTTTCCGCCTTGTTCATTTTGAGAGATAGCTGCTAACAGGTTGATTATGTCAATGGCATTTTGTCAACTTTTACAAAAGGAGGAGATGGGAGAGACTGTCTTCACGTTTTTCTAAGTAAACAGAACTACATTCTGGTGTCACTCAGAAAACTCTGGATTTTACTGATTACAGTAAGTCACATGTTGTAGCGAGATCAATGATTTAGAGTTTTGTCAAGAAAAATATCTGACCAGGGAGCAAGATGGGCAATTGGAGTCACCCTCCGCCCATGTCTCCATGAGACTGAAGGAAAGCAACAGGTGCAGAGGTGATAACTGAAGAAGTACCTCATAGTGACCAGGCAAAACTCAGAATTACAGTATGTTAGAACTGTAACTTAAACAAAAAACCCTAATCAGAGGGGTGTCAGACACATTACAGAGAAGGCGAGTTCCCCCTCAACAAGATTATAGGTGAAAAAGGGAAAGAATGTGGTGCTTTGAAAGCAGACAGTCTAAACACACGGGAGACAGGGAAGTGCATAGTGAGGTGGTCTGGAACTTGAGTCCCTGTACGTCCTAGCGCATTCAGCCAGCCCTATAACTGGGAGTCATGGCCAGATGTGCACTTTGGTCTGACTTGTCTGCTTCTGAGAGTGGATGTCCTGCATTTTGTGTCTTAGCTGTCCAGTGACATCTTTTCCTTGTTGTGCTGAGGTTGGCCACATTCATGAGGATCCACTGAAGTGAGTGATTTCACACAAATTCAGCACACATGGCGGCTACAAACCATCCTTAACTCCAGTTCCAGGGGAATCGAAAGCCCTCTTCTGACTTCCACGGGATTGCACGACATGGGTGCACTTACTTACATACAGGCAATACACTCATACACATAAAATAAAATAATAAAATATTTTTTAAAAAACATTAAAAAAGTATTGAAAACATACTACCATATTTTATCATGTACCATGTAAAATATTTATTTACTGTGTTTGGAACTTTCAAGCATGGAAATTAGAAGGAAAATTAAACATAAATCTTAAGCCAAAACAAAATAGACAATGTGCTTCTAAGTGTCTAGTAGATTAACCAGAAATTCTCCCAGATAGCCAGCTTTCATAGCACCCCAGGGTACTTAGGCAAGCTGTCAAGAGAGAAAAGTTACCAACTCTCATACTCAGCTATGAACCCTGTGAGTTACAATAACAACTTTCTTGCCAAGCTAGGCTCAGTGGTGCAGTAGTGGCACAGATGTCTGGGCAGTGAGGAAACCAATAGCTGTCTGATTAGAGTTAAAGCCTACTCAAGAGTGGAAACTCATGTCTGGTGCTTTAAACTGTCCAAGAATCCATAGCGAGACCAATTTCCTAAATCTATATAGTATTTAACTGCCTTCTAAATACTTGTCCTTAATCCAGAGAATAGTCCAGTTCTCACCCCCCATCAGAGAGCCTTCTTTTAGCAGTAGATGAAGATTAACACAGAAAATTGCAAATGATCATAGTGCAGAGAATAAGTGACTATGTAGTGTTCGAACCAATCTTTGTGGAAGGTAGTTCAATCAGTGAGTTGGTCAGAAGCTGCAGGTGTTTCCACTTGAAACTGGCGGTTCACCATCTTTGAAGAATGTCTGCGTATGGATTCTGGTGAGGGTAATGGAGAAATCACTGGGCATACCGAATTGTTTGATTCTCACAGGTTGTGCCCCCAGCACAGACTACACTGGTGTGGAAGCCTACTCCACACTCGGAGGCATTTAGAAGACATGATAGTCTAAGCTTGGGCATATGCCACACATGAGTGCACTGACATGGAGTCTCAAGAAATAGTAAGCAAATATCTGATGAGTCTACAAGCCCGGCCAGTGAAATGGGCTTGCAGATAACTTCATCAGCCACAGCAGGCACGAAGGGAGAGCTCACTAACACGAACATGGTTTGGAGCAGACACCTTCTTAGCTGGAGTCGACAGGAAAGGCAGGGCTTGGCTTACTCTGCA
The DNA here is from genome assembly GCF_000622305.1 of Nannospalax galili. Taxonomy (NCBI): domain Eukaryota; kingdom Metazoa; phylum Chordata; class Mammalia; order Rodentia; family Spalacidae; genus Nannospalax; species Nannospalax galili. Next base: position 891,144 of record NW_008332088.1, read on the forward strand.
GTGTGCCCTTCACGTTGCGTTTCTTCTTCTCTGAACTGAGGGCACACACTTGACAGAACCTGCAATCAGCCAACACTAACTCCTGGTCTTGTTGGACACCAAATCCAGAAACGCCAGAAACAAGTGTCATCTCATAATGCTGAAATGTTAACAACTCTGAGAAGCATTTGACGTTCATGTTTATGTCTGTTTTGTTCTGTTTTCTGTCGCTTTCTTTCCTCTGCTAATTAAACCTGTCTTAATCCCTTGGGTGTTACTTTCCTCTCCTATTTTCTCATTTTCCTTCCGTTTTCGTGTTTATTTTACTGTCATAGATATACATATTGGTATGTTCTAGGGTAGCACTCCAAAACTCTTTGGTTATTAGTCTGACAGATTTTATTACTCTTAATAGGTTTCTATTGAATATTATAGCAAATTTTCTTTCATATTGTTTTGTTGTTGTTAGCTGTGTTCTAAAATGCTTCTAAAAACCAAACCCGTGCATGATGGTGCTATGCATAGAGACACACCATGATCCCACATGAGGGAAGCTGCACTTAACTTCATCCATGGTCTAGTCTTACTCAAAATTAGGCAGAACTTTCGACATAAACTACAGAGGAAGGAAAACACCCCAGGCGACCATTCCAGCTGCAAGAAGGATCAAATAGAAGGGACATGAAGGCCCCACTACTAAACTTTCACCTATTTAGCAGCAACAGAATCAATGCATCTTTCGAGATCCTCAAGTCATAAGGGGAACTCATAGAGCACACTATTTCATAACATCCAATGATAAGAAGTATAGAAGGATAGGGGCTGGAGAAATGGCTCCAGTGGTTAAGAGCACTGACTGCTCTTACAGAACACCTGGGATTCGATTCCCAGCACCCACATAGCGACTAGGAACTGTCCTTAACTCCAGTTCCAGGGGAATCTGACGCTCTCTTCTGACCTTCATGACACTGCACAACACGGGTGCACTCACATAAATGCAGGCAACAAACTGATACACATAAAATTAAAAAAAATAAAAATAAAATATTTTTAAAATGAAGTATAGAAGGATAAACCACAGAGAGCACACTTCATGCATTCTGCAGAAAAAAACCTACAAACTCCCCTGTCTTCTGAGGTTATGGATAGTGGCTTTGTATCTTTGTGTAATGTGTCAGAACATGAGAGACCTATGTCATCTGTAGGTCTAGAAATAATACCAAACTACATGCCCTGTGCAAGAAATTCATCTCCTTAGCAAAAGTATATGCAAACAAATGTGAATGGATGGAAAATGATATTTGAAGCAACTGAATTCATAAACAATTAAGAGTATCTTCTATTTGAGAAAGCTGTTACCAAGCCAAAACCAATTAAGGAGAGAAAGAGAGGGGAGGGGAGAGGAGGGGAGGGGAGGGGTGGGGAATTGGAGGGGGGGAGAAGAGGAGAGGAGAGAGAACAGGCATGGATAGAAGTATTACAATTTATCAAAGGAGAAAATGCTTCCAAATATATAATTATAAACATGTATGCACTAAATGTTACAGTACCCAGTTTTAGAGAACATACATTACAAACGCCGATAAAATAATAATGGATATCTTCTAGAATTAATTCTCAGCAATATATGGATAATTAAAATAAATTCCAACATAGAAAATCAAAATTAAACTACACAATATATCAAAGGGACTGGACATCTACAGAGTTTGTCCTATCACTGTTGAAGGACTTTCACTTTTTTCAGTACATTACATGATTTTCTGAAAATATAAAAAAAAAGATTTATTTATGGCAAGGAACAAACTTTAACAAAAGTATTTAAGTAAGTGTGCATACTCTTTCAGAATACAGTAGTAGAAAATAGAAATCTACTGCAAGAGAAACTATAAGGGTGAAAATTATGCATTTGAAAAGCCAGAGGATATATTTAAAAATTCCTAGAATTGCCGGGCGTGGTTTTGCACGCCTTTAATCCCAGCACTCAGGAGGCAGGGGCAGGCAGATCTCTGTGAGTTCAAGGCCAGCCTGGTCTACATAGTGAGTTCCAGGACAGCTGGAGCTACAGGGAAACCCTCTCTCAAAAAGACCAAAATAAATAAATAAATAAAAATTCCTAGAATTAAATGAAAATGGTGAAACCATGTACTACAGTTTGTGGAATACAGAGGAAGGCAGTTCTTGGAGGAAACTGTACAGATGTAAGTGCACACATGTAAAAAGCAAAAAAAAAAAAAAAAAGACACCTGTTCATGCATATTCATGGATGCTCTATTCAGAAAAACCAGGACATGGAAACATGGCAGAGCAGAGGATTTGGTAAGGCAGAGGGATAAACTAACAATAACGGCCTATTGAAAAGGTCATATAGAAACTTCCTACTATAGAGGCTTCTCAAAATACCTCAATAGATAGATGATAGATAGAGATAGATAGATAGATAGACAGATAGGTGATAGATAGATAGATGATAGATGATAGATAGAGGATAGATAGATAGAAGATAGATAGATGATGATAGATGATAGATAGATAGATAATAGATGATAGATAGATAGATGATAGATGATAGATAGATGATAGAAA
>NW_008332088.1:896265-899734 GCF_000622305.1 Nannospalax galili
ATAAATTTTCTTTTCATAGTGGAAAAATGAATTTAAAATTCTAGGTAGTAAAGGTATTGAAGTAACAAGAACCATAAATGATGATAGATAGATGATAGATAGATAAATAGATAGATAGATAAAAGGATAGATGACAGATAGGTAGGTAAATGATAGATATAGATGATAGAAGATAGTTAGATAGATAATAGATAGATAAATGGGTGATAGACAGATGATAGATGGATAGATAGATGATAGATAGATAGATGATAGATGATACATAGACAGATAGATAGATAGATAGATAGATAGATAGATAGATAGATAGATAGATAGATAGATAGATGATAGAGGAAGTTTTTCTAAGTAGAGTCACTGAAATGTGTAGAATTTTGGACTTGAACTAGACAAGTGTTTTAATGGCCTTCTTAAACTAAATCACTGATGATTTTGTTTTTGGGTTACTTAGAGTACAGTGACTTTATTTAAATGTTAAAAAATAAAAATAAAGCCACTAATGACTTCCAACACAAAAATGAAAGAAAAATACCAAAACAATAATAATTCTCAAAAGTAATTGAGAACATGGTACCCATAAGATGTCTAAGCTCTTTGATGTGGTCAAAGTGAACAGTCTTTTTTGAGAGTGGTCATAGAACTCATCAGACATCAAATAAAGAGAAAATGTTTATATCTCTCCTGTGGCCCATGGAAATCCATTACGGTTTTGGAAGATGAGCGAGGCTGGAGGAGTATGATATAACTTGCATTTGAAAACAATGTCCTTTATTTCTATGTTGCTCTGAAAAATTCTCAAGACAAAATATCTTAGCTAAAAAAATTGATTTGGGCTTATAGTTTCAGAGGTCTCCTCACTCCACGTTCAACTGTCTCCATCACTTGGAGCTGTGGCAAAACAGAACATCATGGCAGGCTGCCACAGTGGAGCGAGCTACTATATTACCCTCTTTACTATGGCAAGGAAGCAGGGTGATTAAGACAGGAAAGACCACAGAAAAACAGTTCTGAGAAAACCCCATTGACTCACCTCCCAATGATTCCATAAACTTATTTTCCCATCAAAGGATTAATCCACTGACTTGGTCAGAGTCTTCATGAGCCAGTCATCTCTCAGTAGTAGAATCTACTAGCCGTGGAAAAGTTCTTTGAGACATGAGCATTTTGTGAAGGTGAGACACTTCGTATCCAAGCCACAATAGTGACAGAGTCTCCAGGTTATTAATGACGGAGCTTGACCAAAGGTCTTATTAACAGGGTTGGTGAGGGAAAGATACTACAGGATTCAGTATAATGAAAACTAAAATAAGCTCTATTAATAACTGACTTGAAATCCAGCTACCAATATAAGTTCAATGTAATAACCAACCAATATAATTATCAGAGGACATTCAAGGTGCATATACCTCAGAAACTCAAGAGATATTGTTTCTGCTTTAACACAAGGCTCATTTGTGGATGTTAGCACTTGTACTATTATATCTATGCTATGAATTAAAGTGGGTGGGAGCTTCAGTGTAGATGGACTGGAATTCCTCAAACAGGAAAGTATTTTAATTATCAGATGAATAATAAATACTAAGAATCATTTTAATCAGCTTAAAATGAAGTAAGAATGTGATATGCTTTCAAAATATTTCTGATTCCTGATTATTTTATTTCCTCATTGATTACAAATACTAATTCTTAACTAAATGGGGCCTACTTAAGCCTTAGTTGTGGTTTCTTAGGGAAAATAGATTAATGGGAATGCTACATTATGGAAACAAGATTTAGAACTATTGAAAACGATCTTCACTGTGAACACACAGTACTTTCATTGCACTAAATTTGAAATGACTGTAAACCCATGAAAGCACTTCTCAGACAGCGCTGATATACTCTGTTCTGTCACATTTATTACTTTACTTATTATTTCTCTGAGCATTGGTACTTTTTCAGTAATATGAAGTATAGATGTGTTTTTTAGATTAAGACATCATATTTAGCCAGGTTTCATAGCACATGCCTGTGATCACAGCACTCAGGAGGCAGAGGGAGGCAGATCTTTGTGAGATCCAGGATAGCCTGATCTACATAGAGCTGTAGGCCAGTTGGGGCTATAGGAAGACCACGTCTCAAACAAACAAACAAACAAACAAATTAACAAAAAGATATCATATTTAATTTGAAATTTCCTATAATTGGCACAATTTTTCTGATTTTAATACATGATTAAATACAGGAGTGTTCATTTAATAAAATAACCTCATGGCAAAGACATGATTTGAAAATAATATTGGTAACTTAGTTATAATTAATATAAATAAATTCAACTAGTTATAGAACTATATTTATGCTTTTTGATTCTGATACTGGCATATTGGTTCAATTTAGAAAAAGTACTTATTGCAGGAAAATTACATTTCACTTTTTGTGTTCCTACCAAATATTTTGGAAGAGACAAAATACAAGATTCGCTGCCAAAAAGTATCTCTCTAGTCAGGTTTTAATATAGCATAGGTTTAGTGTTTGTAAAATGACCAGATCAGGAGTAAAAATTGTGTTACTCCCATACAATCAAGGAGATCAAAGATATTTACCAAAGGATATAAGAGAAATCGCTTGAAGAAATTAGGGTATACATAATTCATGTTGTTTTTAACTTAGATATGTTTATCACAATACAAAAAAAGAGTTTAAATGAAATTACCCTATAACAGAGTTCAATGGCTCTACTACACACAACAGGCTAGCAAGTCAAAAGCCCAATGCCAGGAATCAACTGTATTTTTGAAGCTGTTGACTCTAGTTTTGAAGCTGTTGACCATAGGGTATCCCACAGACCCTCAGTTAAAACAGGTTACAGCAATGATTTCATGCAGTTGATTTAAAATATATTTTATGGTAAATAATGCATGCACAGTAGAAGTAACTGAGGTGTAACTCCTGTTCTTGACAGCTTAATACTTTTCCTTCTCATTTGACCTTTCAAACACTTTCCTGAATCTTCTCAGGTATTTTGATACCTCATACCTGTATTAACAATTACTTTTTGATTCCAGCACACCCCAGGACTATGAAACTAGCCAATATGGATGAAGCCTCGAGGCACTACCAGCTTGATTTCCCCTATTTGTTCTATCACTCACACATATAGTGTCTTCTCCAGTAGGCTCTCATCATCAAGTTCTGGCTGGTAACCAAATGAATAGCAACAGACCACACATTTATTGTGATACGTGCTAAAAGAGGCGAGGGCAAAGAATATTTGCAGCAATTACTAAGGAATCAGGTCTATTGTAGAGAAATAACAGACTGGAATGGTAAATACGTAAGCCACATTGAAGAATTTTGAATATTACATCTTTCTTAATACCTTAATTTTGTTAAAATAAATTTTTTGTAAGAAAATGAGTATGAATCTTGTTTGGTCTCAAGCATATACTTATAAAATATGGGACAATATTATAATTAATATAAAAAAGGA
>NW_008332088.1:904377-913158 GCF_000622305.1 Nannospalax galili
AATTTCACTCTAGGAGATTACCCAGAATTATCAAAAGATGAACAAAGGAAAAATGCTAAGAATTTCTTGAGATGGGTGAGGAGAATCTCTGATTTGTGACAAAGAAAACTTTTCCTCCTGTTTAACCCATAGTCTTTTCCTACGTAACTCAACAGGACAACTTTCTCCCTTCTAAGAGCTTCCACTCACTGTGTAGAGGAGTTGCAGTGGTGGAACAAAAGTTGGGCAAAGAGTTTTTCCCTTTCCTGAGTAGTCTGCTTTCCAAAATGCTAAGAATTTCTTGAGATGGGTGAGGAGAATCTCTGATTTGTGACAAAGAAAACTTTTCCTCCTGTTTAACCCATAGTCTTTTCCTACGTAACTCAACAGGACAACTTTCTCCCTTCTAAGAGCTTCCACTCACTGTGTAGAGGAGTTGCAGTGGTGGAACAAAAGTTGGGAAAAGAGTTTTTCCCTTTCCTGAGTAGTCTGCTTTCCAAAGTACTCCTCCAATCTATAGAGAAACGCACAAAATAATTTCTGATTTTCTCCTACTTTGATTCACAGGAAGCAAGCGTCTTTTATCGCTAGTCCGAAGCCTGGCTCCTGGCTCTTTTTGTTTCTCTCCCACGCCTATCTCTATGATTGGGGCCCTTTCTTTTCCAAGGGGACCGATTTCTGCCTGCAGGTTTCCCTTAGCTCGTGCATTGTTGAAAGAATCTCAGTTGTAAGGCCAAGTTCTGCAATTCTATCTTAGACCATGGTAGCACCCTACGGCATAAGGAAAAGTTTGAAAAGGACTAGTCCTCCAAAGAGAGGTGGAAGGCCAGAAGAAAAAAGCCCTGACATTGTAGAAGACTGAAGTTTAGAGTTTTCAAAACCAACTTTGATTCGATGCTATCAGGAAGAGAGATCATCAGTAGGGGTTCAACAAGAAGATAATTTTCAAGATTTATATCTGACCATAACCCAGGAGGTGTGGGAGACAGGCTTGAGCCTAGGGTGAAAGTCTTATTGACAGCCATACAGCAGGCCTGAGGCAACGGCAAGACTGCTGGAGCCACAAGGAACACCTTGTAACAATTGTTCCCGTTGGCAGATCATGAGACTGCTGCCTAGAGCTTGCCACTCCCTAATCACCACACTTGGAATCCAAAATTGCAACACTTAGTGTGCTGGATAGCTTTAGTGTCAACTTGACACACCTGGGTTGAGGTTCCTGCCCTGAGTTCCTACCTGGGGCTCCCTGATGAACTGTGACCCGGGAGATGTAAGATAAATAAACCCTTTCTTCCCCAAGTTGGTAGTGATTAGAGTGTTTTGTCACAGCAATGAAGAACAAACTAGGACAGAGATTGGTACCAGAAGTGGGGTATTGGTGTGACAGACCTGACCTTTGTGATTTTGGCAGGACTGTGGAAGTGTTTGGAACTTTGGGCTGGAAAAGCCATTTCATGCTCAGAGTTTGTTGCTATGGAGCTTGGAACAGTTATGCTGAAAGAGTTGTAGATGATGGAGGCCTGGCTTGTGAAGCTTCAAAGGGAAACAGAGACTATCAGGGTTGTTCATGTGAGATTTTAGATTGAGAATCTGTGAGTTCTGGTCGGCTGGGGCTGAATAATCAGCTGTGATTAAGAAGAGACCAGAACCTGAAGTAAAACCTTTGCTTTACTGGGACAATTGATGCTGGTTAGCTGGGGCTGAAAAATCATCTATAAGTAACAAGAGACCAGCATCACTGTGATGGAGCCTTCTGGGAGGTATTTCCTCAGGGTCAGCACACAGAAGGGACCCATACCTCTATTTCAAGCTGGAAGCAGAACTTGGTAATGTGTAAGAATCTCCTACATGGTTCTCTTGTTGAAAGCATGAAGGTGTCACAGAGAGCAGCTGAGGCTTGGCACTCTGAGAGGCCAGGAAAGGCCATAGGTGAAAGTTCAGCTTCAGTTGCAGTGAAGACCCCAGGACAGAAGGGGTCATGGAAACAATCTGAGGCTTTGTACCCAAGATGTAAGAAGAGGCAATTGGTGAAGGTGTAGCCTCTGTTTCAGTGGCAACCCCAGCTTTTCGGAGATGCAAGGACCATGGGACGACCACCAAGGACAGCGGCAGGTGTCGAATGGAGCTGGCCTGAGTCTGTGAGATGAGCTGAGTGTGCTGGAGACTGCAAAAAAGTAAGTGGTCCAAAGGTGAACTTGCAGCTAATGTTTGAACCAGCATCCTACCTCCCTCCCAAATCTTTGTTCTCCCAAATTTTGGCTTTTCTCTTGGTCTCTAAAGAAAACTTGTTTTTTCCACCTTCCTGGATGTTTCCACAGACTCTTATTAGATAATGTGTTTAATTTGTGTCACAGGAAAATGTGACGAGACCATTAAATAATTCACAAAGCTTCTAAACCTGGTATGATACTCTGAAAGCAAGCATAAACTGATATTTTCTACTAACTTTCTATAAAGTATGCCTTTAACTTTTGACCAATGAACAAAACATAAAAAGTATTTAATTGCGAGATATCTGCCTGTCATGATAGGCTTTGGTTGTTAACTTGACACACCTAGGAAGAGGGAGCCTCAGCTGAGGAATTTCCTCTATCAAATTGGCCTGTGGGCATGTCTGCTAGGCAGTTTCTTGATTGTTGAATGATGTGGGAGGGTTCAGCCCATTGTGGGTGGTGCCACCCCTAGGCACATGGCCTGGGATTGTATTAGAAAGCAGGCTAAGCAGGGACCAAGGAGCAAGCCAGTAAACAGCATTCCTTCATGGCCTGTGCTCCAGCTCCTGCTTCCAGGTTACTGCCCTGAGTTCCTACATTGGGCTCCCTGATGAACTGTGACCTGGGAGATGTAAGATAAATAGACCCTTTCCTCCCCAAGTTGGTAGTGGTCAGAAGGTTTGTCACAGCAATGAAGAACAAACTAGGACACTTAGGGTTACCTGGTTTCCAGGAATCCAGGCTCTGTAATCTGAAACCCAGTATGCTAATGAGACATCCTACTTGCCATGCTGTGATTGGGCCACTGCCCCTGTATAAGCTTGTGCCTTCCTGCAATAAATCAGATCTGTGTCACTGAACCTGGTCTCCTGTGTCTGAATGCAGCTACGCTGGTGCAGACTCCTCACCAGCCCTGGGGTCCGGACCAGACCACTGATTGGAGGAGCTTAGAGAGCAGAAGAGAGGCCATAGTCGGAGGAGAGCAGCCACAGACAGTGACCATACCTGGCGCCCAACGTGGGGCTGGGATCCCCTCCCCCCAGAGCTGTAACACTCTGAGCTGTAACACCTTGGGCTCCCGGCGCCCCTGTTCTGGGTGCTCTCCCCATGGTTGCTTGCTGCTTTCGTTTTGTTCTGCTTTTCTTCTGGCTTGCGATCTTCAGTTGGTCGTGCCACTCCTGTCTTCACCGATCATCTCCTTGAACGGTTCCTGAGTCCCTTTGGGTACATCTTACAGGGTGAGTGACCTCTGGTGTGGGGAATAGTCATCCAGCTGCTGCCAGCCCCTTCACTGCTACACTGGTACCTCTCCTCAGGAGTAGGCATATTAGGATAACAGAAAAGGATGTAACTAAGGTTTTAGATGAAGTTATAGCTCTTGGCCCCTGGTTTACAGATTCTTGTTCCTGGGATCTCAAAAAATGGGCTTGCATTTTATTCTTGGCCTGCCATAGAGAAGTTAGGGAGGGACGCCCACAGTCTGGGCTATTCTACCCTGTTGTGACAGCCATTCTGGCCTCCCTTCCGGGGGTTCCCCCTGAAGCCCCTGAACAGGACAATCTCCTATTAAAGGAGATAGATGAGCAAATACAACAATGGGATGCTGGGGACAGCCGGTCCCAGGCATTTCCAGTTAAAACAAACTAATGGATTCTTGTTCTGATGAAACAATGACTGTTAATGATGATATAAAAAATGAGGAACTGGGATTTGATAGCTCCCCTGATGAAAAAAACAGGAAGTCAAGTTCGCCTCTGCCCCACCATTATGGGGTGGTGGCTACCCTCCACCATCTTGAATTGGCTTTGATGAAAAAGAGGAAGTTAAGGCAGCCTCCGCTCTGCCATTACAGGGTGAAGGCTACTTTCTGCCATCTTGCACTAGCTTTAAGGAAGTCCCCCCCAGTCCATCTACCCCTCCCTTCCAGAGGAGGACTAGAAGCCCCTCCTGCCTAGGTGCCTCTTCTATGATACAATGGGAGATTTTCCACAGTTCTTCCCAGTTAACGTATATCAGTGACAACAGAACCCCAGTGTCTGGAATCCATATTTTCATGATATCTTAAGCAAGCTGTGTAAGGTAGCAGTTGAGGATGGCATTGACTCTCACTGGTTTGGTTAGTTATTAGATACAATCAGTCATTTGGCCAATACCCCCTATAATTGGCAGAATATTGCCCATGCCTGCTTACAGGGAGGCGATTTCCTTTTATGGAAAGCTGCTTACCAAGATGAATGTGAACAACAGGCAGAGTGCAATAGAAATGCCAACATCCAAAACATTGGAATTGATGCTCTAGTAGGACGTGGTAATTTTGAGACACCCTCCCCAAGCTCAGGCACAAGGACCTCCCTGCTACTTTGAACAAGTATGGCTTTGCACACTTCATGCTTTTCAAAGTATGCTGACTCGCAGGGATACCAAATTAACCAAATTGATACAAAAACCAGGTGAGTCTTTCTCTGAATTTGTTGAGAGATGCCAACAAAGTATCAATAGAAAGAACAGTCATCAGGGAGCTTCTGATTCCTTGCTCAAGGATCTTGTATATGAAAGCTGCTCTATAGAGTGTTGCCTTGCTATAGGACCCATTAACACAAGGATGTCTCTGAATGGATTCTGGCCCACTGAGATGTGGGGATCACTTGGGCCCATGCTGAGGCACTGGCTGCTCATCAGCTGCAGGCCAAGATGGACAAAGGCAAATGTTGGGCCTGTGAGGAACACGGCCCTTGGTCATGTACCTGTCCTAATAAGATTATGAAAGAGGCCAAAAGGAGCCAGGTCCCCCCTTCAAAATGCCCGAGATGCTGCAAAGGCTTTCATTGGGCAAGAGAATGAAGGTTTAAGGTGGATTCAGATGGTAAACCCATATAAAAGGTGCCTTTAAATGGGCAATGGGGCATCTCTCAGCCCTGCCTCAAAGAGAGGAAGTAAGGGAATACACCCCCCATGTCCAATGGATGATACCTATTGATTTGCATAAGCATATGATGCAACTTTCTCTAGATGGCCACATGTTTAAAGGCCTAATTGATACAGGGGCCCATATTACTGTAATCAGACAGGAAGAAACCTTGTCTCATTGGCACTGTAAGCCTAGACCCCTATACAAGGTGTTGGGGGCTTATGAAATACTTTACGGGTCCAGCATCCTGTGATCTGGACTGACCCAGACGGCAATACAGGAGCTATTAAACTGCTCCTAGCTGCAGGGCTTCCACATAACCTGTGGGGGGAGAGGTATTCTCCACAATATGGAGGTTGTTCTAACTACCAATGACAAAGCCTTTAATGATGAATGCATTGTAGACCAGCAGTTAGGTAATGCCCCCCCACCCTCAACCCCAATTCTAACAGCCACTGCTCTGCTGCCCAAGTGGCCTCCCATCAAACTAACGTGGGACACTAAAGCTCTCATATGGGTGGAACAGTGGCCTCTTCCTTCACATAAATTAGCTCATTTGATCTTCTTGGTCCAGGAACAGTTATCCTTGGGTCATATTGAGTCCTCACTTAGTCCTCATAATTCTCCCATTTTTGTTATACAAAAGAAATCAGGAAAGTGGAGACTTTTACATGATTTAAGGGCTATTGATGAGCATATGAAGCCTTTAGGGACCCTTCAGCCAGGACTGCCTCACCCTACTGCTATTCCCAAAGAATGCACAATTATTATAATAGATATTAAGGACTGTTTCTTCTCTATTACTCTTCATGATGATGAAAAGCCCTATTTTGCCTTCTCTATACCTGCCACTAACCATAACCTTCCAGTTCAATGCTATCAATGGAAGGTTTTGCCTCAGGGCATGAAAAACAGTCCTACTATATGCCAATATTATGTGGCCCATGCCTGCAGACCTTTGCTGACTGAGGTTTATATTTTACATTATGTGGATGACATTCTTATCACCCATAAGGATCCTAAGATCTTACAAGGAGCTTTTCAAAAACTCAAAACCAACTCCAGGCATTAGGTCTTACTATTGCAGCAGATAAAATACAGTTACATGCCCCTTATACCTTTTTGGGCCACTCTATTCAAGATGTCACCCGGCCCATACCTCCTGTTCTTACCTTACCAGATGAGATTACACTTTCAGAGGGAGCAGAGACACTTAATAAAGCTGTAACACAGACTAATCTGAGTCTTAAGTCCTGTGCCTTACTACCGGCGACCTAGCCTCTCCAGGGGGCGCACTCCCCCGTGACCGACTTGCGGACATCCTAGCTTTCACTGTCCTCGTACTCTTCCTGTGGGGTTCAGTGGCCAGTGGACCTCGCATCCTGAGGAAAAGTACACGGGTGGAAAAGGGACAGGATTCGGCTGGACAATGCTCCAGTAGCAGAGAAACTTTCAGCACCAAAGATGCGCGGGCAGAGACACGGGACCCGAGCCAGCGGGAAAAGCCTGCGGGGCACCCGCCGCCGCGGCCAGAGATGCCTGTGGCCAGACCCGCGCGGAGCGGCTGAGCGACCTATCTGCTGCCACTCCCAGAGACGCCTGTGGCCAGAGCTGTGCTGCAACTCACCAGGTGTGGCGGGGACCCCGCGATCCAGGGGCCCAGAGCGACCCCGAGATACACGCGCACACCATGCCTGAGGTCCATAGAGACATGGAGAAGCCCGCGGGGCCAGACCTGCCTTCCTCCAGACTCATGGCGGGGGAGCCTGCGGACCCACCATGCCATTCTGGGAGTGCGCCCAGAGAGCACGCGCACCATATCTGGTGCCCAACTTGGGGCTTAGCCTCTAAACTTCGTGCCAGCTAGGAGCTGGTGCCCACGCGCACACCATGCCTGAGGTCCATAGAGACATGGAGAAGCCCGCGGGGCCAGACCTGCCTTCCTCCAGACTCATGGCGGGGGAGCCTGCGGACCCACCATGCCATTCTGGGAGTGCGCCCAGAGAGCACGCGCACCATATCTGGTGCCCAACTTGGGGCTTAGCCTCTAAACTTCGTGCCAGCTAGGAGCTGGTGCCCACAGAAACGCTAGAATCTGTGAGTATCCCTCCCACTCAGGAGGGTAATCTAATCTCTTCCTCTCTTCTAAAATTTCCTCCTTTTCTTTTCTGGTCTAGAAGTTCTCACGTGGGACTGCTAGGGCCAGAGAAACAACTAATGCCTTCTGGCCAGGGCTACCCCCTGGTGTTGGCTGAAGGTCTCTCTGAATCCTTTGCAGACTCCGACTGCCTGCACAGGTGTGGACAAAGACCTCTATCTAGACATCTTTGTAATATCGAAACTGGTGATGCATCGGCCAGTAAGAACCACCAGGGTTGCCGCCAGCCTCTTAAATATGCGGGAAGGTCTTGTGACTGGGAACCACTGGAATCCCCTGAAATTTTAATTTCAGGCACGTCCCTTTGGAAACCGTCACTTCTCCACTTTTCTATCTGAACACTGTTAGAAAAAAATCACCAAAAATTCCAGGGATCTCCACCTAAGCTTTAGAGTCAGGCAAATTCTTCTACCCAGCCCCCAAACGTTCAAGCAACAGCTAAAGCCAGTTCAGTAAAAATTCAAATTAGCTAACCCCTGCTGAGCGCCTACAGCCAAAAGCGGCTCTCAGACAAAAATTTAAAACTACTTTTTTTCTACAAAGGCGCTTCAGCCCTCTAGTGTCCAACTGCTGTAAAAACATCTTCCCCCTTACAATGGGAAGCTCGGTATCACGACAGAAGAAGCGCCAAATTCATTCTCTTAAAACTCTACTCAAATCCAGAGAACTTAAAATTACAAAAGAAAAAAGCTTAAAATTTTAAAATGAGGTGTACCAATTTGCACCCTGGATCATATCCGCAGACATATCTGATCCAGAGGTGTAGAACTTTCTTTCACATTTGGCTTATAAAAAAACCCAAGAAAAGCATGATTTTCCCTTTCCTTTTTCCCAATAATGGCAGCCATCCAGCAGTGCTTAAAAAACCCACCTAAAATTGAGGAAAGTTTACAGACACCAAAAAATAATAAAAGAGAGGTTTTAGATGATAAAAAAGACCCTGAAAACAGCCCAGTAGTAGATTCAACAACTTCAAAAATAAAATCTGACCAAGCTGGACAAAATCCACCCATCAGTGAAATTGATCCTCACCCCTCTCTTGCTGATTCAACAAGCACAGATACTAACGCCCAAATTTCAAAAGCTTCCAAAAATTCTCAGGTAAAATCCCCTCCTCCCCCTCCACCTCGGCAGCCTCCACCCACTATGGAGACATGCCTTACAGTTACAGAGCAGCTGTGTAACCTTAGAGACAGTGAAAGCTGCCAGCCTCAAAATTTCCAGCCTCAGAGGTCTCAGGACCCCCAAAATCCACCAGTAGAGGCTTTTCCTGTCAACTTGCAAATAACCAGACAGCGCCCACTTGCATGGTATCCACTCCCAGCCACAGAGCTTAAAGAACTGCGCCAGGATGTAAGGGAGGATGGCATTCATGCTCCTTGTCCTAAATCTATATTACAAACATTTAATACTAACCTGCTTCCCCAAGATTGGAGAGACATCTGTAGATCTACTCTCCCCAGTCCATTATTTGTACAATGGGAAGCCTTATTTAGAGATGAATGCCTAATGCAAGCTAAAAG
>NW_008332088.1:913592-914906 GCF_000622305.1 Nannospalax galili
CCCCAAAATAACTCAGCTGCCACTCGACTCCCTAAAACCCTCTGCCCTCGCTGCAAAAGGGGCTTTCACTGGAAAAAAATTTGTAGATCTAAAAATAACAAGGATGGTAATCCTTTGCCACCTTTAAACTCCTTCAGGGGCAGCCCTCAGCCCCGCTAAAAAGAGAGAAGCCACAGACCTTATGGGTAACCAGTTTTACAGAAAATGCCCATCCAAAATTAACCATAAAAATAGACAATAAGCCTTCATTGATACTGGGGCTGATAGAACTATCTTAAAACAATCTGAGTTTCCTCCACACTGGGAATTAATACCAGGACCCCAATAGGAATAGGAGGGGGCTCCCAAGCATTCATCACTAAAAATTTCTATAAATGGGAGGACCCTGATGGAGAGGTTGGAACAATAAGACCCCTAATTGCAGATATTGCTACAAACCTCCTAGGACAAGACATCTTGGAAGACCTCAATGTAATTCTTACTAGTGGGTCTAAAGAGAAAAAGCCTTAAAATAGATGATCAGATGAGGTCCCTAAAACAACAAGACCCGCAATTCTAAGGGCCACTGTTGATTACCACACTCCCTGCCTTGATTGGACCACCAAAGAACCAGTCTGGGTGGAACAGTGGCCATTACCCAGGGAGAAATTACTCATTTTACAACAACTTATAAAAGAACAGCTACAGCTGGGTCATATTAGGCCCTCCAGGAGCCCATGGAACACCCCAGTGTTTGTAATAAAGAAAAAGACAGGGGCATGGCGACTGTTACAAGACCTTAAAGCCATAAACAAAACCATGAAAATATGGGGATCATCACCCCAAAGAGGCCTGCCCATGGTCTCTACCATACCCCTTAATACTCCCCTGTTAGTCCTAGATATAAACACTACTTTTTTTCCATCCATTTACACAATAATGATTGCCAACATTTTGCCTTCTCAGTTCCAAAAATTAACAATTCTGGTCCAGCTGATCAATATGAACGGCAAGTTCTGCCACAAGGCATGACAAATAGTCCTACGATATGCCAGAAGGCTGTTGCTAATGCACTGGCACCCCTCTTTAAAAAGGGGCTGCATGTTTATCATTACATGGATGACCTCTTGGTCTGGCAAGATGAGGATTCCTCTCTAGAAGACCTAAAAGATGCTATGATAAACACCCTAGAGGCAAAAGGTTTTGTAATTACAACAAATAAAATACAATCAGTGCCCCCCATTACTTTCCTAGGGACTAAAATAACACCCACTGCTGTTAGGCCCCTCAAACCCGTCCTAGAAGTCCCACATCCACTTACACTTAACTCACTCC
>NW_008332088.1:917131-921834 GCF_000622305.1 Nannospalax galili
GATCTAAGTGGATTCAAACACCTGGCTAACTATTACATTTCAGGTGTGAGGAGCTTTTTTCTCCTACACAGCTGCTAGCAGAAAGAAGATCTTCCTCCCCCCGCTGGCAGAGACCGAACTTACACTGGATGCTGGAGGCGTTGCCATGACAACAAGCTGTGACATCAGTGACTGAAAGCCTGAAGTTTCTCCAACAACAAATAAACTTTCTCACCAAGACTATACTTCACAATAAAAGAACATTGGACTAATAACTGTTGAACATGGAGACTATATGATATTGAGAAGAAAGATACTGTTTCTTTGTAATGAATCAGATGTTGTTGAAACCAATGTTAACACTCTCAAAACTTTGTAATCCATTTGGCTTAGCAATCCCTTGTTTGCATAGCTCCTACCCCTTGATAATACTGTGCATTGTGCTTGCTTATTGTTTTGTAAGATTTCTCTGCTGACAGTTACTGCCATTTTGCTAAAAATCGCTACAGGAAACAGGTCATGGTCAGTTATCAAACTTTGAATTCCCCCGAGATAAAATGAGTTAACCTTTAGGGCTGGCATGGCACTTCTTCATATTTAAATCAAAGAGAGGGAGATGTTGGGAGACCTCTGTTATGCAAAAGTCGAAGCCCCTTCACACCGGACAGCTCATGCAGCTCGGGGAATGTCTCATGAGACTCCTTTCAGGAGAGTACCTGGCATCCTTCTTGACTTCTTTTGAAGTGCCCGCCACAAATGCCATAACATAAACATCTCCTTTGGCTCTGAAAGGTACCATGCTTTCCTGTGTGATTTTTCCAGGCAGACAGCAGTCTGGCAGAAACCCACTTCCATATGTAAATAGAATGCCTCACAAAGCATCTAACAGCCAAAGCTTTTACCACTACCCCCATGGTATAAATGCCTCCTAGCCTTCTCTTAATAGTGGGAGATCGGGTCAGAGACTGAGTCCCAGAGATTGGGTCTAACACAGACTAAGCCGAGTCTTGAGTCCTGTGCCTTACTACCGGCGACCTAGCCTCTCTGGGGGGTGCACTCCCCCATGACCGACTTGCGGATATCCTAGCTTTTGCTATCCTTGTACTCTTCCTGTGAGGTTCAGTGGCCAGTGGACCTCGCATCCTGAGGAAAAGTACACAGGTGAAATAGGGACAAGATTCAGCTGGACAATGCTCCAGTAACAGAGATGCTGTCAGCACCGGAGTGGCGGACAGCGACCTATCTGCTGCCGCTCCCAGAGACGCCTGTGGCCAGAGCCATGCCGCGTCTCGCCAGGTGTGGCGGGGACCCCGAGATCCAGGGGCCCAGAGCGACCCCGAGATACCCGCGCACACCACACCTGAGGCCCACAGAGACAAGGAGAAGCCCGCGGGGCCAGACCTGCCTTCCTCCAGATGCACGGCGGGGGAGCCTGCGGAACCCCCGTGCCATTCCGGGAGTGCACCCAGAGAGTGCGCGCGCACCATAACTAACCATAACCTTCCAGTTCAACGTGATCAATGGAAGGTTTTGCCTCAGGGCATGAAAAACAGCCCTCTATCTGCCAATATTATGTGGCACATGCCTGCAGACATTTGCTGACTGAGGTTTATATTTTACATTATATGGATGACATTCTTATCGCCCATAAGGATCCTAAGATCTTATAAGGAGCTTTTCAAAAACTCAAAACAAACCTCCAGGCATTAGGTCTTACTATTGCAGCAGATAAAATACAGTTACATGCCCCTTGTAACTTTTTGGACCCCTCTATTCAAGATGTAACCAGGCCCACAGCCCCTGTTCTTACTTTACTAGATGAGATTATACTTTCAGAGGTGCAGACCCTCTGTGGAAATATCAATTGGATACGGAGTTTCTTACCCATGTCCACAGAAGAGCTTATACCGCTCTTTTACCTCTTGCAGGGTACTGATATGGTCTCCATTCCCTTCATGCTTTCTCCGGAGGCACAACATGTTGTCACAATGATCAATTCCACCTGTCCCAAGCATTTGTAAATAGGATACAGCCAAAGTTGCCCATCCAAACACTAGTTATTCCTACTGAAAACACCACTTTGGGAGCACTCTGGCAGACCCAGGGCCACCTGATATGGGTCACTCTTCATGGAGTCAACTTCACAAGGTCACCCTGGCTATTGAGGCATGGGCTATGCTATCCCTTAAACTTGTTCACACCTCTTGCCTTCTGTATGGCCATGACCCAGAATCCTTGGATCTCCCCTGTCCACTCCCAATGCTCCAGTCATTGTTCCTTGATAATCCTGGCTTCCAAACTCTCCTGCTAGCCTATCAGGGATAATATGACAATCATGATCCTATACATAAACTCTTTCAAGGAATAAGACAGCTTCCCCTGTCCATATTTCCCCAGGCATTTCCAAAGCATAACCCTCTTCCTAAAGCCCCTCTAATCTTTACTGATTCTAGTAAACACAAATATGGTTATGTAATTTACCAGGAAGAACAACTCTCCTCACATAAGGTTTTCCCTTTCCAGGGATCTGTATAGCTCAGAGAGCTCTCAGCCATGTTACAGGTCTTTCAGGAGCTCCCTACAACTCCCTGCAATATTTTTAATGACAGTGCTTATGTAGTTCAGACTCTACAACATGTGGCCTTTGCAGCTTTCCAGCCCCACCAGAGTCCCCTTGATTTGTTGCTCTCTTCATCACAACTATTACTCAAGCAGTGATCTGCCCCTTGGTATATTCAACACTTGCACTCTCATACCAATCTCCCGGGGCTAGGCAATGCTGCCATTGACAAACTGGTCCTGAGTGCCACCCTAGACTCCACCCTAATTCAACAAGCTGGAGACTTACACGCCTGCTTCCACCTTTCTCCCCCAGCTATAAATAGGCTCCTTCCTAACAGGCCAATTCAGAGTTGTAAACGTTTGGTCCATGCACGCTCTTCTTGTGCCCCTCTTCTACCTCTGGGACCATTACAACCCTCTGGAACTCTCCCTAGAGGCCTTGGCCCCAACAAGATATGGCAACTGGACGTCACTCACTTTCCTCCTTTTGGCAAGCTAAAGTATATCCATCATATTATTGACACTTATTCCAATGTCCATTTTGCATTGGCCTGTTCTGGTGAGATGGCTTCTCATGCCATAGGACTGTCAAATATGCCATGGTCCTTATGGGAATTCCTTGGCAAATAAAAACAGATAATGGTCCTTGTTATGTTTCTGCTACCTTCAGCCATTTTTGCTCTGACTGGAATATTAGGCATATAACTGGTATCCTTTACAATCCTCAGGGTCAAGGGATTGTTGAATGTTCCCACCAAACACTCATTAAACAAATACAGAAAATAGGGGAAGACAATGATAAAGGCCCCTGCTATAAGGACCCCAATTTTGTTATACAACAAGCTCTATTTGTATTAAATTTTCTAAAATTTGACTCTAGTGGCCTCCCACCAGCAATAAAGCATTGGGGGGTGTTCACTCAGCCCACGCCTGCCCCCATGGTGAGATGGAAGGACCCTCTCACAAGTGAATGGAAAAGTCCACACCTATTAACACAAGGGTGAGGCTATGCTTGTGTCTTTCCAGATAATGTTCCAGCCCCCATCTGGATCCCAGCCTGGAACATCAGAATTGCCTGCAATGGAAAACCTCCCTCTACAACCACTGACCCCAAGGATGGCAGCCCTGACCCTGGAGGAAGCAGCGCACCTCTCAACCACCGAGAGACTGATCCAATGTTGCAGATCATGAAAGCCACCAACCTGAGGAGACTTCAAACATCTCTCTCTGCAAACAGAGACATTAGCTAAGCTAAGTCCTCAATCTAGAGGAAAACTTTTTCTGTGTTCCTTATTATGTGTGCCATCATCACTGCTAACTCCTGAGTTTTGGACCCTACATTGTTAAGGGTCTTGATAATTTTGTTATAACTCGTATTTCTCTGGTTCAGTTAGCTGTTGCCCCGCCTCTAGATCTTGCCACGCATGTATCTGCAAATGAGGGTTTCACTGTTCCTTGCCCTTACCAACCTATAATAATAGAGACATGAAAAATATGCTTGAGCTTAGGTGTAACGTCTCATGGAACAACCATGCAATGGACCTGAGACAATGGCCTGACTGCCAGAGCCACAGGAAATGCCTTGCAATATATCCTCCTGTTGGCAGACTGTGAGACCAATGCCTAGAACTTGCCACTCCCTAATCCCCATTGCTACCCCAGATGGGGCAACACCGCTCCATTGGCTTTTATTGAACTCTTAGCCCCTTAAGAGGCCTTTGCATGGGCCAAAGCTTGATAAACTGCCTCTCCCTCTGACGGACCATACCAAGGGACTCACCCTTCAAGGGCTGGTAGTCAATGATGGGTAAGATCCCCCAAAATGGGACAACCTAAGACAGGCACAGTCCATAATGCTGGGTGACCCTTGAGGTGGGGACAACAATGCTGAGGCAAAGAACCTCGACTCCCAGTGGTTGGCATGCTCTCAAGGAAGCACACCATGGGAGGGGCTCTTGGTGCAATGAGCCCCTGAGCCATTCCACTTTGCCTTGATGTATCTGGACTGATATCAATGTGCTGTATATTCTAAACTATACCTCACCTTTAAAAATAAAAAAAATGGGGGAGATATGGGAGACAGGCTTGAGCCTAGGGTGAAAGTCTTATTGACAGTCATACAGCAGGCCTGAGGCAATGGCCAGAACACTGGAGCCGCAAGG
>NW_008332088.1:921875-968867 GCF_000622305.1 Nannospalax galili
CCCAGTATGCTAACTAGGCATCCTACTTGCTGTGCTGTGATTGGAGCACTACCCCTATATAAGCTTGTGCCTTCCTGCAATAAAGTAGATCTGTGTCACTGAACCTAGTCTCCTGCGTCTGAATGCGGCGGCGCTGGCATAGACTCCTCACCAGCCCTGGGGTCTGGACCGGATGAATGATCAGAGGAACTGAGAGAGCAGGAGAGAGGCCATAGACCGAGGAGAAGAGCCGGAGCCGGGGACCACAAGGAGAGAAATAACACAGTCATGGACTGGAGAGCCATGCACTCTTCCTGGCATCATGCTGTGCTATAAACCTCTTGACAATGTACATGTGTTCTTACAGGATTAAAGAACAGAAATGTGAATGTTGAAGTAGTTAGGAGCATGGCTTCAAAGAATGAGTCACATGGAAATTTCTTGACAAGTGGCAGCCTTTTATCATGATGGGCATAATTGTCCCCTCAGCCAAATGAATTGCAGTGATAGAAAATCAGGCTGTCAGAACAGAAGCCGAATTTATATACATTTTATGGTTTTAAACTAATATTGTCACTTTGACTTCAGGATTGAGAACTAGTAACTGATAGTCCCATATTCTAAAATGCTAGCCTCTAGCTTTGATTTCTTATCTTCTAATTGCTATTTATGTTAATAATTCCATTGTCTAAAACGTTTTATATGTTTGCCAAACAGGTGCTGTGGGGTTTTCTGTTTTCTTTCGTACTTGCATCAGGAAAATAAAAATCATCAGTAAGAAACGAAGGCATGATACACAGGTGCATAACTGATACAGTTTCTTTATTGCCTACTTAGTCTCAGCTACCAACCTGAAAAGCCCAGAGTTATCTGACAGAGTGTCAACTGGCGTTTGCTTTGATCAGACTGGCCTATAGGCACATCCATGGGGCATTTTCTTGATTGATGTAGGAGGATCCAGCCCTCTGTGCGTGGTACCGTCCCCCATTTGTTCCTAGGGAACAAGCTAGTAAGCAAGGTCTCTCATGGTTTCAGCTTCACGTTACTGCATTGCTGGAGTTCCTGAGCTGCTTGTGTCTTCCTGCCTTGACTTCCTTCAAGGATGCACTATAAACTGTAAGTGAATTATGCTTCTCTTCCCCCAAGTGGCTTTTGGTCATGGTGTTTACATAACAACAAAAAGCAAACTAGGAAAAAAAAATGGTAACATCAGTGGGATGTTGCTGTGAAAGACTTGACTTTGATGTTTGTCTGAGAGGACTGTGAAGTGTTTGGAACTTTGGGCTGAGAGGCTTTTGAGTGCTCAGAGTGTAATGTACTTTTGTTGTGGGATCTTGGAAGAAAAGGATGCTGTGAGAAATACAGATAATGGAGGCTTGGGTTGTGAAGTTTCAGAAGGAAATAAAGACTATATTAAGGCAATTTTTGATGTTTTTGATTAAGAATCTGTGGAAAGGAAACCTTTTGTGCCTTACTGAGACATAGGATGCTGGTCAGTTGAGAGTGAAGGATCAGCTGTGATTAATACAAGAGCAGCATTATTGAGGTAAATCTTCTAGGAAGGTTTTCCTCAGGGTCAGCACACAGACTGTGGTCCAGAGGACCCAAGGTTGCATCTCAAATTGGAAACCAAACTTGGCAACCTGTAAGAATTTCCCACGTTACTGGTCTTGAAGCCTTAAAATGATCACGGAGATCAACTGAGGCTTGATACCATGCAGTTTCAAGTTCCTAGAAGAGAGGCGTTGATATGCCTTTGGTGATGGTGAAGGCTTGGATTCACTGGGGACTCCAAAATTAAAAGGGTCATGAAGAAAGGCTGAGGCTTGGCACCAAGTGGCAGGGTCAGTCTCTGAATTGAGGTCACTTGAGACCATTGGTACAACTGCAGGTGCAGTTGGGAAGCCAGAATATTTGAGATGCCTGGACCATGGGATGACCACCAAGTTCAGTAGCAGGTGTGGAGTGGAGCCTGAACCTATGAGATAAGCATGTGGAGATCTGGAGAAGGGAAGCTGTCCAAGCATCCTGGAGCAGAAGGCCATGGAGTCAGTCCCAGATATGAGGCACTGAACTATACTGCTGTACTTTAGTTTCCCTTAGGTGGATTGTTTTTTAACACCTATTCTTCCCTTTTGGAGAAAGAAAGCATTTAACTTGTCTTTGTTTTGACAGGAACCCACATTCTAGAGACTTTGGATAATTTAAAGAGGCAGGGCCTTTTAATGCATTGGGATTTCTAAAGATCTAACTTTTAAAGTCTGTGAGACAGTACAACTTTTAAAGTTGCACTATATTTTTTTCTTGTAGTATTAACATGTCATCCTGATTTCAACCAAGAAAAGAAAAATCATGGCTTATGGCAATGTGTTGTGTGTCAAATTGGCAAGAAGTGGATTTTCTTAGTTAGCTTCATTGGTCAACTCAACATATCCTAGAGTTACCTAAGAAATCCTCAACTAGGAATTTCTCTGGATCACCTTGTACTATGGGCATGGCTGCTGGGCTGTTTCTTGATTGACAATTTTTGAAAGGATCAGGCCTCCAGGGACAGAACTGTCCCTAGACAAAGGGTCCTAGGCTACAGGAGAAACCTGAGTAGAAGCTAGGAAGCAAGCTATTAAAGAGAGTTCCTTCATGGTTTTGGTTCCAAATCCCTGTCCTGCTTGAGTTCCTGCCATGGCTTTCTTTCACAATGGTCCAGAGATTAATTTTGAAGGTGAATCTTCCTGATAGTTGCATAGTAAACATCAAGTACCTCAGAGTGGATCCAAGATTAAAACATGTCTTTGTCTTGCAGGTTTTTGTCTGTATTTTAATAAGTGTCTAGAATCTACTGAAATTATTCCAGTCAGCACTTCTTTCTGGGTTCATTTGCTTCCTGTCTGTGTAGATATGACCATAGTCTCATAGATAAATATATTAGTTCACAGGTACTATTGTGTAGGAACTTTTTTAAAGTTCTGGAAATATTTTTAGAATCTGCATAACATCTCTACTGAAAATACTATTACTTTTCATTCATATTCCTCCCTTCTCTTTTGTTTGGTTTCTAGGTTTTTAGTTTTTTGTTTGTTTTAATTTAGACTATAAATTTCTAACCATCCTGAGGTAAAAGAAAAAGACAGACATGTGAAGAATATAAAAAGGAAGAGCCCTTCATTCCTTTCTTCACAAACACCTGGTTTATATTTTCTGGTGGATACTAGTCAAAACTTTCAACATACTCAAGGGGTGGGAGAGATGGCTCAGCAGTTAAGGACAATGGCTACTCTTGTACAGGACCTGCACTGACATGGCAGCTAACAACCACCTGTACCTCCAGTTTCAGGGAATCCAACTCCCCCTTCTGCCTCCACAGGCACTGCATGACATAAATACACTTACATATATGCAGACAAAACATTCATGCACATAAAAATCAAATATGTAAGATTTTTAAAAGTTTCAATGCACTGACAAAAGCTACTATGAACATTACTAATGTAGAAACAATGTTTCCTTTCTGTCTCTAACAAGATTCTAAATCTAATGAACCACACTTACTGTTAATACCTTAAACTGTATGGCCTTCAACTTTAACCTTATCAGCACTTCATTTCATTTGTGAGTCCAGAGAGTGTGCTTCATAAAATATGGCATATTTAATTTACAAGAGAAAATTTTTGTCTTTTTTGATACAGGGTCTCCCTGTAGCCCCAACAGGCCTGGAACTCACCATGTAGGCCAGGCAGGACTTGATCACACAGAGATCCACCTGCCTCTGCCTTCTGAGTGCTAGGATTAAAGACATGAGCTACCATGTCTGGTGAGAGAAATTTCTTTAATAATGTGTATGAGTGTATTACCTGCATTAATGTAAGTAGACCCATGTTATGCAATGCTCAAGGAGGTCAGAAGAGGATGTCTGATTCCTTGGACCTGTTATCCACCATGTGGGTGCTGGGAACTGAACCCTGGTCGTCTGTAAGAAGTGCTCTTAACCACTGAGCCATATCTTTTGTCCCTAAATACTCAATTTTTAAATAATTTAATCTGGTTATTGATAGGTAAAGTAGGCCATGGAGGAATACAGTTGATCCAAAGAAAGCACCAGGACACAGATAAAACTCCACTGGAATAGAGTTTATTAGCAAAGGAACACATGGGACAGATTCCCTTCTGGGCAGGGAAAATGTCTGTCAGGGTCATGAGCTGGGGTCTTTTAAAAGGGGAGGCTTCTGGGAGGTTGCAGAAGGAGGGAAGATATATTTTCTTAAAGTTGTGGAGGGAAGCAGGAGAGCGGGACTGTTAAAACCTGTTCTCTTTAGAGATCAAAGGTGAAGCCTGCTGTGTTGGCCAAACAGTGAAGAAAACTCTGCTTATCAACTTGGTTCCCTTTTCTCAGGGGCTTGTGAGCTCCCTGAGGCTCTGTTGGTGAGGGGGTGGGGCTATTTGAACCTTAACAGCTATAAATTAAAACTTTTGAACTTCTGAATCCACAAAGCATAGATCAGGCTTTTAAAAACTGTAGTATATGGCCTGATGTAGTGGTACATGCCATTAATCCAAGCACTCAGGAGGCAGGTGGATCTCTGTGAGATTGATCCTGGTGTACATAGTGATTTCCAGAGAAGTTGGGCATCAGGGAGACGCTGTCTCAACAAACACACAGTGAATGTAGTGTATAAACACATCTCTCTGTACCCATATCTGTCTTTGAGTATGGAATTTTCTAATCATTTTCTTTTCTGTAGCAATATGTGGCAATGCTTATTTGTTAATTCTTGCATTGGAAGTGCAGTTGACGACAAGCTTGGCCTGATATTCCTTGCAATACCATTAGCTACTGCAAAACTGTAAGCAATCGTTTTTCAGGTTTCCTCTTTCAATCAGCTTTTCAGAGGCTTGTCCATTTCCCTAGTTTCTTATTGCCATTGATTTTAATGTCTTGGGCTAAGCACAGAGAGCCTCCACAACTTCACACATACAGGCCAGTCACAACTGGATGTAAAGAAAATTCATCTCAAAGTCCAGATGCTTCAGCAACAAACACCAGCTTAATGTATTGTCATTTTCTAAATAAACCTGAAAGTTCTTTCATATGTCACATACTGGAATTCTTTTCTGTAGCATAAATCAAAGTCCTAGATGTACCTAAACAGAGGTCTGTGCGTAGAATTCCTCAGTCTGCAAAATTGATACTAATCGGTTGTGTTATCCTGGCAACAGTGACCCTCTGAATAAAGCCATCCCTTTGAATGGCCTACATAGATTTCAAAGGGACAAAAATAATTTGTTTCCCTGTAACCACCCTTACTGCTCCTATTCCCCTGGAAGCTATAATATATTAGTGAAATAATTTTCACAGGTATCACCAGCTTTTACTTAGCCTATGTTCCTTATAGACATAGGCATATAGCATTTTGTTGATCAACACTATAGTACCTAGTCTTTCATACTCACAATATGAACTCATGGTGATTCCTTTTGTATAGTTATCTGTGGAAGCATTACCTGTAATAACATTGCTTTTGTCAGAAGACGGTATGTGGCGCCTCACATAACCAAATTCTAATAAATCTGTTAAATATCAAGTAGGCTATCTCATTTGGCATTAGCCGAAGCTTGTTAATCACTTGAAGATCGGATGTCTTGTGTAAGTGCTACACAATAATCTTCACCTCCAAAATTCTTTCTTTCCTCTCTCTTTTTTTCTCCATATATCCAAAATAGTTTGTGTCACTCACCACACTGCCCTTAACCTCTTTGCATTTCAAAAGTCCCATCTAAAACTACAATGATTTTACTCTTGCTTCAGTTTTGTTTTTGATTTTGGTGGCCATGTTCTCATGTGGACAGGCCTACACACTTGCTATGTAGCTGAGAATGACTGTGGAATTCTAATCCTTCTTACCTCCGCTTGCAGAGTGTAAGAAGTACAGGCGTACATAAATATTTCCAGATTATGCAGTGCTGGTGGCTCAAACCAGGGCTTGTGCACGCTAGGCAAACACTCTACCAGTGGAGAAATATCTGCATTCTTCCTCTGTTTCTTTCAGCTTCTCCAGGTCTTGGTTATACTGCTCTGACTTTCGTTTCTCAGACTCTAAGTTTAGAAAGTTGCAAAATTCAGCTCTATGCAGGAATTCGGACGGGTCTTGAATCTCCTGAACGTCTAGATGTTCGTTCACCAGTTAAACTTCTTGTGAGTCCTATAGATAGTTCCTCAAGTTTCTAGGAGACAAAATGGGTCAGAGTCTATAAAGATATGCGAATTCAAATAAAAATGCATCTGAGCTCTATGACATCGAAGAAGATTTACCAAATTTCACCACCTGGAAAGATTAATCCAGTTTAACTTCAGAAAACCCTAAATGGCCCCAGACAGATCATATGATCTGCTGTAGTTACCAGCTTTGTCAGAGGGTCATATGGACACTCATGAGGTTTTAAAGAGTACTATTTAATTTGAAAAATGCCCTTATGTCTTCAATATATACTTTATCACATTGTTAGAATATACAGACTGGCAACTTAGATTAAAATTATGCAGACCCTGGGCTTTTCAAATTAATGGAAGGGAAATCCTCAGATCCCACAGGACACCCTCAACTACACTACTCATTTATACATGAAAATACAGAGGTCTGACAAAGGAAGGTGATGCTGGAACAAAACCAAACAGTTCTTAAGGTAAAAAGGAAATTTAAAATACTGGAATCCCTGGAAGCCTTGTCCAAGAAATTTTGTTTTGTGTCCTACCAAATAGCATAAAATTAGTACAACAACAGCAACAACAACAATAATAATAATAATCCTCACCAGTGAACACCCCATTACGTTCCTTGAAGAAACGAGAGTTGCCTACTCTAAAATGAACACATCGAACTCTCCTACCATATTCTCCCAGAGAATACAAACCACTCTTCTGTGAAGTTTGACTTTCTGGTTCATAAGCTTCTTCTGTATAGATTGAAGTTCAGAATTTCTAGAATAGCTTTTTGTTAAGTGGTAGAGTCATTATTAGTCTATTAGATACAGATATGCTACTTCTTTGAAATATTACTGTTTTAATTTTGTTGGGGGACCCTGATGCTAAGGTTGTAATCCACCAGGTCTGAATAACTCTAAGGAGCTCAGTGCTATATGGAAGGACTCCCTTTCTCAGTGGGGGGCCTCCTGTTCTCTGCCTGACTTACCTGGAAAGTGCTTCCAAGCCTGACCTTATCTGGAACATGACCTTTGGCATACTTACCTGCAATAAAACTGCCCCCAGGTTTTTTTCTATATAATAATTAGGCATTGCCCTATAGCCAGATGATAGGATTCCCCTACCACATGTAAACAAAGCATACTATGAGCACCTATCAGCTGAAACTTTGGCTGCTGCCTCCACACTATATTTTTCCCTGACCCCCACTGAATAAACAGAGCTGTCTCACTGCATCTGACTCTCTGTTGGTCTTTTCCGTCATGTTCACTGGCTGTCCTGACCCCATTCGTTGCTTCTGCTCCCTTTGTTCTTGTGGGTCAGTGGCCAAGGTGGCCAACAGCCCACGAGGGGAGGGAGAGACCCACATATTTTTACTTCTGGGGCTCATCCCTGTGCCAGACTCCTTCCCAGTTTACTTTGTCACATGGCAGTTCTCATAGATCACCTTGTTTCTTATGCTTCAAAACTCCCCAAACCCTTGACAATTCCCCAGTTATAAAAGTAGTCATTCATTTTTTAAAATCATGTGTGTCTTTGAATGTCCGTGTGCTCGCATGCTTCTGAATGTGTGTGCATGTGAGTTCATATGAATATGGAAATCTGCATAATGTTGCACACTTGAGGACATTAGATGATAACCTTGGGCATTAATCTTCATCTTTGACCCTGTTCGGGACAGGGTATCCTGTTTGCCATTGTGTGTGACAGTTTAGCTGACTCCCCAACCCCAAGCTTCCTGGTATTCCCGTCTCTACCCTCCAACTCCTCACAAGGACCCTTTGATCACAGATGTGCATTACTGTGTCCGGCTTTCCCTCTTTTCTGGGGATTGTAACTCAGGTCCTCACACATAAAAAGCAAGTGCTTTATCCACTGAACCGTTTCTTTGCCCAAAATTATTTTTTAAACTATAAGATTTTCATTTTTCAAAAGTCCTTAAAACCACAATAATTACTCTTATTCCCAGATGCAACCCCATATTCTAACATATTTCCCGGCACATTCATGTTGTTCAATATAATTTTTGTGTTGGAATTAATTTCCTCCACATGCCATCGTTGTGTCTTCATACTGCGGATCCTTAATCTGCAAAGCTTGGAGCCAGAAACATTTCAGGCTTTGAAATGTTTATATATGTGTGTAATAGACCCAAATCCAAACATAAGTTTCATTTATAGCTCATATCCGTATAATATACACAGCCTGAAGGGAGTCTTATACAGTGTTTCTAGAACATCCTTGTTTTGTCCATAAATGAGGTCAAGTATGGGCATTTTTCACTGGGCCATCATATTAGATTTAGAGAATGTCAAGTTTTGGAGCATTTCGATTAGGAACGCTCAGCCTGTGATACCCACTGTGCTTCTGCAGAGTCCTGGTTTACTCCTCCCATTTATAGCTTTTAAGATGTTCATATTCTCAATTTTTCTCTGCCTTGAATTTAGAAAAACCACTGTTATCGGAAATCAAGTGGCTTTGGAAAAACAAAACCTTTATAACTTTATTTTACTCTTCTGATTGCAAAGAAACTATACATAACATTAAAATGTATTAAGAAAAATAAATCTAAGGTACTCAAAGTGCAGCATAATGATAAAAATATCAGGAAAAAAGAAAATAGGTGTAGGGAATCCCAGTTATCCAGGTAACAATGTCGAACAGGCACACAAGAAGTGAACAGAATCACACAAACATCCAAAGAGACTATGAGAAAATTTTCCAAATTTAGTAAATATTCTAAAATTATGTCTCCAAAGAGTTCAGAAATCTTCACCAAAAATTGTCAAGAAAATTTTAAAATGATGAATAAAAGCACATTTTATACAGGAAACAACATGGATTTCCCCTAAGAAAAAATGTCCACCCTCTCCCCATAGCTAAAGTTAGAATCTTGTCATTGTATTTATTAGAAACAAAATGCTACTAACGTGCAATTTCTTTATTAAGTGAAAATGTATTTTAGAAATTATAACAAAAACAGGATGTTGGCAGACAAAAAAAGAGACCGAGCTTCACGTAGACACACTGACCTCAGGGAGTCAGGTTCCCTGAATGGTGAAGGAAGGTCACAGTGTGAGGTGTTAAGTTCTGTTCTTTTGTTTTTTTTTCACTTTAATAATTGCATATTAATGTTTAAAGCAAAATAAAACATTGCACTGTGGAGGAAATTCCCTGTTATAATTATATGACCACACAAAATGTCCAGTATAAGAAATTGCAGTACATTCATCAAAGTTTATGGGAAGAGTTCTAATAATGTTTAAAGACAGAATGTGAGAAGCAAACTGTGTGCGTGGTAAACTTGAGAGTAATCACTAAGACAATAGCCAGAATTTAATATTTAAGAAAGTGCTATCACAATTGTGTGTGAAACAAAGCAGAGAAGTAGAAAAAAGAGAATCAAGTTAAAGTGGGACTAATGGAAATGAACAGCAAGGTGGTAGCCTTTAAATAAAGAATCTTAAAAAGTGTTATAAGCATTAGTTGGTCTAAATATTCCAACTGAAAATACCACATGCTTAGTAAGTCTGAGGCATATCAAAAACAATAACAAAGTAATGTTTATATAATTAAAGCTAAAATTATCAGATTAGACAAAAAAGGCAATCAACGGAAAACAATCACAGTAAAATCACATTTTTACATAATTCATTTTAAAATTTAAATTGCTACATTATAAAGAAATTGATGACAAATAAAATTATTTCTTTAACATTTAAAATACTTAAAAATTAAAGGACTACCATTCAAATTCAGTGCAACTATAAAGCACATAGTAATGTCAAAATTTTCATGTCAGGAGTGTGGCTGCAGTTCAGCTCTGTCTTCAGAGTGTCACTAGACTGTTATTATTAAGTTTACATCTTCCTTTGATGTATCTGGAGTAGACATCTTTGTCATGAATTTAATAATATAATTTCAAGGGTATGATAAAAACTACCAAACATTTTTAAACAAAAGTACACATAAACCTTCATATCCTGAACCCTCAATATAGTCTAAATACCGGTTCTGAAGAAGGCATACATTTTAATAAGACCCAATCAAAATGCACCATCCACTATTGATTATACTATTTACATGGAAATGCAAAGAACCTAAAGTAACCATAAGCATTTTACAAGCATCGTCGCATCTATATCCTTTGAAACATTAATCAAAAGCTAAATTATTCAAAAGACCTGATTTTTTTCTGTATCTTGGCTCTTGTGGATAATACCAGAAAGTACAGGTCTGATTGACATCCTGCTTTCAGGTCTTTAGATAAATGTCCACAAGAGGAATTGTTACATCATGGGCTTGTTCTGGTTTTAACTTGTTGAAGAATTTACATACTGATCACATTGGAAACGGCACTGTTCTACATTCCAAAAACGCCTTCAAATTTTTTTACATTCTCACCAACACCTGTTATTAAAAAAAAAAATTATAGCCACACTAGTGTGGGAGGTAATATCACATTGTGCTTTGATCTTTATTACCTCATGATTAATACAAAATTTTCTAATTGAATGTTTTGCACAATAAAGTTACCCACTAAAAGACGAATGGTAAGGGAACGGTGGTGCACTTACACTATGGAAGAGCATTCGTTCTCTAAATGGAATCCCGTCATTTTCAACAAGGTCACACCTAGAAATTCACTAAGTACACATATAACTGGGCCAAGACAAAGGCGTAATTTAAATAAGATGTTCACACATTGTACATGCACTTGAAATTTTCTTCAAATTGACTCTAAGTGAAATCCAAATTCAATCATCATGATATGCCAATTCAAATTTACTAGCATTGGTTGGCAGAGCCTTTGAGGAGTTATGTTTCTGATTTCGGTGAGGATTCAAAGAGAGCACACAGCTTTCACATGTTGTCCTACGGGTGGAAATGCCATAATCAATTTCAAATATAATTTGTCAGTTCTTATTACAAATTCAAACATAAAACCTCATTTATCCAGAAATTTTAATCATAAACAACTATCTGAAAGAATTTAAAATACATCCCCATGAAAGGATTTGCAAATAAAAACAATTGCACGTCCATGTTGATACAAATGATTTAAATTTCCTTTTTCTATATATTTAAAGTTTATTTTAAATTATATGGTTTTCTTTTCTACTGTATGTGAATATGCTCATGTGAGTATAGGTGCCCACAGAGTCCAGAAAAAGGAAGTTGGTGCCCACACACTTGGAATTGCAGGCAGTTGTGAGCCACGTGATATGAGTGTTGAGAACTGAACCTGGGTCCTGTGGAAGAGCAGGAGGTGCGCATAACCACTGAGTCATCTCTCCACACTTGGGTCTGAAATTTTGAACACAGCAGAGTCACTGAGGAATCTCAAAACGTGATGGTGAGCGAATGCAGACAGGTGAAGACCACAGGCTTGTGTGTACAAACCCATCCACGGGAATGCCAAGAGCAAAGCCACAGAGACTAAGTCAGAATGGAGGTTGCTTTAGGAAGAGAAGCAATCTGATTAACTGACTTAAAAATCTTTGAGGAAATGATGGGAGTACTCTAAATTGTAACCATATGATAGTTGTGTGTGCAAGCATAGGTAAATGTGTTTGTTATGTAGACTGTGCAATGCGTTCTGTGTCCATAACAACTTAATCAAAAAATGAAAGCAAAAAGAAAGCATGAGGTGGAAGTTTACGTTTGGCATAGCAGGGACTATGGAATCACCACAAACGTTCCTGGTAACACATCACTGAAGCGGAAATTCTCGTGTTCAATTTCTTTATGTCATAATTTAAGGGGTACTCATGGTCATTCAAAAATAGTGCCTTTTTGATAAATATTTTACCAGGAAGCAGATTAATAGAAGCATATACATTGAAACTTTTTACCAGTAGTTGAATAACAAATTAAAACATGATGGTGAATTGACACATGATATATTTATACAAAAGTCACAGCAGAAAATAACACATGCTGGGAATGAGAATAATTTTACATGTCACTTCTAGAGAAAGGAGGAAAAAAGTGCAGCAGGCTCAAAGTCAAAGAGATGATTGGACAGGTAGTAGATCATCGTAGAAACCTAGATTTCTTTTTTTCTTAAATATTGTGATGTAATATAATATATATAATGCTTTAATACATGCCATTGACTGTTTCAGGATATCAGAAACTTGTATAGAAGTCACAAAGTAAGCCTACA
Organism: Nannospalax galili; assembly: GCF_000622305.1. Classification (NCBI taxonomy): domain Eukaryota; kingdom Metazoa; phylum Chordata; class Mammalia; order Rodentia; family Spalacidae; genus Nannospalax; species Nannospalax galili. The sequence continues at coordinate 934,217 of NW_008332088.1, forward strand.
CAAAATAATTCTGTTCTAAATATGGAGTCATCTTTGTTAAAGTTGTTTTAGTATAGTGTGAAACAGATTATAATTTTTTTAAAAAAATGAAAAGACTGAAAAAGTTGCTGCATTACATAGACACCTACTGAATTGGGAGTAACTGCTAAAAATTTAAGTAAATATTTTACATGCATACCCTGCTATAGAAAATACAGTAAGTACCAAAATTTAAGAATACATCTAGAATATGGTTATTAAATAGCAAGAAAACAAAAGATAATGGGTGGTACATGACTTTAATTCCAGTACTCTGGAAGCAGAGGCAGGTGGATCTCTTTGAGTTCAAGGCCAGCCTAGTCCACATAGTGAGTTCCAGGCCAGCTGGGACTACAGGAAGACTTGGTCTCAAAAATTATAATCATAAAATAATATGAGCATCAACAGAAACAGAATATCACAGAGATCCCCCTGCATCTGCCTACAGAGTGCTGATATTAAATGTATGCACTACCATACCTGGTTCAGAAAGCATTATTATTAAAGCAATGATATTAAGGAAATAAGAGCCTAAATTTTTATTTTTATTTTAGTGATAGAATAATTTCTAGGTTGAGAATAAAAGACATTTTCTATTTGTTCCACAAAATATAAAAAACTAAAGTTGACAAAATAAAGGATTAATCTTATATAGCTATACACAGGTTTTAAAAAAAAACGCTATTAGTTAATGGTATCTTGTCTCATAATTATTTAAAAAAAGAAAATGAGAATGTAAAAGCTGTTAAAAGGATATGGGGATGGAGATATTTTCCAAAGTAGACAGAAAAATGAGAAAGCCTAAGGAAGTGATGAAGGTCTGTAGGTTTATTATGATATATAAAGTACGAGACAAAAGTAATACACACTGCAGGGCATGGTGGCACACACCTTTAATCCCAGCACTTGGGAGGCAGAGGCAGGCAGATCTTTGTGAGTTCAAGGCCAGGTTGGTCTACATAGTGAGTTCTAGGACAGCTGGGGCTAAAAGGAGACATTGTCTAAAAAGACAAAAAAAAAAAAAGTAATATTCATATAATCTTAAAATTTTAAGGTCATAGTCAACTAGCTTAAGGAACAAAATATATATCTAGTCAAAGTTTATCTGAGAATATTTGGTTTTTTAACCAAGGTTTATATACATATCACGTGGTAATTAAAAGTACCAGACTCTGGAACTACACTTCTTGGAAGTTTAACAGCCATACTTTGAGACCTATACTAATCGGGTCAGAGGGACTTAAAGGACAGTTTTTGCCCCTTGCCCTCCAAGGTTCACCAAGTTCCAGGGAACATCTCCCCAAATGTCCTCTAAGTGTGGTGAGTCACCTGTCCTCTCGTTCAGGGAGACCATGGAGACCCCACGAGATGGGCTTGAACCAGTCTCTAGTCTACAAAGAGGAGGGTCAACTGAGGACACATTTCTCTATGCTTTCAAGTGAAGCCAGCAACAGTTGAGCAGGACCTTTGACTTATCTTCACATAGATGGAACTGGTAAAAGAAGGGAGGTGGGGCTCCTCCCAAGTCTATGTGACCCCCACTGAACAGTTCCTCAAACGATCTTAAGTGTAAAAATAAACTGATTTATTTGGGCCAACTGTATGGTCTTAAACACCCAAAAGGAAAGTATAACCAAAGAGTAAAGTCATCAGTATAGTTCTTTCAGAGGTCAAAGGATTCCGCTCCCCAGACATTAGGGTTAAGTCCATATAAAAAGTTATTTAGACAATTATTTCTCATTGGTCAACTTGTTCCTAATCAGAAAGTGCTGCTCAGATGTATGACTTCAAATCTTGGCCTCTAATACTGTAGTGCCCACCTGTAACTAAGGGAGACAACCCACTATTTTCATAAAATGATGGCCGAATTTGTTTTCTCCCCCTATTGAGAAGCCTTTGAGAAGGAACTGACACTGATTCTAACTACTCCAACAGCTATCAAAATGCCTGAAGGCAAATCCCGAATCTATCACTCTCTAGTCCAGCCTCCCAATAGAGGGATGATTTTGGAAGCCTTTGTCAAGAAATTCCAGTGGACTCTCATATGAACATTTGAAAATTGCCCGGTTCTGACTTTTTTCTAGTTCCCTGTCTAGAACTTGTAATGCTAATTACTCTTGCCTTTACTTCTCCTTCACATCTCCTGTTCACCAGTCAAGGACTTTCTGTCCCCCCTACACATAAGAGTTATGCAATTTGGGAGTCTTTTAGATAGGCCCACTGAAGAGGTAGCCCAATTGCCTCACCCTGTGTCCCTGTTCAGCATAGAAGAAGCCGCAGTGGTCTGCATCCCGATTCCCTATCCGAAAGTTCGGTAACCTGTTCAGAGGATGGTGTAATAAGAATAGGAGGTAGGAATTAGCAAGGCAGTTAGGATAAAAAGACCCCAAGAAAAGTAGCCAGATTCTTGAGTACAATTCACAATGTCCTTGGGCCTCTTAGCAACATACTCCATTCCACAGCCAAAAATGCCAAAAGTATTTGGGATCTTTTATCTAATCCTTAAAAGAATTTAGGGTTACCTCTTCAGAGGGGGAATGTTAGAGTAGCCAAAAGGCCCATTAAAAAATAAATTCAAGAAGAGGAAAGAGTATATGAAGTTATCAGAAAAAAAGTGATGGGGAGATATGTGAGGAGTTGGAGGGAGGGAGTGGACATGGATTTGATCGAAACACCTTATATGCATTTATGAAATTCTCAATAAATTATTCTCAAAATTATGCACAGAGCATATATAATGGTGGTACACTACAATGGAGAGACAATACCCCACTCAGACTACTCATCCTATCCAATAAAAACCCCACAAAATTCAGTTCCTGCAATGGGTTACAGCTCTTTGAATTGTTGGCCAGTGAGAACCCATAGTCCCCTAAACATTATAGGATATTGTCATTGCTGTTGGCTGTCCTCCAGATCCTGATGGTAAGATCCTATTGCTGAAAACTGCTTCTTCACATTCTTTTTTTAAAAAAACTATTTTATTTACTATATTTATTTTAGGTGTATGAGTGTGTTGTCTGTAAGTCATGTGATTCCTGAGAGATCAGACGAGGGCATTGGATTGCCCCAGAACTGGAGTTACAGATGGTTGTTAGTCTTCATGTGGGTGCTGGGAATCGAACCCAGGTCCTTTTCCAGAGAAGCCAGGGCTCTCAACTGCTGAGCCATCTCTCCTACCCGTCTTCACATTCTAGAATCCTAAGACATGGAAAAATTAACTAGGTGCTGCCCTGGTGTCTTCATCTGTTCTGGCTAGATTTCCTAGTATTGAAAGGTGTTATGCATGTTAACAGGAGAAAAATAATCACTCTTACCCAGCTGTGAACACCATGAGCTACAATAATGATTATTAGGTCTGAAAGCTACGTCTACTCTTGCCATAGTGGCTTGACTGTTACAGGAGTAACCAACCACCCTCTGATTATATTTAAGGCCAGATTCATGAGACTGAACCCAGTATTGGGGTATAGACTCTAGGCTGGAGGGGAGAACCTAATGCTAATATTCTACTTATTGAACAAAGTATTAAAATGATTCCTAATGATTTATTGATGTATCCATAGATGTGCACATCTCTCAGTCTTCATCAGAGAAGCTTCTTCTCGCAGTAAAAGACAGTTATCACAAAGACCCGTAATAGGTGTTCCTGAAAAGAATGAGATGTCAGAGTGGCTAGAACCAAAGGGGACATCAATGTCATACCTCTCTTCCCAGGGCTTAGGGAACATTGTGGAAGAAGCGTTGGAAATGTTGTAAGAGCCAGGAGTGATATGTGACTACAAAAAAATAGTGCTTTCCAAACAGCAGGGTAGTTGCACATATGAACTCAAAGCAGTTATGACAGCAGGCACAAGACTTATTTTAGCTCAAACCAGACAAAATTCCAGCATGGAGGTAGAGGGGTAAGCAGGAAGGCCCACCCCCTGCTGAGGAGCTAGTAGCATACAGTAGCTGCTGGAAGGGCAGAGTCAGTTGCCTTTAATGATATGACTCTTGTTGGACAATGTTCCAGAGTGTGTTCCACACCCAAGAGTTTTTGGGCATCACATACTGAACTCAATAGGGGAAAGATGAAGAGTATGAAGTTGGGGTTTATGGAGGTGGGTAAATCTGGGAGAGTTAGGAAATAGGAAGGTGGTGTTGGATTGAAGATGTGGAAGTGGTTGGAAAAAGTGGTGGTGGATCAGGGATGTGTTGAGGAAGGGAGAAATATGATAAAAATATATTATGTGACGTTCTCAAAGAACTAATAAAAATACTTATTAAAAGAAGAATAGAAATCTGATTAAGATAATTGTATTAATTACTTTAAAGGGAAAATAGAACACATCCATGAATATGAGAGAAATTTTTGCGGCTTTGTGTTACAAAATCTGCTTATCAAATGTGGTTTGACAACTATTTAACGCAACATGATTGTGTTGGATAGCTTCAGTTGTCACCTTGATACATCTGGTTGGAGACCATCAGATTGGTCAGTGGTCATATCTGCAGGATAGTTTCTCAATTGTTGAGTGATGCCGGATGGCCCAGCCCACTGTGAGTGGTGCCACCACTGGGCAGGTGGTCCTGTGACATGTAAAAGTGAGGCTGAGTATAGACCAGAGGAGCAAGTCAAGAAGCAGTGAACTGCCATGGTCTGTGCTCCAGATCTTTCCTGAACTCCTCTACTGGATCCCATCATGATGAACTCGAAGCTGAAGGTGAAATAAACCCTTTCTTCCCCACATTGGTTTTGGTCGGTGTTTTTATTACAGCAGTAGAGAGAAGTTAAAACAATAATGCTTAAGCAAGTATTGCATTTTAAACAAAACATACTGTACTGTAATTGTAGACACTAGGATAATGTCAATTTTATAAGCATCAATAATAGAAATTATGACATTAAAAATTATATATACACATATATCTTGTAGGACCAAATGTGTTAAAGAAAAATGCCATCGTCTTTGCATTTTTATTCAAATACCTGAAAGCTGAACTTCACAGTAAACAAGATAATTGGTAATATCTTGTAATTAAATCATGTAATTTTATAATCTTTTAACGTAAATGGAAGAAAAAATGCTCTTATAAAGCAATATCTGGGAGCAAGATGCTAATAACAAATCTTCTTCCCAAATTCATCAGAAACCAGAATGAAATACTGAGGCAGATTAATAGAAACAGATTCTGACACTGATAAACTAAGAGACACAGGGATTGGGAAATGCAAAATGAGTTTTCACGATGCATTCATTCATCATGACATCAAGTTTATTCATAAGTGCATTAATTAATATAAAGGAGGCAATTTTTAAATAACAACATAGCAATGAAAACAAAACAATATATACTTTTAACCTTAGTTGGACAGTACTATAAGCATTTCCAATATTTTCTGTGGTTTTGGTTTTTTGAGTCTGCAACAAGGCTAACCCGGAAACAGGGCTAGCCTCATCTTCTGCCTCCTCTTTTCCAGTACTGAGATTACAGGCTTGCTCCAGCACTCCCCACTTCAACATTTTTTGTTGTTTGTTTTTACCTGTTTGCTTGCTTTTTAAGTATTAAAAAACGTCACGAAGTAGGTATTCTTATTATTCCTGTTTACAAATGAAACAACTAAGGATCAGAGAAATAAGATTAAATATTCAGTAGTTATTTCTAATTTTAGAAATCTATTTCTCACAAAATCCTCTAACGCTAGGCACAGTATTATAAAATAAAGCTTTAAAACTATCATCAAAACGTGTAAATTATAAATTACAACAATTGATGTTGTGTTGTGATCTTCACCTACAGGCATCATTCAGTGGTCATATCTGCCTTCCCTGTGCGTCCTTCATCTCTGCCTCCTCTCCACAGTCTCTTCTCCTTTCTTGACAGTCGCTGAAATGAAGAAACTGGGTACCTGCATGGACACTTTCTGCTTCATCATTACAGTCCAGTTCCCCGCAGGAACAAGCACTTAACAATATCAGTAAAGGAAGTGTGTAAGTGACAGTCTCACCTGGCATAACACACTCAGTTTGGTATATTTCTCAGTGTTTTTTCCCCCTCTATTTATACAATAACAATGGCTTGTTTTTAATTTCATTTGTGACCACTTGTAGTACATGGGGAAGTGATTAATTGAGAGGATTTTTAGAGCTGAATTATATTTAAATTAGACATAATGGGGGCTGGAGTGATGGCTCAGCAATTAAGAGACTGGCAGTTCTTGCAGAGTTCAATTCCTTGAACCCACACAGCAGCTAGCAATCATCCGTAATGCCAGTTCCAGGGTATCCAACACCCTCTTCTAAACCTCCATGGGCATTGCACAACATGGATGCACTTACACACACTCAGGCAATACAGTCATACATGCAAAAATAATAAATAAAATATTTAAAATTAGACATAATGCCTCTTGTAATAGATCAACTCCTCGTTCCCTCCTTCAGTTTTGTAGGTGTCCTGTTTCCCCCCTGCCATGTTCACACCCCTAGGAAATGAGGTTTTCAAAGGAATGAAGGAATGTGGTGCGGTAGGTTCATAGACATAGTTCACACAACATTAGATGCTTCGAGCCTTGTACTTCAAGGATATTAAATTTTGTTTCATATCTTCTTGTCAGCATCCCAATCAAAGAGTTTGTGAGAAAGTTTACTGAAATCATGCACAGCGGTACCTGTCAAGGTTAAAATGGTTTCTAGATGATTTTTGCAAGTGGCCTTAAAAATTAGTTCATTTGGTAACCTAATCAGTATATTTTAATCACAGCTTCCCAGCAATCTGCATTATTATTTTCTTACTTTTCTTTGTGAGGTGAACTATAATAGTATGCTATGAAACTATCGCACAAATAGCACTTAAAAATAAAGAAGTGTAGCCGGGCGTGGTGGCGCACGCCTGTAGTCCCAGCACTCAAAAGGCAGAGACAGGCGGATCTCTGTGAGTTCAAGGCCAGCCTGGTCTACATAGTGAGTTCCAGGACAGCTGGGGCTACAAGGAGACCCTGCTTCAAAAAGACAAAAAAAGTAAAGAAGTGAAAATTCGCATTGTTTCTGAATTCCTATGCACATCTTTCTCCATGCTAAAGTGCCCTTGCAATCCCCTCTGAGGACCACAACTCCAATGCTTTCGGGATCTCCTCAACTCTCTTTAATGTTTCCTTCATTAGGCACTATTTGCTGCCTTTCGGCCCCATCCTCAGGCTCTTCTATGGATTTGCCTTGATCATTCAGGGTTACGTTTCAGTTTCGTGCAGTTCTAAATTTAGTTTTTACAGTTATTATTTTTATTTATTTATTATCTATCTATATTTTTGTGGACATGCCATTGTTCATGGTACAGGAGTGGATATCAGAAGACAGCTTGGGGAAGAAGGCTCTCCCTTTCCACTTGGTAAGTTTCAGACAGAACCCATTACCTGGCTTGCTGGCAAATGCCCCTAGCCACTGAGCCATTCCCTGTACTTTATTGTCAAAGTAAGCTCATGTCTTGCCCCAAAGGGACGTCCTGAAAATTATTCTGGATTCTGAAGTCATAAGAATGGTATTAGCAGGGCTGGAGAGATGGCTCAGTGGTTAAGAACACTGAGTGTTCTTGCAGAAGATCCAGGTTCAAATCCCAGCACCCACATGGTGGCTGACAACCGTTTGTAACTCCAGTTCCAGGGGATCCGACAGCCTCTTCTGTCCTCTGTGGGCATTGCACACACGGGTACACTTACCTACATGCAGTCAATACATGCATACACATAAACAAATTTTTAAAAATAATAAATAAAATATTGAAAAAAGAATGGTATTAGCAAAAGACACACTTATGAAAATGATTTATGTGGAAAATTGATAATGGTTCATTCGTTTATTTCTGCTTTTTAAAGATTTGAGGCCTACTGTGGACCAGATAGTAGGTTTTGTGAGATTTAGCAGTAGATGAACTCTATACTTGCTCAAATGTTCCTGAGGAGAAAAAGCAAACACATATTCACACATGCACATATGAACAATATGTTAACTGACAGCAAATTATTTGAAAGAACAAATAATGTGTGTTTTTAAATATTTTATTTATTATTTTTATTTTATGTGTATGTGTGTATTGCCTGCATGTAGGTAAGTGCACCCCTGTTCTGCAATGTCTACAGAGGTCAGAAGAGGCTGTTGGATCCCCGGGACTGGAGTTATAGACTGTTGTTATCTGCCATGTCGGTGCTGGGATTCGAATCTGGGTCTTCGCAAGAACATCCAGTTTTCTAAACTGCTGAGCCATCTCTCCAGCGCTGTGTTTTTGAGAGATACAAATTCTGGGGACATTCTGACCTATTATGGTCATTACCTAATTTCCCCCACTTCACACATTCACTATGAGACTCATTACCAAGCTTCTTCAAATCTGTTTCTTAGTTTGTAAATTGTAGATATTAACATCTTTTTCAATGATATTGTATTAAATAAACTCATACATCTAAAACACATAGTGCATAAGGATTCAATGCAATATTGCTGACTGTAATTATAGAAAAGGCAAATAGAAACCACAAAATAGAATACAGTATAGTTTGGTGCAAACAATAAGAAGAAGATCATAGCAATTCTTTGAGACGAGTGCATATGCTATTTGATCAAAAAGACATGCAGTTACCTTTTTATATGCACAGCCGTTCTCAATCCCATTATCTGACACAGTGCCAACCAATTCCCCCTTCAGTGCTTAAATATTAATTTGCACTTCAAATAATCAATTTCAGAGTCACTGAATTTACAGGTAAGTAAAATACATGCAAGAAGTTCAAATAATATGTGGATTATTATTTAAGAAGTCCTGAAGTTGCTTTTGTTTTCATGGATAAGTTACGCATTGAAATGACCCCAAGGTACGAACTTATAAAATGTAATTCTTTAGATATACAAATTCAAATATGATTGCTTTTTATTACCTTAAACAAAAACATTTGTACAAATTCCCCTTTAGGTATAGATCAGAAAACAGAACAAATTACACAGCTATTCAATTTTTTCAGAAGTTATCTGCAGACACCATTAATACTGCAGCATCTAACATGAAATTAGGGGCACCAAACAGTGAACAGAGTTAAGAGATGCAACTACGGAAGGTCGACTGGTTTGGGCAAAGGCCTCAGATAACTTTCTTGGTGTATTACCATGAACTGCTTCTATTGTTGCATAGAACAATTGCTATGAAATCCCTAGCCTTGGGGAACAGAGGTGTGTTCCATCACAATGGAACTCTGCCTACCAGCTCTGGAGCTCTTCAGGGTCTGCAGCTTAGACTTGTGGTTGTAATGCATAACAACCATGAAATTACAGGTGTCCGTAGGCTCTTTTCAGGTCCTTTTCCTATTGTTTTCTGCTAGCACCCATACCCTCTTAAAGACCTTGATCAGAACCACTTAAGAGAAGCTAAATTTTTTTCTGACCCAAATAATATGCATTTGCCTCATTTCCTGCATGAAAGCCACTTTCCATGGCATTCTGAGCATTCTCTTAGTCTTTGGAAAATATTTTTGTTTGTGTAAATGCCCCTTGGAGTCCACTTCATTATCACAAGCTGAGGAAAATTACCTGTTTAACAGAAGGACTGCTCTCTTTTTATTTAATAGGTTTTCAATGCTTTGAGAAAAATATGGGTATTTTTTTTCTCCTTGAAGTACAAAATTCTTTTGAATTTTTTTATCATTTTTATTTTATGTGTATGAGTGTATTGCCTGCATGTTTGGAAGTGCGCCCATGTCATGCAATGCCCACAGAAGTCAGAAGAGGGCGTCGGATCCCCTGACATAACGGACAGTTGTTAGCTGCCACGTGGGTGCTGGGGTTTGATCCCGGGTCTTCTGCAAAAATATTCAGTGTTCTTAACTGCTGAGCCATGTTTCTAGCCTCTGAATTATACAGTTCTTAAAAGCCAAAATTATTAGACTGTGAACTTTTAAGCATTTTAGTTTTGGAAAATATTCAGTTATATTAATAATCAATAGAAGATTAGGGATATAAGTAATTATCATGTATAAATTTTGGGGACTGAGATATCTTATCCAAGCTAGTAAATTGAACCCCCAAATTTCCCTCTCTGATTTCTTTATTAATTTGAAGTAATGGAAGTTCTTCTCAAGGTTGACATGGGATACAAAGAAAAAATTATTTTTTCTTTTCTTTCTTTTTTGTTGTGGGATTATTTTTATTTCTTGTTCTATTTACTTTTTCTTCTAACAAAATTGATTATTTGGGTGCTATTGAAGCAAGATTATGTCTACAGATGGGTGCTGAACCTAGTGGTGGGGTGAGGGTCTAGTATACCTTGCATGGGAACTGGGTGAAACAGGAAACATAAACAGGCCAGGAGCTCCCATTTCACCCTTTATGAGGGCAGAACCTAGCTCAGTCCAAAAGCTGTTTTAACAGAATGCAAAACTCAAAGTTTAAAATTTTCAAAGGAAAAAAAAACAGTATTATGTAAGCAGTATATGGTTTATGACTATCCTAACAATAACCTCGCATTTTTATTTTTCAAGCAATCAAAGATGATGAACAATTAACTTTTTTTTCTTAAGATTGGACCCAGTGGGAAGCCTGTTAATTATAACAGGAACACGTCAGCAGTCAGTGTTCCCTTACTCTGTGTTTTGGCATTGTCCTCCTTAAATGCATAATCTTATGAAATCCTCACAAGGACCCTAGAAGGGAAAAGGAGAGCACAGTGACTAAAGCGTAAATGTGTTTTAGGATCTGGAATTTCAAAGTCAGCAGCCCAAATACCCACAGAAGCCATAACAAAACCATACTGAGAACCAGATACAAGGTGATAGAGCCAATGGCTAACTGAAGACATTAAAATTAATTAATTTATACCGTCTCGGCAGATAAAGACACGAAAATACATTCATACTTGAGCTTATAAACAAAAACTTTGAAATTCCTGAAATAGGACAGAATATGGACCATTTTATAGCATGGTCAAAGATTTAGATTAAAGCAATATTTCGACCATTCCTTTTTACGCTCCAAGCCATAAAGTAGAGGGCAATAGTCTCTCTGTCTAATAGGTCCTGGTAATATTTCTCACATATGTTTAAAGTGCCTTCTACTATTGATAATTTGTATTGGTCTTTGTTCCATACCTAAAATGTAAGTTCTGTTTATTAAGACTTGCATCTATTTGAGTGTGTGTGTGTGTGTGTGTGTGTGTGTGTGTGTTTGTGTATATGTGTAGTTGATAGTAGAATATGTGTGAATGTCTATAAATGTGTCAAGGTATATGTGTATGTTTTACTACATGTAGCTCTGTGTGTATGTGTTTGTGTCTGTATACACATGTAGTTCCTTTATCACCTACATAATTTTCAATTAACATAAACCTCATCAAAAAATAGATACTTGAAGAATCAGAGCATAGTACACTTTGAGTTCTTGGAAACATTGTAGTTGCTGAGTCCCTTTAACTGGGCAAAGACAATTTTAATGTAGGGGTATATGGGTAGCATATAACTTTAAGAATTTTGTTGTATCCTGCCTGACCTTCTAGCATCCGTTTAGAAAACCATATAGATGAATAAACACTGTAATTTTTTAAGGTGAAACATAAAATTTATTATATATTTTGTTTGCTGTCATATGGCTATTGCAATGATTACATTGGACTAGTTGACCATTTCAACAACTAAAATGTTGAATGTTTTTAGAAGAAATAGATACAATTAGGAGTTGAATCATTGAACATAGTTAATATATTCAATTAATTTTAAGCAGTGAAATAAACGTATCATAGTAAACAAGGCAAAGCTGCAAAGCAGTAATTTAGAGAAAAATAATGAGTGTTTAAAGGGGATTGATAGTCTTCAGAAATTGTTCTTTGCCATTTTAATGTTGTCTTTTAGCTCTGTAATACTTTATAAACTAAAATATATTGATATCATGTAAATTCCACAAATTTCTTATTTATCACATTTCTTATTTTTCAGACTAAGAAATTTAATATTTATTTGTTTTATTACTCCATGTGTAATCTCTCATAACGTTTCATTTAAATTTAAAGAGACATTTTTGCTTGACAAAAATCCTTTTCTAATAGTAAGTGTAATGAATTTAACAAAATAGTATCTATACAGTCCATGCCTTGGGTAAAACCATTAATTAAATGCTTCATTAGAGTAATTAACTTGATTCATAAGTATGAGTCTAGAAGTTGAGGTTACTGATTTAAAATTGTTATTGTACATATCAGGAAATTTTTTTTCCTATAAAGCTTTAGGGACGTTCAGTGTTTATGATCTGAGAAATCAAAGACCTAAACCTGCTTGAGATAGGTCAGTCTATATCAAAACATCAGTGTACTTACTGTAATAAAATATGATGGACTGAAGAAGGAAAGGTTTATATTTGATTCCAGTTCATGGGAATAGTCTATCATCACTGGAAAGTTATAACAGCAAGAGCTTGAGGCAACGGACCCCGTGGCATCTACAGTCTGCAAGTAGAGAGAAATATGTGCCAGTCCTCTCCTGCCATCTTCCTTCACATTCAGTCTGGGATATTGCTCATGTCCACGGATGAGATGGTTCTTACTACCTCAAGTAACCTGACCTAGATAATCCCCACAGGCATGTCACCTATTACCTGATTTAAATAATCCACACAGGCATGTCCACCTGTTACCTGATCTAGATAATCCACACAGGCATGTCCACCTGTTACCTGATCTAGATAATCCCCACAGTCATGTCCAACAGTTACCTGATCTAAATAATCTGCACAGGCATGTCCACCTGTTACCTGATCTACAGTTACCTGATCTAGATAATCTGCACAGGAATGTCCACCTGTTACCTGATCTAGATAATCCCCACAGGCATCGGCCATAGGCTTATTTTCTAGATGATTTTAGATCTGGAAAAGTTGAAACTCTATTTTAATTTTTTTCCTAGTTTTCGAGAGTGTCATGCATGAGTATGACTTTTCATTATTTCCACCTCTCCCAGACCCTGTCCGACTTCTCCCACGTCATCCCCCACTCCCTTTCAAGTTCTTGTCTTCTTTATTATTGGTACATGTAAATTTATAGATATGCTTATGTATATATAGTGCACTGTGTCCATTTAGTGGTGCTCATGTATGTCTGTGTTAAGGGCTGCACCCTTGGATTATCTCTCAATGCCTTGCTAGTCTCTGTAGAAAACTGATTCTTCCTCCTCAGCTTCCACTGATTGTCTGTAGCACATCTTGTGGCTGGACCTGTTGAAACTTCCCCGATCCACAGAGATGATGTCCTAACCATCACACCCATAATAATATAGAGAGAACACATGGGTTGACTGAGAATGCAACCAGATAAAATGCAAGCAAAATTATGGTTCCTCAAAAGTTCAGTGAAACAGTTGGTAAACTCTTCAGCAATAGATTAGGTCGTGTTGAAATGGCCGTGTGTGTGTGTGTGTGTGTGTGTGTGTGTGTGTGTGTGTGTTTGCAGCCAGACTCTTGTCATTCTAAGGCAATGCTGTTGATCATGTAAAGAACTTGGGATGATCAGAAATCATCCTACTACTAGAGCTATCATTCAGGTGATGAGGGGGTGGACAGGTAACTATTGTATCTTTCTGAAGTAAATTGTTTTCATAGCTTTTATTTTTTATTTATTTTATTTACTATTTATATATTATTTATTTGTTTATTTTTGAGAATGTCCCTGTGATCCCAGATGGCCTGGAACTCCCGATGTAGACTAGGTTAGCCTCAATCTCATAGAGATCTGCCTGCCTCCACTTCCTAAGGAATGGGATTAAAGGCTTGAGCCACCATGATGGGCTCATAGTTTTTATTTTTGATTCTTTGCTTTGGAGTAGTCTTGTTACTTTTATCATTAAGGAAAGGTTTTTCTCTCTTTAAAAATGGTCAGCTATGGGGCTGGAGGGAGAGTTTGCTCGGTGTTTAAGAGCATGGATTGCACCTGTGGAGGACTCAGGTTCAGTTCCCAGTACTCACATCATGAGGCTCACAACCACCTGTAACTCCAGTTGGAGGGTATCTGATGTGCTTTTCTGGCCTCCAGGGACACCCACATGCCATGCACATACATACACTTAACCATACAATACACATAAAATAAAACAAATAATAAATAAAAATCTGCCTGGTAACTGTACATATCTGAAGAATTGTTACATTTTATTCTATTTCTATGTGTGGATCGTGTATGGAAGAGCCATTTGTCATATGAATGAAAAAGAACTATTTAACTAATACTGTTTCATACAATATTTGAGTGACTACAAGCCTGAGTGAGATTTAAGAAGGCAATCCTATCAGAACACATTGCTTCTGTATTTGAAAAGGTTTTAGATATAGAGTTATGAGGAAGACAAAAATATGTACAAGTGTTTCTAATTTACTTTGTGATTATTAGTATTTTTCTTATTTGAAAAGCTGACTTTTGTATTTTATTTTTAAAAATATTTTATTATTTTTATTTTATGTGTATGAGTGTATTACCTGCATGTAGGTAAGTGCACCCGTGTCATGCAATGCCTGTGGAGGACAGTCTAAGAAGCTGTTGGATTCCCTGGGACTGGAGTTATGGACAGTTGTAGGCTGCCATGTGGGTGCTGGGATTCAAACCCGGGTCTTCTGCAGGAACATTCAGTGTTCTTAACCACTGAGCCATCTCTCCAGCCCGAAAAGCTGATTTTTGTTTTATTTACTGCAAAACCATCATGTGCCACTGTATTAATCCAGGACCTATGAAACATGAGTATAAATATATCAATAGGCAATAAATAACACAAACAAGCAAGCAAAATCTTGTTTACCTTTTTCAGGGGAATAAAAACTAATTTTTGCCTGCTTTCATTTCAGTGTATTCACTGTCTTTGACTTGAAGACAGGACAGTGCTTTATGAGTTTTATGCTCAATAGAAGATTGTTTTCTGTTCTCCTCTCCCCACCTACCTGTCCTGAATTTCCATTTCAAGGTTGTGGAATGACATTCAAATCAGCATGCTTATTTTTCACTTCTCACTGACTCTAAAACTAGATTCTTGTGTTTATGCTAATTAAACTACCTTTATTCTTTACTACAGTGCTAAAAATGCATTATTATCATTGATTAAGCCATAGCTTTTCTCCTGTTATCTAATAAGCCAATGGAGCTTGTTTATCGAGCATTTCCTCAAAATACCACTTTGCATTATCTCACTGATTTATTTCCACTGCATGACTGACATTATACTACTTATGTCTAGATGCTACAGCTTTCCCTGAGCACGGTGACTTTTTACAAAAGCTGTCCATGTGTAATTGTCCGCTCCCATACCATTCCAGTGAAGCTTCATTCTGAATATCTTTCACTTTAATTGGTATCTATGCTAAATTAGATGACTTAATTCGTTGTACAGCTTAGACGGCCTCACATTCTAAGAACTGTCTCTTACCCTTTAAACTCTAAGTTTGTGACAGATGCATTTGTTCACATAATCTCCAATTGAGTACATCAGCAAAAAACCTCACCCTTTGGACCTTGATACTAAATATGTTATTCTTCACTTACACTGTACAGTAGCATGTTTACATCTCCCTCGTGATAAGTCAGTTACTATTACTAGGAGACGGTGACTTTCTCTGATTGAGTTTTCACCTATTAAAGGCATCTGAAATTACTGAGGTAACAATAATTAAAATTATCAATTGCCCTTCAGGATATCCTAATGAAAACAACATTTCTCTAAACCAAGACTTGCACTTATCAATATTGGTATTTAATTGAATAAGAAGTTCAGTGTTTTTAAAAAAAATGGAGGTAAGAGCAAACAATTTCAGTCTTATTTTCCTATCCTCATTCCTGGACATGTACATTCAACTTAGGGTCAGTATACTGTCTAAATAAATTGCTCTTATATCTGTGCTCCTCCTAGATGATGCTGATAATGATGATGATGATAATGATGATAATGATGCCTGGCTCTCATAAAATATCAACTCTCAACTACATCTGAGGAAGGCTGCAGCACACTGTCAGTCAAAACCTGACATATCTGAGGCATGTCATGGTGACATATGGTGTGTCTCATGGGCATGCAAACTTCTTGTCCTCATTCGTTTTTGTCATATTAAATTACATTATGACATGTATTTGAAAAGTTTATATGAAATGTTAATCTAATGTATATATATTTAATGGGACATAAAAATCTATGTTCAATCCATGATGTTCAGTCAGAAGAATAAGAAAAGATAGTAATATTTCTTTTTTTACACATTTAACATAAAACTAATGTGTTTTGCTGTAAAATAACATCAAGAAATCTGTTGGTATTTCCTGAGAAATACAGTAAGAAGCACCACAATCATTATCTAAATTAGATTTATCTGGGAGACAGTCAAGGTAATCAGTCTGTCAGGATGAGATAATGGAACAGGACATGAGAAAAGATATTTTCTGCATCTTTCTTTTGCATTAATTAAAATGACAGAACTTATCATTAACCATCAGGAAGATACGAATATTGAAGTATTTTCCCAAGTGCAGCCATGTGACTACATTTCATTTTCCAAACACATATAAGCACTAAGCCTAACTGACGAGACCTGTGTTGTTTGAGTTTGGTGCCTGGGATGCATAGAAAGAATAAAAATGGAAGGAAAAATGCTTATTAATAAGGAGTTGAAAATGGATTACCAAAGTGGAGTAGGGACTCACATCCAAGTTGGATGCCCATCTAGACTATAATTGTGTGTGTGTGTGTGTGTGTGTGTGTGTGTGTGTGTAGAATATGTGTGTGTATGTGTTATTGGGTGGGGACATTCCGGGGAGGTGTAGACAGGGGTATCTAAATACCATCAAGTGATATTGATATATTGTATGAAAATCACAAAAATTCATTAAAATAATTGAAAACTGGGGATTCAGAATGGATTCTATTTATCTTTTCTCACCAAAGAAATGTCTAGGCAAAAGTTAAAGAATATATGGAAGTGACATCCCTATGTGTTCATGTATGAGTACATGTTTCAGATGGGTGATTTATTCACATGTGGGCTTTTTCAAGGTCAGATATCAATGTGCCTACATAATTACTCAGTACTTTGATTTTTTGAGACCTGTTCCTCTTTCCAGCTCAAGGATTAGAGGCAGACATTGCTTCCCTGGCTTTTAATGTGGGGAATAGTTCATGCAAGAGCTTCATCACCTGAGCTATCTCTGATCCCCTCCTCTCTCTCTCTTGAGGCAGGGTCTCCCTGTAGTCCCAGCTGACTTGGAACTTGCTATGTATACAAGGCTGTCTTCAGTCTCTCAGAGTTCTGTCTGCTGCTGCCTCCCACGTGCTGGAACTAAAGGTCTGCACCACCATGTTCAGCATATCTTACTTGTTTCTTTACTATACAAGAAATCCTAAACAGATTCCAAATTGCTCATCAGAGTATTCTGAAAGGAAAAGGATCCATTTTTGCACAGTTGTGAAATTTCCTAGAATAATGGGTTTCCCTCTTCTATTTCTAGGACCTCAGAGCCTCACTCCTGCTTCCTAGGTTCATTACTTCCTAGGTTCATTACTGAGGACTACTACCTGAATGCCATCCTTTACCAAAATTTCTTTTCAGTAGTGATGTCAAAGGAAGTACGAAAGTGAAGACAATACTAAATGTGAGGTAGGAAAATGTAAAAGGGTACACACTAGACTTATATAACACATAAACATTTTCAAATTTTTATTGAATTTTTATGTATTTCACACAGAACATCTTAATCATCTTTATACCCCCTTCCTCATAGCACCCCCCATAGAATTCATACATTCTGCCATTTCTGTTAAGGCCTGTCATGTCAAGTTAATGTCCCCAACCATCCCTCAGTGGAAGTTTGTTCACTGAGCTCTAGTCAGCCTATCCAGGGTCCCGCCCTTTTAGAATACCAGCTGTTCCTCACCCAGCAGTAATCAGTTGCCAATAATTCTTCAAATAAGATGAGGGCCTGCTGTCCATTTCCACAGTTCTGTGCTGTGCTTTTGTCTGAGTTTTCATGGGTCTTGTGCATGCTGACAGCATTGCTGTAGGTTCTTATGAGAAGAGTCCCAGGAGCTCTTGCAATTTTCCAACCCCTCTTCCCTGAGCCCTGAGTGAGTAGATTTTAATATAGGAATCCTGTCCAAGGACCCACACTTTGTAGACTCTTATTCTCTACATTTTTGCAGTTTGTGACCTTTTGTGTTCCTGACCTCTGTTGCCTGAGGGAGCTTCACTGATGAAAGCAGAGAGATGCGTCAGTACTCTCTTCATCACTTGTTCAATGTCCCCTGAGCCTTAGGTGTAGAGGTGGCATCCTAGATGTGCCACTTAGGCTTGGGCAATTCATAGACAAGCTCTGTGTGTGACCAGTTGTGGAGCCCTGTAATAATCTATTAAAAAAGAAGCTTCTTTGGTGGGTGGTAACTGGGATGCTTGTCTGGAAATTTAAGTCATTTATTTGTGTTCTTTCTGATTTTTTTAATGTTGGCATTTAGAGCTGAAAACTTCCCTCTAGGATGGTTTTGAAAGTGTCCCAGAGGTTTTGTTGTGCTGTACTGTCCTTTTCATTTAGTCCCAGGAATACGTTTATTTCTTTCTTAATTTCTTATTTGAACTATTCATCATTCACGGCTGTGTTGTTTAATCTCCATGAGTTTGGGCACTTCTTAGGGCTTCTTTTGGTATTGATTTTAAGCTTTATTGCATTGTGGTCTTATAGAATGCATAGACTTATTTCGATTTTTTTTTTTTTTTGTATTTGTTGGGGTTTGTTTTATGCCCCTGTGTGTGCTCAATTTTAAAGAAAGTTCCATGGGGTGCTGATTAGAAAGTGTATTTGGTGCTTGGGTGGACTATTTGGCAGATATCTGAACATCCTTTTCCATCCTTTTACCTTTATGTAGCGTCTGTCCTTGAAGGTGAGATGAGTGTCTTGCAGACAACAAAAGGATGGACTTTGTTTCTTAATCCATTCTGCTAGCCTGTGTGTTGACTGGGGAGTTCAGTCCTTTGACATTTAATCTTATTATTGAAAGTTGTGTATTGGTTGCTGGCCTTTTAATTTCTGTATGCATTCTTGCTCTAATTTTATGTTTCCACAATTATACCTTCATTTAGTTTCTTTCTATTACCCCTTGGGCATAGTTCTTCCTTTTTTCCATTCTTTTCATTGTTTAAAGTATTCCCTGATTTGCTCGTTTTGTGGAATGTATTCTTTCAGTGTATTTGTGTTTTGGAAGATTTTTCTTTACTCTTCATTTATCAGAGACATTTTTGCTGGGTAAAGTAGTCTGGGTTGGCATCTATGGTCATTTAGAACTGGGAATACTTTGGTTCAGGATCTTCTGGCTTTTGTAGCTTGCATTGAGAAGTCATCTGTAATTCGGATGCATTTTTCCTTTATATGTGACTTGTTTTTCTTTTGCAGCTTTCTGTATTCTCTCTTTGTTCTGGACATTCAGTGTTTTTACTATGATATGTCAGGGGAAATTTCTTTTCTGGTTATATTTGGTGTTCTATGTGCTTCCTGTATTTGTATGGGTATGTCTTTACTTAATTTTGGGAAATTCTCTTCTAGACTCCTGTTTAATGTCTAATCAACACGATTTACCTAAGAATCTTCTCCTTCCTCTGTGCCTATCATGAGTAAATTTAGTCTTTTCATTGTGTTCCACATTTCCTGCACATTATGTTCCTGTGCGTTCCTTTTATTATTTTTCATAATCTTTGCTTGAGTAGTCCAATTCTTCAATTTTATCATTCAATCTTGATATTATGTTTTCTATTTTATTCATTCTATTGGTGAGGATTTCTCCTGTTGTTTCAAATTGGCTTATTGAGTTTTCCCTTGCTTCTTCATTTCAGCCTGAATTTTCTTCAACATTTTTCTATTTTGTGATTCAATCTGAAGTTTATACCTATCTTCTTAGTTCTTTGATTTGTTTATGTATTCCTTAAACTTGGTGAATTCTTTGATCATGTTTATGATTGTTCTTTTGAATTCTGTGTTGTGGGTTATCTCTAGGGAATATTCCTTGTAGAACTATTCCATAGCATTGGTGGAGTTTGTTGGGAACACACTATTTGGATTTTCCATATTATTATTTTTCTGTTGTGATTTTAGTGTGTAGATTTCTTTTGTTCTTTGTGATTGTGACATGAAACTTAAGCCTTCCTTGTTGAGCTGAAGTCTGCTTCTCTTTGTATTACTGGCATTCCTTGGTTGTTCTCTGATTAGCTGGTTCATCTAGGCATTAGGTTCTCTCAGATTTTATATTTGAAGCAACAGTCCAGCTATTCAGGAGCTCCAGCAGAGGTCCAAGTCAGGTTCCAGTCAGGTACTCTCAGCTTTCCTCCTAATGTCTGGACTCCTACTAGCAGACAGTCACAACACAATTTGGGAAGATCACTAAGGGGAGCCTCTATTTAGGCAACTCTCAGACAGGCTGCAATGGTCTGAAACTCTACTAAATGGGAGAGAAGCCTAGACCTGAAGCTGGGACTACCGGGAGACAATTCCCTACAAGAATAAATAATAAATAAATAAAAATAAATAAATATCACTAATTTTTATCTTTTTGTGTTGAAACTTTTAAAATATTTAATTATTATTGGTATAGTAGGTAATATAAATTTAATGGAGAATTTGTAAACTATTGACACATTTGCAGAAGAATGTGGAAATCATCTCAAAATCAGGAGACTTGATGTTATTATTGAAATTATGTCATATTTCTTTACAATCAACATTTTTGAAAAAAAATCTATTTTTTTCTTAACACTTAAATTTTTAAATTTAATAACTGCATGATTATAAGAAGCATTTCATTACAGCTTTAACATATTTAATAACACATTCCAGAGCAAGGATACATCTCTTTCAAAGCTGGCTGTAAATTTTCAGGTTCACAGTTGAATTAATACAGTCATACAATATTCAACTCAGTATAAACCCTGTAAGACATAAAACTGAATGAGTTTTTACCCTTTAGAGAAGATCTCCATTTCATTTTAAGATATGCTGTTTCCTGCCTTTTTTAATGCTACTAACGCTTATATGTTTGCACGTGTCTCTAATCTTTATTTATCTGATTATTACTAGTCATAATCGGCTACTTTCTGAGATCCTTGGCACCTGAGCATAGATATAAAGTCATCAGGTAGATTTCAATGATAATGTTTTTCACCTCTACTAATTAACATGAAGCAAATTTTTATGCTAGTTGAATTAATACAGTTATATATTGAACGCAGTATAAGTCCTTTAAGATAAAAAATTGAATGAATTTTTAACCTTTAAAAGAGATCTCCATTTCATTTTAGAATATATTGTTCCTTGGAGAAAGACACATTGTTTTTGCTACTAGCACTGAGGTGTTGGCACATGCATCTCTAATCTGTATGTATCTGATTATTACTAGTCATAATCGGTTGCACTTGGAGCCTTGGCGCCTGTGTATGTCTATAAAGTCATTGGGTGGATTTCAATGATGATGTTTATCACCTCTACTAATTAACGTGATGTAAATTTCCATGCTTCCTCCTCAAATATATTTGTTGATGGTTTCGTGTGTGTGTGTGTGTGTGTGTGTAACACAGAACGTCCCAAATCATCTTATTCAACTATACACCCACTTCCCAGATGGCACTCTCCCATAGCCTCCCTCCCCCCACTAAAGCCCTTATACTCTGATATCCCTGCTACTGTGTTCTGTGTTGTTGGCACCCGCAGCCATTCCCCATTACTTGTCCATCTGGTGAATCTAGTCAGTCTATCTCGAGGTCTTTGTTTTAGGAAGGTCAGCTGTTCCTCATCTAGCAGCAATCAGTTGTCAATATTCCTTTAGATAAGATTGGGGTCTGCTGTTCATTTTCCCAGTTCTATGATGGGCTACTATCTGGGAGTCTCTTTGTCCACCCTGGCCAACAACTCAAAAGAAGATATCTCCTATCTGGCATTGTTCTCTTATAATGTAGCCTTTAGCTATGTATATGGACTCTTAAGAAATTACACTGGCCCCTTTAATCTTTGGTTATACATTCCTTTTGGGTGTTTAAGGCCATACAGTTGGCCTTAATAATCCAATTTATTTTTATTCTTAAGGTCATTTGAGGATCTGTTCCTCAGGGGTCACATGGGCTTGGGAGGAGACCCTGGCTCCTTTCTTTTACTAGTTCCACCTATGTCAAGACAATCAAAGGTCCTACTCAACCATGGCTGGCTTCTCTTGGAAGCATGAAGGAAATGATTCCTCTGTGTTGACCCTCCTCTTTGTAGACTGGACACTGGTTCAAGACCATCTACTGGGGTCTCCTCGGCCTCCTTGATCAAGAGGACATTTTGAGAGATGCTCATAGTCCCCTGGAACTAATTGACTTAGGAGGGTAAGGAGCAAAAACTGTCCTTTATGACCCTCTGACCAAATTATTATAAGCCTCAAAGTATGTCTCTTAAACATCCAAGAAGATTAGTTACACCAGTCTGGTACTTTTAATACTGTGTGTCATGTAGATAAATCTTGGGCAAAGACCAATTGTTCTCAGATAAACCTTACCTAGACATGTATTTCTTGATCTGGTATGTATAATTTGTCAGTAGGTTGTTGGAGTAATATGGTTCCCTCTGGTTTTTTAAAGCTAGCTAGGCACTATCTCTCTCATTGTCTCACCCCTCCATCATGGTAAGGGGGCACCTTAATCATTTTTTTATCTTTAGTCACAGGATATTTTTGCAAGGTTCAGAAATTTTTGTTTATTAGAAGAATGCATGTGTATAATATCCAAGTATTATCACCTAGGTACTTCTTAGGAAAATAAAGATGACATTTACTGGAGATTTACAAGAAAAATATTTAAACCCAGTTGAGCTTAATATTTAAATATCAGACTGAAAGTGGTTACTGTGAAAAAGATTTTGCAATTTTTCTATAAACCACAGAGGAATGGAGAGAACTTACACTTTGTCCAGTGGGTTATCCTTAACATTTTGTGACTTTTTTTATTTAGTATTTAAGACATAGTGTTAAATGCATCTCTCAACATTAAACTCATGAAAGAACATTTATGAAAAAACTAAGAAGTCAAATTAGATAAGTAGGTTTTAAATAGCGTTGAGTTGCAAGTTGGTTGAGGCTTAGTGAAATTGATTTTGCTTTTATTCTGGAATCACCTGTAATTTGCTCTAGGCCAAATTCTGACCTGTCTTCTTTACCTATGGAAAGGCTATTACAGTTATTTTAAAATCTGCTTGTCCTTAGCCCTATAATAACTTTTACCTGCTGAACGAGGACCATTAGCATATAATTTCTATTCTATCATTAATCTTACTATTTATGATGCAGAATATTTTAAGCCTTATACATTACATTTGCTGAAAATATTTTAATGTCATGATAATTTCAAAATACATTATAATATTAAATTTATTTTTAGACAAAACTCAAGATTCACATGTTTACCTGAGAAGTCTGCACTAAGACAAAGTCTCCAGTTTCCTAAGTTTTCATATATAATCAAAATGGAAACATGCTTGCAAAATAAGTTCCATTTCTAAAATCAGCACTAGGTGGTTAACATCCAGGCAAACTATGAGCAGTTTTGAAATATATCTTTAGTTACTTCTCCTTCAGTCAGAAGAAATATTGCAAGTTATTGAATATTGGCATTACCCTTATCAATATGCAAATGTCTAAGTTCACTAAAAACATGTACTCTATATCTTTTTTCTAAAAATGAATTTCATTCCAAGAATTTTATAATTTGAGGTTCTAGGAAAATTATTTCAGAATTATACTTGATTTAAATAATCTTCATTAAGAAAACAAAGTTCACATTATTTTGAGAAAAAGAAATGGTTACTAGAATGGATTAATTCAACAATCATGTGTAAAATTTGAACTTCAAAAATTATTTATTAGTTTTTAATTTTATGTGTAGATGTGTACTGCCTTCATGTGTTTAAGTGTACCCATGTTGTACAATGCTGGTGGGGCTACAGGGAAACACTGTCTGAAAATAATACTGATATTAAGATTAATAATATGCAAACGGCCTGAGGGGCAGGAGAGAACTGGGATTTAGTTCCCTGAAACTACATGGTGACCACCAATCATCTATAACTCCAGTTCCAGGAACCTAACTACACCCTCTTCTCACCTCTGTGGGCATTGCACAACATGGTTGCACATACATGCAGGCAAAACACTCATACCCATAAAATTAAAAAATGATAATAAAATATCTTTTTTAAAAATGAAGCATTTTTTAAGCAACACTAAAATTTTCAATTAGGACACTAAAAGGAGAGACCCACTTAATTTATAATTTGAGATGGCATAATTTTAATTCTATTATACACACATGGCTTTTTAATTTTACCATAGTTTCTAAAAATATTACTATAAAATTATTTTCAAGAGAAGAGAACTTATAGTACCTTTCCTCTACTTACTTTAAGATCTCTCTGTTACGGTCCCCTTTCTAGTTCCATGACCTAATAGCACAAAGGTAAAAACAAAAATATACATAAATTCAGTATAAATTTCACATCTACAATTTAACATGGTGCACTTATCTTTCTGACTCTAGCTTATTTTGCTAAACACAACAATTTTCAGTTGTATACATTTTCCTGAAAGTATCATAATTTTCTTCAAGCAGAAACCTGGAGGTAGGAACTGAGGAAGAGACCATAGAGGCATGCTTCTTACTAGATTGCTCCTCTGGCCTGTTCTCAGTCCAGTCTTTTATACAAACCAGGACCATTTGCCTAGGTGTGGCGTCCCCCAAAGTGGACCTTCCCCCATCACTCAACAATCAAGAAAATGCCTCACACATGACCAAAGGCTAATCCAATAGAAGTCATTTCCCAACTGAGATTTCCTCTTCTTAGGTGTGTCAAGTTGACAGTTCATGCCAATCAGTTAAAATCACTTAAATCCTCCATGAAGGACGGGGAAGGCTCAAGAGACTAAGGTAGTAAACTAAATTCACGTTTGGAAGAGCTAAAATAAAATTCATGTGTTTGGAAGAGCTAAAACTCTCAAGATTCGTGAAGTTCCACTCCCAAAGGTAACAAAAGCTGTAAATCAATGCTGGATGAGGAACCTGACCAGCCATGGCGCTAGGTACTGATTTTCTGCACTGTGAAGCAAATTGAACCTCATGAGGAGGGCTGTAGGCTTGCAGCTTTCACCAGTGCTCAACAATATTGTGTTGAGCTTTTTGTGTTGGAGGTATGTTTCTGTCCCTTTCCTGTAAGTAGCCCCTCACTGATACTCATGTAATTAACCCCAGTTAAATTATTATTTTAGCAAGTTGGACTTTGGTGCAGTCATTTCTTTGGTCTGTTGTATGTTCTCTATGCATAGTAAATACTGTCATCTTTCCCCAGGGAAAGTATCACAGCATCTTTTGGTTGGACATGAGCTTCTCCTTAGCTCTCTGTTTCTCATGTTTTACTCTACTAAGATTTATCCTTGTCTGTGATCTCATGAATAGGTCTGGCTTTCTTCCTCCTTGGTTTATAACGTTTCCTTTAGTGCCTTCTGCAGTGTTAGTTTGGTGATTGTGAATTACTGTAGGTTGTGCTTGCTTTGAATGTTTTCATTTCACCATCAATATAAAAGATAGCTTTTCAGAATATAGCAATTTCTACTTTCAAGGGTTGAAATATCTAATTCTGTGCTTTTTAAATGTATTTATTTTAACACACTCCAGAGCAAGAGTACATCTCTTTCACAAGTGGGTGCAAGTTTCTAGGTTCACAGTTGAGTTAATACAGTTATACAATATTGAACTCAGATAAGCCCTGTAAGACATAAAATTGAATGAGATTTTAACCTTTAAAAAGGATCTCCATTTCACTGCAGAATATATTGTTCCTTGCAGAAAAACTCAGAGACCTGATACTATCCTGATGTGTTCACTTTGAAGGTAAGTTGGCTTTTCCTCCTCATGGCTTTTAATACTGTCTTCCTTACTTTGTGTCTTTGACACCTTTACTCATGTCCTTGGCTATGTATGTCATTTAGACGTTTTTCTCTGTTCACGTATATCTGGGACTGAGGAACCGTCTTGTGCTTTTTTGTCTGTTTCCTGTCCTTATCTGGATTTGGTGATTTTTCTGCTGTAATTTCATTGAAAAGATTGACATTACCTTTGAATGTATTCCAGAGTTTGTTTAAGTTTGGTCATGGTCATATATTTTTCACTACTTATGTCGGAGTGTATTTTTCTCTCACCCTGCCATCCTTCCTTGACATTCTTTCCTCTGCTCACGTTTGTCTGTCGATGATGTTTTCTACTCATTTTTATTCATTGATTTGTTCATTTTCTCATTTCTGCTTGGTTCTTTTCCATAATCTCAATTTATTTGCTAAATTGTGCCTATTATTTCAATTTGTTCTCTGTATATTTTAGTTATATCCACATTACAGTCATCATATGAAATGATTATATGATACTTCATTCCTTTATTAGAATCCTATGTGTTATCAGTGACACATTTTTTAAAAATATTTTATTTATTATTTTTATTTTGTGTGTATGAGTGTATTGCCTGTGTGTAGGTAAGTGCACCCATGTCATACAATGCCCGCGAGTACAAAAGAGGCTGTCGGATCCCCTGGAGCCAGAGTTACGGACAGTTGTTAGCTGCAATGTGGGTGCTAGGATTCGAACCTGGGTCTTCTGCAAGAATAACCAGAGTTCTTAACCGCTGAGCCATCTCTCCATTCCCTTCTTTTTAAAATATATTTTGTCAGTGATAAATTTTTAATATTGATATTGACTCTTTTAGAATTTTATATAATATATTTTGATCATATTCAGACTCCCTTACCTATTTCTGTGTCCAATTCACTACCCATCACTAACTTCATGTCTTCTTTATTATTTTTTAAAAATATATTGAGTTTAACTTGTGTATCACAATAGTCTTAGTTGTAGATATATTCCTGGGAGCCTGTTCAATCTACCAGGCATCACACCCACTGAGCTTTTTTATTTGTTATTATGTGGTATTTATTTGTAGGGTCATTACCCCACATTAGTAAGTAAATATATACTTACTCCCAAAAAGTATATTTAAAATCTTTTAATATTTTATGTGTATATATTTTAATAAGCTTCTATCATGTAGACTTCCATATGATTTTTTCAAAAGACTTTATTTTCAGTTATTCTTCCTCCTACTCCCTCCTCTGCTCTGCCTTCCTAGTCTGAAACTCATTTAACCCTTCTTATTCCATAATTCACTTTTCACACCTTACATCACTGCATTGTATCATTCTTTCAAAGAATGCCCACACCTCATAGAAACACACATAGCCAAAGATTCAAAGCTAGCATCTACTTAGGAGAGAGAACATGTGGTGTTTGTCTTTCTGTGTGTGTTTTTTCTCATTCAGGATAAATGTTTCAATTTTCATCCATTTACCTGTGAATTTCTTAATTTAATTTTTCTGAACAGCTGAATAATATTCTATTCTGTAAATGCACCATACTTTCATTATGCATTCATCAGTTGATGGG
The DNA here is from genome assembly GCF_000622305.1 of Nannospalax galili. NCBI lineage: Eukaryota > Metazoa > Chordata > Mammalia > Rodentia > Spalacidae > Nannospalax > Nannospalax galili. The sequence goes on from NW_008332088.1 coordinate 961,750, forward strand.
AATCTAGGTTGTTTCCATTTCCTATTTTGAATAGAGCAGCAATGAATGACGAACAGACACGAATCTTTGTTGTAGGATACATAGTACTTTAGATATGTGCCCGAGACTTGTATGGCAGGACCACGTGGTAGATCTATTTCTAGCCTTTGCATGAAACTCCACCTGGTTTTACGTAGTGGTTACAGCAGTTTGCCCTCCCAGCTACAGTGAAAGTGTTCCCTTTTCTCGCCAGTATTTGTCATCGTTCATTTTTTGGATTGTAGCCCTTCTACCTGGGGTAAGACAAACTCACAAACAGTTTTAATTTGCATTTCCCTGCTGGCTAAAATATTGGCCATTAAAAATTATCCCTCAGTCATTTTCATTTCATTTTTGAGAATTTTTTGTAGTTCTTGCCCCATTTTAAATTTGGTATTTTATTGATATTTAATGAAAATATTTTTATTGATTCAAGAATTTCATACAATCTATTTTGATCATATTCAGACCCTTAAACCCTTCCAGTGCTGTCCTAATCCTCAGTCCCTACTTTATGTCCTCTGTTATTATTTGTGTTGTTTTTTTAAATGCTTAATGAACTTAATCTGTGTTTCCCAAGTGCTCTTGGGTGTTATCCCCTTGACTCTGGTCAACCTACCATGTACCACACTGGCTTAGGACAACTGACTCTCCTTTTCACAGCATCCAGGGAGAACCTCTTACTGTCATTCTGCAAAATAAACTTACTATTAAACAGATTCATGGTGACTTATTTCTAAACCAATTCATCAATGCATCTCTCAATTCTTATCAGAGAATCTTTTTCTGGTAACAGATGACAATTAACACAGAGACCCCAAAATGGTCAATGTGCAGAGAATAAAAAACTGGAGTGCTCACCCCTAAGTGGAATACCTATATAGCATCCTTTCCTCCCATGGTTCACGGATTATTGCAGAAGAGGGGTGCGAAGATTGTAAGAACCAGAGGTGGTGGATGGATACAAGGAAAATGTTATGTAGACAGGACAGGATAGTTGCACATGTGCAAACCCAAAACAGGCAAAAGTACAGAATGGATGAGGGAGATGAGCACAAAGCCCCAGCCATAGCTGAGGATCTATTGACATTTGGTGTTTAATATGTTGAGTTCTTTGTGTATTCTAGCTACTAACCCTCTATCATACAAAGAAGCAGAGCTTAAAATCATCTGACTGGTGTCCACCATCTGTCATTTTTCATTCCCCATATTGAGAACTTGTGAACTTGTGGAAACGCCATCATTACCTCTTCCCTTGTACTTCGCACATGTCAAGCTGTTTTTTCCCTCCAGTTGCTTTTCCTTCTATTGCTCTGTTTTAGTTTACATAAATCTTCCTCATGAATTGCATGCACTTGGGCTTATGTTCAGAGTTCCTATGTAGAGCAGAGTAGACTGTGAAGTAGAGCAAGAACTTGACTGTAAACATGAGAACAACATGCAGTGGAGGATACTTGTGGACTTAATTTATGTTCCCAAAGTGTTAAAAGAGAGAGAGACTAACTAAAATGCCTAGGTAGACAAAAAACCAAAAAAGTTCAGTGCAACATGGCAAGAAAAAACAACAAAACAGGACAATAGTGGTATTCTCTACTTCTACCACATACAAGAGCTGAAAATAAAAGAACTAAGCTTGGTGCGATCTCCACAAAGTGGCAGGCCAGTAGCGCTACAAACTGGTGCCCAACAGCACAGCACTGCTCAGGCAAGTAGCACAAAACTGGTTATTCTTCTCCTACTCAGAGAAAGAGAGAGAGAGAGAGAGAGAGAGAGAGAGAGAGAGAGAGAGAGAGAGAGAGAGCAGCGGCTATTGTGATGAGACCCGGTGGTGTGCATGCCATGAGAAGGGAAAGAGAGATGAGTACAGGCTGAATGTGATTTACAACCCTCATGTAAGGCTGTCTGCAGGCAACCTGGAGGGATATGCCAAGAAGAAAACTCTTGCCACTGCCTGGGCGAAAAACAGTCATACCAGAAGTGAGGTCACACAGCTGTACAGAGTGAGGTGTGCCAGAACCACTAACCTCCGCAGGAAAGCTGACCTGATATTAAACCACCTGGAACCTGAGGATGTTGACAGAGGCAACCAGAGTCCTGGTAAGACAAACAGTTCCAGCTGAAAAAGGTAAACAGCAGTGCTTGGTCATGTGAGTACCACCAGTTAGGAACCCAAAGGCAGGAAATGTGGCCTGCAACACCAGTGGAACAGTCTGTTCAACACCTACCCAAAGCAACTCCATGCTGAGAGCTGGGGAATGTTCAAGGAAGGTCTGACATCTTCCTGCAGCTGCACTGACCCCAAAAGATAACTTTACTGCACTGGGCCTTATAGCCTCACAGATCCATTTTTTTCAAGTTTGAAATGGAGCTGCAAAATTCACCTTACTGAACATCAACAGTTTTCTACATAAAACATCAGCAAGGGTAGAAATCCACACTCATCTCACAAAGGAGAAATTCTCATTATTTCTATTTTTTCATATGCTTTACTTTTTATTTCACTTTGTCTTCATTTTATTTATTTTTCAAATCTTCAATATTGCATAAATATCTTAAGTTTAATTCAACCTGAGGTCTGTAGGAAAGCACTCTAACAGTTGAACTAAATAAGAAACCCAGTGCAATGTAAAGACAACAAGAAACAGAAAAATTCAGACAGTGTGATTACCCTAAAAAGAATGCAATTTCTTAGTAACAGATTGCAATATGAATGAAATAGATGAACTATTAGACAAATAATAACTCTTAAGGTATATTTAAAACTACAGGAAGACAATAAAAGGGTCTTAAATGAATTCAAAGAGAACACAAATAAACATTTAAAAAAATACAGATGTCAGAACAGCAGATGAAAGAATTCAATACAGGAACAGAAATACTGAGAAAAACAATTAGATATTGACTCAAGAGGCCTTAACACATATGACAGAATGCGTGGAATCAGGTCGGTGAGGGTGTATGAAGGGTGCAGATAGGAGGGCATATAAAAATGATTAAGATGCTTTGTATGAAACGTACAAAAATTCAGAAAAAACATACATTGAAAAACATTAGAAATATAAAAAAGGGAGTCAAATAAAAAGCTGAGGGAAAAAAATCCTCATTCACTGAGTGGATCAAGCGAAAGAATTATGAATGTAAAAAAGATAGATGAATTAAAATGTGAAGATATTGACAAGAACAAAAATATCTGAACACAATGGATAGGATCTATGTGACATCTTTAAAAAGCAAAATTAGCTCTCTACCTCCCTGGGCCTGCAGGACCAGCCACAGGCCTCTCTCCTACCCACAGGCCTCTCTCCGGGGTAAGTCTATTGTGCCCTCCACACCTTGACTCCCTGAGCCTCATTCACCCTCCCATCTCTCCAGTGGGTCATCCCTCCTAGTTTGAGTCCTGCCCCATTCCATGTTTTGGGCCCTAGACACCTGGGGAACCAATACTGCTTCTTGATCCTTTTCATCCAAACCAACATAGTGCCTTCTCTGGGCCCCAGGAGCACTACATCTAGGCCTAGTCCTGCCCTCGCTTCCCTCTGCTTCCCTGGGCCGGTAGCACCCACCAGCCTCTTTCTGGGACACTGGGGCTGACCATTCCTCTCCTGATCCTTTGAATCCAGACCATCCAGCTCCTCAGTGCAGTCCCCAGGAGTCCTTGGGGCCTCTACCCACTCCATCTGCCTTTGCATCTTTGGGTGGCATGTCCACCAGCTGCCCTAGACCAGCATTTTTCCTCCAATGTGGCTCTCAGGTGAGTCCAACACCCAAATTCCTGAGGCCAAAATTGTTCTGGATGGATCCAGACCTTAGGAGAAAGCCTGAAAACATCTGATCCTTATCTGAATTGGGCCTCTGTGGGAATTCCTGAAGACAAAATCAATCAGCCACTCCAATATAAAATCAAGAGAGAGAATGAGAAGCTTAGACGAACAAGCTTTTCATGCCCGAAAAGTAAACCACAAAGACACATAAAGTTCACAAAAAGAAACAGACCTAAAACTTGAAGGCCTGAGTCTCACACAAGAATCAGAAACTACAAAAGAAATTCACATGTCAAAATAACAGAGGAAAAAATAACATGAAACATCAAAATACCATATCGCCACCAAATACCAATAGTCCTCTAGAGGAGTACAGAGAGAACTCCTAGAGATAATTCGGGAAATGGAACTCAAAAAAACAATTATGAACATGATAAAAGAATTCAGTGAATTTAAAGAACACATACAAAAATAAATCAAAGAACTGAAGGAAGATAGGGATAAACTTCTGAATGAATTCAGAAAAGAGTTAGAAATATTGAAGAATACTCAGGCTGACATGATGAAGGAAGTGAAACACTCAGTAAGCCAATTAGACACTACAGGAGAGAGCCTCACCAATAGGATGAATGAAATGGAAAACAGAGTATCAAGACTGGAAGATAAAGTGGACGAACTAGACCACTCAAGCAAAGATTGTGAAAAATTTAAGAAATCACAAGAATGAAATACACAGGAAGCAGGAATTGTGTGACACCATAAAAAGACCAACCTTATGAATCATAGGCATACATGAAGGAGAAAAATTCCAAGATAATGGCATGGACCAGATCTTCAGCAGAACTGTGGAAGAAAATTTCCCCCAATTAAAGAAAGACATGCCCATACAAATACAAGAAGCATATAGAACACCAAACAGACAGGACCAGAAAAGTAACTCTCCACGGCACATCATAGTAAAAGCACTACACGTAGAAAACAAAGAGACAATTCTGAAAGCAGCAAAAGAGAAACAAGTCACATATAAAGGAAAACCCAATAAGATTACAGCTGACTTTTCAGTGCAAACTTTGAAAGCCAGAAGAGCCTGGACCAAAGCATTCATAGTTTTAAATGACCACAGATGCAAACCCAGTTTACTATACTCATCCAAAAGTCTGTTGTAGTTGAAGGGGAAAGAAAAATCTTCCATGGCATAAATAGCCTGAAGGAATTCATGTCCAAAAAACCAGCCCTTCAAAGAGTTCTGGAAGTAATACAAAGAGCTGAAGAAAGGAATGACTACATCCAAGGGATTGCCAAAAGAAACCCAATGAAGATATAACTGTGAAAAGTACAGCTATATCAAGAATGCAAACAGAAATAAAAAAGACAGGATACAATATTCTTCTTTCATTAATATTTAAATATAAACAGACTGAAACCCCCCAGTCAAAGGACACAGGCTATGTGAATGGATTAAGAAACAAAACCCATCTTTTTGTTGTCTGCAAGAAACTCATCTCACTTTCAAGGACAGATACAATCTCAAAGTAAAAGATGGAAAAAAATATACCAAGCAAATGGCACTAAGAAAAAAGCAGGCTTAGCAATTCTAGTATCTGACAAAATAGACTTAAACTAAAACTAATCAGAAGAGACAAAGAGGGCCACTTCATTTTTATCAAAGGAACAATGAATCAAGAAAATACTACAATCATGAATGTACATTTACCAAACTCTGGTGCTCCCAACTTCAAAAAACAATACTACAGGACTTTAAGACCCAGATTAATCCAAACTCATTAATAGTAGGGGGCTTCCATACCTCACTGTCTCCATTAGATAGGTCAATAGGGCAGAGAGTTAACAGAGAGACATCTGAATTAAATAATACCATATAAGAAATGGACTTAACAGATACCTACTGAGTATTCCAGCCAAACATCAAAAGACATACTTTCTACTCAGCACCCCATGGAACTGTCTCCAAAATCAACCACATACTGGGGCACAAAAGAAACCTCAACAAATACAAAAAGATTGAAACAATTCCATGCATTCTATCAGACCACAATGCAATAAGGCTTACAATCAACACTGGAAGAAGCCCTAATCACCACATGAACACATGGAGATTAAAAAACACACTCCTGAATGATGTTAAGAAAGTAATAAAGTTTTCCTGGAATTAAATGAAAATGATAATACAACATGACAAAACCTCTGGGACATGCTGAAAGCGGTCCTTAGAGGGAAGCTTATAGCTCTAAGTGTCTTCATCAAAAAATCATAAAGAACACAAATAAATGACTTAACATTGCAACTCAACACATTTGAAAAGCAACAGCAAATGAAACCCAAACCCAGAAGACAAGAAGAAATAACAAAAATCAGTACAGAAATTAATGAAATTGAAACAAAGAAAAAAAAATACAAAGAATCAACACTTCTAAGAGTTGGTTCTTTGAAAAGATAAACAAGATTGACAGACCGCTAGCCCAGTTAACCAAAAGAAAGAAAGAGCACCTCCAAATCAACAAAATCAGAGATGAAAGGGGAAACATCACAACAGACACCAGAAAGATACAGAACATTATAAGGGAATACTTTAAAAACCTATATGCTACTGAATTTGAAAACTTAAAAGAAATGGACAGATATCTAAAGGCATGGGAACCACTAAAACTAAACCAAGAAGAGATTAACAGCTTAAACAGGCCCATAACACAAAAAGAAATTGAAACAGTAATGCAAAATCTCCCGACTAAAAACCATTCAGAACCAGATGCATTTACAGCAGAATTCAACAAACATTTAAAGAAAATCTGTATCCAATACTACTTAATTTATTCAAAAAACAGAAATACAGGGAGAACTTCCAAATTCCTTCTATGAAGCCAGCATCACTCTAATACCAAAGCCAAGTAAAGATACAACTGAAAAAAGAAAACTATAGACCCATATTCTTAGTGAACATAGATGCAAAAATTCTCAACAAGATACTTGCAAACTGCATACAGACACACATCAAAAAGATGATCCACCATGAGCAAGTCGGCTTTATCCCAGAGATGCAAGGATGGTTCAACATACGTAAGTCAATAAACATTATACATCATATAAATGTACTCAAAGATAAGAACCACATGGTCATCTCAATAGATGCAGAGAAGGTCTTTGACAAAATTCAGCATGCATTTATGTTCAAAGTCCTAGATGGAATTGGACTGGAGGGAACATACCTCAACCTAATTAAAGCCATATATAACAAACCCACAGCCAACAGCATTCTAAATGGAGAAAAACTGGAAGCATTCCCATTGAAATCAGGAACCAGACAAGGCTGCCCACTATCCC
>NW_008332088.1:968918-969062 GCF_000622305.1 Nannospalax galili
GAGAAGGAAATTAAAGGAGTAATAATTGGAAAAGAAGAGATCAAATTATCCCTTTTAGCAGATGATATGCATATCTAAGGGACGCCAAAAAACCTACCAGAAAACTCCTAGAAATTATTAACATGTTCAGTAAAGTGGCAGGTT
>NW_008332088.1:969288-971641 GCF_000622305.1 Nannospalax galili
AAGGGAAGCAATGCCAACCAAAATCCCCATGACATTTTTCACAGAATTGGAAAAAACTATCCTAAGAATCATATGGAAGCACAAAAGACCTCGGATAGCCAAAACAACCTGAGCACTAAGAGCAATGCCAGTGGCATTGCTATACCGGATTTCAAGCTGTGTTACGGAGCTATAGTCAAAAAACAAAAAACAAAAAAACAAAATAAATGGTACTGGCACAAAAATAGACCCATAGATCAATGGAACAAAGTTGAAGAACCAAATATGAGTAATACAATTTCAGCAACCTGATATTTGACAAAGGGGCCAAGAATATTCACTGGAGGAAAGACAGCATGTTCAGCACCACTTGTAGAAGAATGAAACTAAACCCCTCTCTTTCAGTGTGCACAAAAGTCAATTGCAAATGGCTCAAAGACCTCAATGTAAAGCCTGAAACTCTGAAACTCTTAGAAGAAAACATTGGGAAAAACCTACAAGATATAGGTGTAGGAAAGGACTTTCTAAACTGGACACCAAAAGCCCAATAAACAAGGGCAAGAATTAACAAATGGGACCCCATTAAACTAAAAAGCTTCTGTACATCAAAGGAAGCAACCAGGGATGTGATAAAAAAAACCCTCAGAATGGGACATAGGTTTAATATCCAGAATATATAACGAACTCAAAAACAGAGAATCAAGACAAGAAGTAACCCAACTAAAAGATGGGCTAAGGAGTTAAACAGAGAGTTCTCAAAAATGAGGTAAAGGTGGCTATGAAACATATTAAAAGATGTTCAAGATCACTAATACTTAGGGAAATGTAAATTAAAACCACTTTAAGATTTCACCTTTCCCCAGTCAGGCCTGCTAAGATCAAGAAAACAAATGATTCCAAATGTTGGAGAGCATGCGGGGAAAGGGGAACACTCATCCACTGCTGGTGGGGCTGCAAACTGTTTCAACCCTTATGTAAAGCAGTGTGGAGAACTCTTGAAAACCTACAAATGAACCTACCATTTGACCCAGTTATACCACTCCTTGGCATATACCCAAAGAACTCATCCTATCGCAGAGAAAATTTACATCCATGTTGTTGCTGCTCTTTTCACAATAGCTAAGAGATGGAAGCAAACTAAGTGTCCCTTTATTGATGAGTGGATAATGAAAATGTGGTTCACTTATACGATGGAGTTTTACTCAGCAGTAAAGAAAGATGAAATCATGAAATATGGAGACCTAAACGTCCCACCTTGCATAGGTCCAAAAGGAAGTTACTGGGGGCGCTGCCTGGCTTGCTTTGAACGTCTGAAGAATACTTCCACACTGCTGAGGAGTGCATGATCAGTGCATGACCATCCTTAAGATACACCCTCGGGGGGAGGGGGATGTTTCAGGTGCCGTTATAAGCTTTGTTATACCTGCAATAAAATGAGTCCCTGCTTGACTAGGCTCCCCGTTGTGCCTGAGTGTCCCAGGGTAATGGTGGCAGTGTAGGCTGGTGAACAGCGTGCTTACTCATCCCCAATCCTCACCTATTGGAGCATCGTGGGTTCAAGTGCCTGGCATCTAGCACTAATATTGGCACTCAAAGGAAGGTGAAAAGAAGAAAAGAAAGAAGTAAGAAGTAAGAAGAAGAAAAACGGATTGGGACCAATCGAGGAGGTTTGGGGTAAGCAAGACCCTAAAAATGGGTAATGCAATTTTTATGTTTGAAGACCCAGTGCTTAAAGGGCTGAGAGATATGCTTAAAAGCAGGGGATTGGATTTGTCAGATCCCATAGCTCAAAAGGTTTGGGCAGAGGCAATTCATTTGGCTCCCTGGCTACTTGGGGCTAATGTTTTTACTGGGGATACATGGGAACATGTGGAATGTCTATCTCAACAAAGGGAGGTTCAATTGGGGGTTGCTCCGCCACTGGAGTTCTACCCTATTATTTCAGCCTTAAAGGCATGATTTCAGCCCGAGAGCCCTAAGCCCTCGGCACCACCTCCTGATGAGCCTTCAGAAACCCTGGCATGGGCATCATGGGAAGGGTTTGAGGAAGAAGGCAGAAATGCAATAGAAGTGAATCCAAAAGCAGCCAAAGTACCAAGCAGCACCTTGGGCGTGCCCTGGCCAGCTTCAGGGCTTCCCGAAACCCATGAAAACCATCTTCATTTCCAGGATTCTGGCCCCACTCAGGAGGCTTCTGTGAGGCCATGGGTAGAAGCATATCGTATTAACGTAAACCCAGGAGGCGCATGCCCTGACCACTGGTATCCCTGGGAGGTGAAGGATTTAAAGGAATTAAAAAAGGCAGTGGCTGAGGATGGCCTGGTATCACCCTGGGTAGATACTCTCCTCCAAGGCTTGGCTCATCAGCAGTGTA
>NW_008332088.1:971754-997243 GCF_000622305.1 Nannospalax galili
CCCACCGGTCCCCATTACTTTTGGGATGTTGACTGGTTCAAGTGACCGTTATGCCACAGGGGAGCAACAGTTGGGCATTCCAGCCCCATATACAGAACAGGTCAGGGTCATAGGATTAAATACTTGGAGAAAATTGGACGAGGGGCCTACTGAATCCCCCTTTGCAGGGATTAATCAAAAGCCTGGTGAACCCCTCTATGAGTTTATAGACAGAGTGGAGAAGAGCTTAAAACAAAAATTACCCCCAGGCCCATTGAGGGAGCAATTCACTAAACTCTTGGTATGGGATGGAATGGATGCTGATCACAAGATAGCCTGTGCTGGCATTAAGGACAGGTCAATGGAACAACGGATAATTGCCTCCAAGAGGTGGGAACCCACAGGGGGCAAACCAAAGATATGGCTGCTGTCTTACAGATGCAAAAAGAAGCTCTGACCCATGCCTTAACCCAGGAATTTAATTCACTTAATTTGGGTCAGCAGGTACCAATGGGGCCTAGAGGGATAGAAGCCCATGTTTTGGCTGTGGCCACACTGGCCATATTAAAAGAAATTGCCCTCAGTGAGAGAACTCACCTAAGCCTAGAGATGGGGTATAAAAAGACCCCCATCTATGCCCTGTCCCCGGTGTCACAAAGGGCTCCATTGGCAAAAGGAATGTAAATCCAGATTTGTTATTGAAGGAAAGCATTTAAATTAAGTGAGGGGCAGCCTCCAGCCCCGTTTACAAAAGGAGGACTTCCCCATGATCAGCTACATTTACAATGCCCTTGGGGAGGGATCAGGAGAGGAAAAAATCCTATGGCAAATTGGACAGTCCCTATTATCCCTGGTGTAAGGCCCAAGATGGATCTTGAAATAGGTGGCAGGAGGTTTTGCTGCCTAGTGGACATGGGGGCTGATAGAACCATTCTTAGAAAGGAGGAGGTCCCATCACAATGGCACCTAGTTTCTGGGCCCTGAATCCTAGGTGTGGGAGGAAACGCCCCATCAGAGGAGACTCGAGAATGGCTCACCTGGCAGGGTGCAGATGGAGCTAAACGGGAGGTGTGACCCCTGGTGGTGGCAGGGTTATCTGCCAACCTCATAGGCAAGATATTTTGGAGGATGCACAGGCCTGCATAACCACTGATAGCAAGGCCTTTTATGATGATGTTTTGGATCTTGAAGAGTCTGATAGGCTTCCTGAGTCAGCCACTCAAGGGTTGTTTCACCATATCAATGACAGGGGGGACCAAAAGAAAGAGCATCAGGTTCACCCCCAAATCTAAGGGACACTGCCCCTCAGGTTCTGGCTCTCTGGTGGTCCACTTGGGAGCCGGTATGGGTGGAGCAGTGGCCATTACCTGAGACAAAGCTGCAGGCTTTAAAGGAAATTGTGCAGGAACAATTACGGTTGGGCCACATCCAGCCTTCTGTAAGTGCATGGAACACGCCTGTCTTTGTTATTAAGAAAGCCTCTGACAAATGGAGAATGTTGCAAGATTTGCATAAAGTCAATGCTAGAATGACCCTGGTGGGTACACCCTTAAGGGGGGGCTGCCTTGGATCCCTGCTATTCCCTCAGATTTATTTCTTATAGTTATAGACATTAAAGATTGTTTTTTTTTTCTATCCCTCTACAACCCCAGGATTGTGAAAAATTTGCTTTCTCTGTACCTTCCACCAACTTTAAAATGCCTGATGAGAGGTATGATTGGACTGTTTTACCCCTAGGTATGGCCAATAGCCGAGCATTCTGCCAAGGCTATGTGAAGACCCTTTTGGGGCCTGCTCACTTGCTGCCACATGCCACTGTGTACATTTATATGGATGATATAATCTTGGGAGCTCCAAGCCCACAACAATTAGAAGTGTTATATAAGGTTACTCAGAAATGCCTACAGACAGGCAGACTCCATGTATCTGCTGATAAAATACAGACTACTCCCTTTAAAATTCTGGGAACCATACTCTCTTTGGAAGGAGTAAATCCTTTAAAACCACAACTGACTGTCAAGCCCACCGTAACCCGGACAGAGCTACAAAAATTATTAGGAGAAATTAATTGGCTATGAGCCTGGATGCCTATTCCCACTGAGACTTTAAGACCAATGTTTCAGTTAATAGTAGGGAAACAGCCTTTAGAACTAATTCACCTGGCTCCTCAACACCTGGACATCTTACATGAGGTCCAGGATGCCCTGGACTGAGCCCAACTTGCCCGGTACATGCCTAGTTAAGATCTTGAGTTATGGGTACTCCCCGGTGAGACCCTGATGACATCCATCCTTACACAGGATGGGAAGCCCCTTCAATGGGTACATGCCTCGCTGGGAGGCATACCACGGGTTTATACACCCATGGATCAGTTGGCTGACCTGATTGAGAAAGGACGTGATATAGCTCTGAGACATTATGGCATAGACCCTCTTAAAATTGTTATCCCTTATCGGCTTAGGTTAGGGATATTGAATGGCTCTGCAGAAATAATAACTGAGTGGCCATAGCCTTGGAAGGGTTCCTGGGAAATTTGGACTGTCATTATGTCTCCCATAAATGGGTGACCTCCTTTTTCACCCTCTGTTGGGATGCTCCCTGGCTCTTTGTCATGGAACGTTAGTAAAAACCTATAATATTTTCACTGATGGGCGCAGATTTGGAGCTGCAGTGATAGTATATCCAGGGGCAGATGAGAAACCAAAAAGATATGTCCACATTTATAATGGCTCAGCTCAACTCAAGGAACTCATGGCCATTGCTTTAACATTAACAAAGATAAGTGAGCCCATGAATTTGTTTTCTGACAGTCTGTATGTAGTCAATCTTCTTCCTGGGCTATTAGGTTCTCATATCTGGTTGGTTGGGAACCCCATTAGTCCCTTGATGATTCAGACTCATATGCTCCTGAGAGAGAGAGAAGCCCCTATCTTCTTACAGCATCTTAGGGGGCACCAAGGATTACTTGGGCTTTTATCCCAATGCAATGCAGAGGCAGACAACATGGCTTCCACGTGGGTCCTGTCAGCAGGCCTGAATGAAGCCCAGGGGTTACATAACCTCACTCATGTAAATTGGCGGGGACTCCATAAGAGGTTTCCTCAAGTTCCCATCAAGGACCTAAAGAAGATTGTACATACCTGTAAGTCTTGTCAATCCTTTGTACAGGTACCACCTCTTTAACAACCAGGGGTAAACCCCAGGGGACTCAAGCCCAATTCCTTGTGGCAAATGGATGTCACACACTATGCTCCTTTTGGAAAGCTTAAGTATATTTTTGTGTCCATTGACACATTCTCACATGCCTGTTGGGCTACCGCTCATACAGGAGAGAAATCTAAACATGCTCAGTCTCATTTTCTCCAGTGCTTTGCTACATTGGGATTGCCCCAAAGAATTAATACTGATAATGGACCAGGTTTTATGAGTGAAAATTTACAAGATTTCTTTTCGCTTTGGGGAATTCAACACAATACAGGAATTTCCTACAATCTCCAAGGTCAAGCCATTATAGAACACAACCATCAAAACGTAAATATTCAATTACAAAAACAAAAAGGGGAGTAAGCCCCCACCAACAGGTGGGTATGGCCTTATTCACTATTAGTGTTCTTAATTTTCAAAAAAATCACTTGGAATCCCAGTTTCAGAAGCATTGGGGATGACAGGAGCAGAGACCTGAGGTACGGGTAAGATGGAAAGATCCCATCACTGGGCAATGGAAAGGACCAGATCCATTGCTAACCACGGGTTGAGCTTTGGGTGTGTCTACCCTACAGGAGATTCAAACCACATATGGGTGCCTGCGAAAAACCTTAATTGAGTAGGCCAGGATCTGACTGACTAGCATGACGGTCCGTGGACAATAGTTCATGAGGAAAAATTCCTCTTTATTTGTATCCATCTGAGGTAAAGACTCAGTTCCTTGGCTTCATTGCTAGTCAGCCTCTACAACTGGCTGATTGGCTAAAAGGTACATGTTCTCAGAAGTATTTCAACTTGTCCTATACCATGACTTGCTTTGTTTCTCTTGATAATGCTTATCTTTAAGTCTCTTTACCAGATAATTCGGTGACAGAGGACACTTGGAACTGCCATGGCCCACCTCCTTATGATTACAGACTCTCCCAGCACCCCCTCTGATTGCCCACACTTGGCTAACCAAATTAGGCAGAGGCTAAGACTGTCACGGGCTGGCATTACCCACATGGCTGCCCTTCATCATGACTCATTTTTAGCCAAAGACGGGTAAGATGTCCCATGACAAGCACTCCTAAGACAGGACAAGCACATGGCCAGGTGCTGATCCAATGACGGGTAAGGCTTGAACAGAGGTGACACAACCTAAGACAGGCAAAAATGCATAAGATTAGAGGAAGGAGATAGCCATCTCTCTTCAGGGAGCCACCTATGAGGTGTGTAACCCATGAAATAAAGTCAATCCAGCCTTTAAATAAAAATAAAAAGGGGATATGTGGGGACCTAAAGGCCCCACCTTGCATAGATCTGAAAGGAAGTTACTGGGGGCACAGCCTGGCTTGCTTCGAAAGTCTGAAGAATACTTCCGCACTGCTGAGGAGTGCATGATCAGCGCGTGACCATCCTTAAGACACACCCTCGGTGGCAGGGGGGGTGTTCCAGGTGCCTTTATAAGCTTTGTAACACCTGCAATATAATGAGTCCCTGCTTGACTAGGCTCCCCATTGCATTTGAGTGTCCCCGGTTAATGGGGGCGGTGTGGGCTGGCGAACACCATGCTTACTCATCCCCAATCCTTAACTTGCCGGGGGTCATGGGTTCGAGTCCCTGGCAATGAAATTTGTAGGTAAATGGATGGAACTAGAAACTGTTATACTAAGTGAAGTAACACAGACTCAGAAAAAAAAATCGACATATGTTCTCCCTCATATGTAGATCCTAGAACCAGACTCTGATAAATAAGTATGCAACCAGACATAACTACAGGAACCAGGATAATGGAAAGGAAACAGGGAGGTAAAGGAAATGAAATAACCTGAAAGAGAAGAACAGTAGGAAACAGGCCTTAATAAGGGAGATATGGATAAAAATTGGGTTAGTTTAAGGTAGCGGGGACAGAAGGGTATACAAGGAACCTAGGGGATAAAGGGAAAGAAGGAGCTGAAGAGAGGTAGGACCATAGGAGATGGTTATTAGTAAGGGAGAGATGGGGGAAATGGGGGCACCTTAATGGGAAAACCATGATGGAGGGGTGGGACAATGCAAGAAATAAACAATGCCTAGCTAGTTTTTAAAATCAGAGGGAACCATATTACTCCTACAACCTACTGACAAATTATACATAGCAGATCAAGAAATATATGTCTTGGTAAGGTTTATCTGAGAACAACTGGTCTTTGTCCAAGATTTATCTATATGACACACAGTAATTAAAAATACCAGAGCAGTGGAACTAACCTTCTTGAGTGTTTAACAGACATACCTTGAAGTATAAAATAATTTGGTCAGAGGGACATAAAGGACACTTTTTGCTCCTTGCCCTCCTAGGTCAACTAGTTCCAGGAGACTATAAGCATCTCTCAAAATATCCTATAATGGTGGTGAGTCACCTGTCCTCTTGACCAAGGAGGCCGAGGAGACCTCACCAGATGAACTTTATCCAGTGTCCAGTCTTTATAGAGAAGGGTCAACATAGAGGAATCATTTCCTCCATGCTTCAAAGCGTAGCCAACCATGGTCGAGCGGGACCTTTTACTTATCTTCATATAGGCAGTACTGGTAAAAGAAAGGAGCCAGGGGCTCCTCCCAAGCCCATGTGACCTCTGAGGAACATGTCCTCAAATGACCTTAAGAGTAAAAATAAATCAGTTTATCTGGACCAACTCTATGGCCTTAAACACCCAAAAGGAATGTATAAGCAAAGATGAAAGGGGCCAATATAATTTTATGAGTCCATACGTATAGCTAAATTCTACATAACTAGCAACAATGCCAGACAGGCGATATCTTCTTTTGAATTGTTGACCAGGGTGGCCAAAGGGATTCCAAGATAGTACCCTGCATAGAACTGGGAAAATGAACAGCAGAACCCAAACTTATCCAAAGAAATATTGACAACTGATTACCACTAGATGAGGAACAGCTGACCCTCCTAAAACAAAGACCTTGAGATAGGCTGACTAAATTCACCAGAAGGGCAAGTAGTGGGGAATGGCTGGGGGTGCCAACAACACAGCAAACAGTAGCAGGGATTTTAGAGTATATGGGCTCTAGTGGGGGGAGGGAGGCTATGGGAGGGTGCTATCTGGGAATGGATGTAAAAATAATAAATAAATAAATAATAATTTTTCAAAGCATAAAAATTTGCTCCTTAATAATTAGCAGATGTGAAAAACATTACCATTGAAATCTACCTGATGAGGTTATATCCATGCTCAGATGTTAAGAAGCTTAGAAAGTAATCAACTGTGGCTAGTAATAATCTGATATATAGAGATAAGAAACACATGTGCAAACATCTTAATGTCAATTGCATTAAAAATGAAGTTTTCTATATGAAACTGTGTATTTTAATAATGAAATGGAGATCTCTTTTAAAGGTTAAAACCTCATTTAATTTTATGTGTAATAGGGTTTCTGCAATAATTAAACTGTAAACTGGAAAATGTACAGCCAATTTTGAAAAAGATGCATCCTGGCTCAGAAGATTGTTATGGAATATGTCAATGCTGATGTAATGAAATGTTTCTTCTAAGTATGTGGTTATTGAATAAAGAATTTTTAAAAATATACAACTATACAACTTCTGAAAAACTAACCACTCACATGGAACTTTTGTTAAGACCCTAAGATTATTTCTCCTCAATCAAAAATTCATGAGATCTTATTTTAATTTTTGGATAAATAAAAAGAAATTGGATTGGTCCATAATCTTCTAGTTTAACTTGTTTGTATATTCTCCATAGTGTTTTCCATTGTGGAAATGTATTGTCATCGTTTTCTCTTCCCACAGTGTACAAGATCTCTAATTTTTCCAAACTCCTCCAGCTCATTTGTTAAATAATGGATATTTTAAGAAGTGTCAGGAGATCGTCATTTTGGTTTAAATTTGCATTTCTCTGTATCTGGTGATCTTGAATATCTGCTGATATAATTACTGAACATTTGAATATCTTTCGGAGGTGGTTGTTATTGAAGTCTTTTACCTATTTTTTCCTTGTTTTGCTATGGAGTTCTAGAAGATCCTTATGGCATGAATATGTATTCTTAATTGAATGTACGGTATGCAAATATTTCCTGCTGTTCCCTAGGTTGCTTTAGTCTGATTCTTCCTTTGCCACATGGAAGTTCTTTTAAGGATGCAATCACATTCCTCTGTTTTACCTTGTGCCTCATCTTATGTTATTCTTTTTTTTCTTTTTTTTTCTACTAACAAATCTTTTCCAAGGAGACTGACATGAAGCCTTTCCCCCATTTTCCTCAAAAAGCTTAAGATTTCCAGCTTTCACATTTAAGTTTTATTTCTTTTTGAATTGATTTTTGCATATGGTTAAATTGAGTTCTATTAGTGGTTTCTTGCATGTGAGTGTCCAATTTTCTTAAAACTGCCTTTTGTGCAGAGCAGCCTTTCCCTATAGGGTATTTTTCACAACTGTCAACATCAGTTTAAGCCATGTATGTGGGACCCCATTATTTATAGAGCAGAGCTAAAATGAAACATTAATATCCAAAATATTCCCATATTTAGTTTACTTTTATATATCACATAATAAACAATGTAACTTCAAATACTCAAATTTATATTTTAATGCTTTTTTAAGTTTAACAATAACAATTTCAATGGTATTTTTTCACCTATTGCACATTATTATCCATTAAGGTCGTGTTTTTATTTAATCACATGATATTCTTTTTATCATCTTACCAGTGAATTATTGGAAAGAGCACAGACTTTACAGCTCTGGAAACACTTTTCAGCAATATTTCCCATATCATAAATAACATTTATGATCAAAATTAGTGTTTCCTCAATGCTAATTATGTCCCCAACATTTAATTAAAAATGCCATGCTCTCTTTTCCTTTTCTCTTACCCTGAGTTTGATGTTCCTTCCAATCTTAAAATTGTCCTCATACTATCTGTTACACATAGCCCTCGCCTTTTGCTTCTTTTAAAAAAAACTTTTTTGTTTTATTTATTACTTTTAATGAGGCAAATTTACAAGGCTTTGAGTAGAGAAAGTATTTCTCTTTGCATGGAGAAATATCTGGTTCTTAAGGAATTATTCAAACTGATATATATTTGAATAAATTCAGAAAGTCTTCACACTGTTGTTTGTTTGAATGTTCATTATTCCTTGTTCTTAGAGCCCCACATGTTTTATTATGAGTTCACAGCCTGTGTCTTTCTCTTCTACTCATCACTGAGATTAGCTTACATGAGGTAATTTTTCATCTCTGATAAAGTTAATATTCTTAGAAAAAATGTTTCTTAGAGTCCTAATTACTTTACAATTTATATTTATCATAAAGGATAAATTGACCATTAAAATTGTGGCACATAAACACGATACTATCATCTAATAACAAATATGCCAATGCATAAATTATGCATATCATTTCTCCAGTTAGGATAATGTGTGATATTGATAACTTCACTGTCATTTTTGCATAGAAAATTAAAGACATGCTTATAAAGCACTCATTTTTATAAACAGAAATCAAAGTTATCTTTTCCTAACCTGAACCATTATGTGTACAGGAGAATTGAACATGACATGAACAATATAGAGATGCTTCTTAGGTGTGATGGATAGCTTTAGTGTCAACTTGACACACCTGGGTTAAGGGAGCCTCGGTCGGGGAATTTCCTCTATTGGACTGGCCTGTGGTCATGTCTGAGGGGCATCTTCTTGATGAGTGATGTGGGAGGGCCCAGCCCACTGTGGGAGGTGCCACCCCTGGGCAGGTGGGCCTGTGTTGCATAAGAAAGCAGGCTGAGCAGGGGCCAAGAGAGCAAGCCAGTAAGCAGCATTCCTCCATGGCCTGTGCTCCAGCTCCTGCCTCCAGGTTCCTGCCCTGAGTTCCTACCTTGGGCTCCCTGATGAACTGCATGCGACCTGGGAGATGTAAGACAAATAAACCCCTTCCTCCCCAAGTTGGTATTGGTCAGAGTATTTTGTCACAGCAATGAAGAACAAACTAAGACATTAGGTTTCAATTATATACAAGTAGATTGGTAGAAACTGTGCTTCCCTTTGCTAAAATAGTATTCCACAGAAAATTTCAAGTCTATGAGAAAGTTTTTATGAGTTCATATTTGAACAGGTTCAGTGTAAGGTTTTTGTGGTTCTTAAATATATCCAGTAGACAACTGGTTTCTAATCTAGTACTAATGAAAGTTTTAAGGATTGGGAAGAACATACAAAGTCACACACATGAGTGCATCAAATAACCCAAAGAGGTGTGCTTGAGACCTGCAACAACCACAGGTTGCAGAAGATGGCAACTTTCCAGGGCCCTAGGTGAGGGTACTGGTGGACAGGTCTGGCTGTTGGAGGCTTCCACATGCAGCGGCAGACCCATGGCAGTGGGCCACAGGCTGGAGCACAGTTCCTTGGACCTCCTCCACAGTACTGATGATGACCTCTAGATGCCCAGCCTGTTCCACAGTACTTTTTATATGCTCACTTTAGACCCAGATTCCAGCCTGTTCCTGTGATTATCCAGCCAATCTCTGTCATTTATACATGCTGTGTTTGCCCTTTTGGCATGTGTAGCAGGCGTGCTCTGTTCATACCCTGATCCAAAGAGAAGTGCCCAGGAAACTTCACCAACTCTTTGAAGATTCAGAGGTCATGTTCATAATACTTAGAATTTACTGTGAAGATTCTGCATTTGCTCCTTGAATTCTACATCCAATAACACTACCTGCTGTGCCAGATGTGTTCTTTTCCCAGGGCCAGCAGGTTGTCCCTTGAACTAATCCTGATCTGTTCCCTAACTTGTCTACTCCTTTATGCAGTGAAAAATTGGCAATTTAATAGAGTCAAACTACAGCCTGGTGTACATGAAGAAAAGGAAAGAAAGACTTCTTACCCCAGCAATATTACCTTAGAGTCTGGAATCAGGACTATTTCAAGCCTAGAAGAAATCGTTTAGAAGCAGGAGACCTAATCGTGTACCCGAAGGGACCGCAATGCCTTGGTGAGTAAGCAGTTGTTGGCTCTCACTTCCTTGAACCTAACACCTCAGCCAAGTAGAACACCACAGGCTCACTGGACCACAGCTGCTAATTCTCCTGAAACTTTAGACTGCCTCAGTGAATTACAGCCTTTGCTGAGGTACTTTGTTGAGTGTGTGTTGGAAACCTGAATTCAGTTCTCACCTGAGTGACAGTGCCAGAGGTGTGGCCTCTGGATCACTTTTGGAAAACTGGATAATTTGAGAATGTTTTGAACATTTTGAAGTAACTTACCTTTTTGGCTTTTCTAGAATCAAAGGTATAGTTTAAGAACCCTGGAATAATTTGGCTATTTGTAAAGGAAGACTGATATGACAACCTGTTTTAAACAGTGTTTTAAACCAGCAAATTCTTTCCATGGTTAAGCTGCTGAGAAACAATCATTTCTTGCAGTTGACGATTTCTCCTGCAGGACCTCACATGCACTGTAGGCAAGGTAAAGAGAGTGGACATTTTGGGTGAGTGAAGGGGACATCCAATTTGCTTTGTTTTCATTGCTGTGAATCAAACCTAAGGGCTTCACACATGATAGGCAAGCGCTGTGCTACTGAGTCAGCCCTCACATACACAGCGTTTATAAAGATTTCCTTGAGGCAGGCAGAGTGACTCACGCCTGTATTGAGAGGCCGAGGCACCAGATGGCCACATGCTTGAGGACAGCCTGGCCCATTAAATGAGACCTTGTCTCTGAAAAAGTAAAAATCAGTTTCCTCATGGTATGAATATCAAGTAGGAAATACATTATGCAAAGTCTTCACCAATAAAATCTTAAGATTTCCTGGATCAATAGGGGGCCAATAGGGGTACCTGTTATATTCTTAACAACTTCCATTGGCAAAACCCTCAAAATTTAGAAAATAGTTTGTATTTACTTTATTTTTTTCCTTCTTCAAGAAGTTGTCATATATTTCTGTATTGATTATAATGTAATCAAATCAGTACATTTAACCAGCTGGACAAGGTGATTCACATTTGGCAATTGGGAAGCAGACACAGGGAAGACTTAAGTAAATTCAAGCCTGGTCTCTACACATAGTGAGCTCTAGGCCAGTCAGGGATACAAAAAGAGACTCTCTCTCAACCCTCCAAAATAAAAGTAAGTTTAGTAATTTAAATGGAGCTGCCTATGGTTTAAATTTTGTCTAAATAGTGCTGGTGAAGTGGCTCAATAAGAAAAATGCTTATTGAGGAAATACGAGGACACCCGGTTTGAGCCCCGGAACCCAGGTTAGGAGAAAACCAATACCTGAAGGTTGTCCTCTGATCTTCAGACATGCACCATGGCAGACATGTGCTTATACTCATAGTTCTAAAACATACATGAAATACTAAATTTGTTTTAAATGTCTAGAAAGAAAAATAACTTTTGGACTTGGATTTTACTTAAAAATTGTGATGGAGTCAGGTGTAGTAACCAGGAAATAGAAACAGACAGATCTCTGTAGTTGGAGGCTAGCCTGGTCTACATAGTGAGTTCCAGGCCAGCTGGGGTAACAAGGAGACCCTGTCTCAGAAAAAAAAAAAAAGGGGGGGCTGGAGAGATGGCTCAGTGGTCAAGAGCACTGACTGCTCTTGCAGAGGACTTGGGTTTGATTCCCAGCACCCACATGGCAGCTACAAACTGTCCTTAACTCCAGTTCCAAGGGAATCCGAAGCCCTCTTCTGACCTCCACGGCATTGCATGACACAGGTGCTCTTACATACATGCAGACAAATATACTCATACACATAAAATAAAAATAATAAAATAATTTTTTAAAAAGGTAAAAAATGTGATGAGGTTAAAATGTCAAGTCCATTATAATATTAAACAGAGAATTCTTGGGATGAAAAAAATAAACAATGAAAAGAAAGCTTATAAACACATTTTTTACATTGAAATATCTTCCCGAGAGGATCAATATTTAAACTGTGGCTAGAACAAATGCATTACAGTGGAGAAAGAGCATAGCCCACAAGTCCATTACAGAGTCCTGTGGTGGAATGTGTTTCCTGGGTGAATGACCAAAACTATGAAGCTTTTAAGAGAAAAACTTATGTCCTCAATGAGATCAACTTTAGAAGAATAAATGGTTTGCTAAAACAAGTTTCAGTGATCAATGAAGAGGAAGTGAGTAGAGATGACATTTGGTAAAAACGTGTCAAAACATGCCTTGCTGCTGAGGTTTAACACACATTGGTAGACGTAGATAGGGAGGCTATTTGAATACGTTATCAATGAAAAAGGACTTCTATAATTGCATTAGAGTTAAGGAGATGATTTGGAATCAAAGACAGTGAAATCATTAAGGAATTAGGAATACGCTGCTCTTATTTCCTATATAGACTATGCAGAAAAAGCAACAGGATTTATTTAGCATTTTCCATGTTGCTGACACTTCAGGTGTTAAAGAGTTACTATGATAAAAATTCGTGACACTCACTCTATGGGGTAGGAAGTTTTTATCATCATCCTCATTTTACATTTGAAGAACCTTTATAGTGTATTACTTGCAAGTATTTTTTACTTTTTCCATCTTTGTAACAGAATAACTTACAATAACAGCTTAAGGAAGAAAACACTTGTTCTGGCTCGTAGACCAGAGGATACCGTTCATCATGGTAGAGACACCCAGGTTGCAGGTGGCTCCATGGTGATGCTAGCCAACAAGAGCTGAGTGTATGGCATCTGTAGGTGTGAATGGGAGAATATTTTCAGTAGCCACCAGCTGGAAACCAAGTACTAAAACAGATGAACCTGTCGGGAACATTTTTCATTTAAACTACAGCATTGCCCGAGGCTTCTGAGAACACGATTATTGGAGCCAGAATGCCTGACTCCATTTTAGTCCTAGTTATTTGGATTAAAAAAAAAAAATCTAAACTCAATATTTATTGACTGACAGAAAGAATGATGAGATAGATGGAATTTGAAAATAAGGAAGTGGGACTAGGAGAGAAGTTAGCACCAGCAGTCCTCTGTGAGCTTTTTTCATGCCCCTTTGCCTCCTCTAAAGCTTTACTAATAATATACATCACGGTGTTACGTAAATATTCATTCTCAGTCTGCCTGGCTAACAGGAACTTCTGCTTCATCTGAAGATGCTGTTGTCATCAAATAGCAGGCTATTAAAAATTGGCCAGATCAAATTATTGAAAATTTTTTTTAAATTGCTGGTCCTATGGAGGAAACTCTTCTAAATGATTATTCAGCTTTGATCTATAAACTGATTGTGCCTTAGCATGGAAGAGGAATATTAAAATAATAGATTGGAAGTGTCACCAAAATCTTATGCTCAATTCCTTTTCTGCTAGAAGTAATTTGTTTAAGGAAAACAATTAGTAGACTAAAAACTGACTCTGCAAACTTGAGAGAGGAATATCGTAGCTCTTCATGTTGATAGAATTATGCAATTAATAATGGATATAATTTTCTAGGTTCAGAAGATAAATTTCTACATAGATAAACAGAATTAAAGACATAGAAATATGGTCAGTGATGTTTATCCCTAATTTAACTTTGTATTAGTTTGTTAGGCTGACATAACAAATGATTCATCTAAGTGGTCAAATAGTTTTTTTGTGTAGGAAATCTGATTTTGGACGTTTGAATAAGGCATTCCCCCACAGGATCGAGTATTTAAACACTTGGTTAATGGGTGGTACTGTTTGGAAAGATAGTGGAATATTAAGAACCTCTAGTCATGCTGAAGGAAGCACATGAGTTTGAGTGGGCTTGCAGAGCTCATAGTCCTGTCCAGTTTCCAGTTTCCCCATGTCAACTTCCTGGCGTCCTCAAAGTTGTGAGTGCTCAGTCTTCTGCTTCTGCCACCTCTGCTGACCTGCCTTCCTTTCATCCCTCCGGAACCGTAAGCCTAATAAACTCTTCCTTCTATAAGTTGCCTTGGTCATGGTGTTTTATCACACCACAGAAAAGTAACAAGCACATAGCATATGAGTACAAGTTTTAAAGAAAGATTAATAATTAACAGTTTTTGAAAATAAAAAGCTTTTACCCTAGGTGACAGAGAATAAGATTATAATCATAGACATTAGATAACTTACATTAAGATATATTCATTTGATGATGTTATTTGAAGTAATGTCATGCAAACAGCATAGCAGTATTGAAATAATACTCAGGGATATCTTAGTCTGGTTGTAAAATTTAGTGTTAAAGAAATCTTTTAGTTAGGTCATGATTTTAATCAAACTAGGTCTCATGACATTTTGTTTCATTTTACTTTTTGAGATAGTGTCTCCCATGCACTCCAGAGTGACCAAAACTTGCTAGTACTGGCCTTGAACTCACTATCTTCCTGCTATGAACTTTTATTGATGATTATAGGCATACACCAGGAAAATGACATTTTAAAGTATTTTATTGAAAAAAAATCACAGCTAGTGATTTTTATATAAACTCTTGCTTTGGGCACAAAAGAACTTAAATAATTTTACATAAGATTTCTAGGTTTTTAAGAAAATAAAACATATTAGTTAATGTTTCTGACCAAATGTCAACTCATTAATGGTTTATTTTTAAACCACAACATACAGCTCTCTGCTTGAGGGAAACTGCCCCCTGTTACTATACTATCTCTAGTCAATTCCTTTTCATGATTCCTTAATTTTAGACACAAAAAGTGGAATCTTGGACAATTTTAACTCTTAATGTACACTTCTTTCTTAGAACTTTGAAATTATTGAATTGCATAAACTCTCGTGTCTGTTTCCACTCTTGGAAATTTTCAATAGCTTCAACAGAGAATCAGGTTTAATGACAAAGCATGCCGTGTGTGTGTGTGTGTGTGTATGTGTGTTTTACTAAACCTCCATCTTTCACTGACTAGATAACTGAATTTAAATAAATGCTGGTTTGGGTCCCAGCATCCATATGGTGCCTAACAACCCTTTCTAACTCCAGTTCCAGGAGATCTGACACCTCTTCTGGCCTCTACTGGCACTGCATACACATGGTACAGTTACAAACAAGTAGGCAAAACAATTATACACATAAAATATAAATAAATATACTTAAAAGTTTACTTTGGGGGGCTGGAGAGAAGGCTCAACAGCTAAGAGCACTGACTGCTCTTGGAGAGGTCCCAGATGCCACGTGGCAGCTAACAATCAACTCTAACTCCACTTCCAAGGGAATCTGATGCCCTCTTCTGACCTCCACGGGGATTGCACAGCACAGGTACATGTACATACATGCAGACAACATACTATACATAAACTAAATTTTTTAAAATTTATTTTTGACTATACATTACATAAATATTTCCATTATGAAACAACATTGCATTCTTAATTTACCTTAACCCTTATTTACTCTTTGGTGTTTACTAATGAAAACTTTTTTATTTGACTATTTTTCCATTTTTGTGAAGATACTATTTCAGTAAAGAGAAAAAAATATATAAAACAACAGCCAATTACTATAAAACAAGCCACATAATTTCTGAAAAAATCTGTACAGAAACTAAGAAATTTCTGTAAGATACTAGGAAGTTAATGTCAAGTTAATAGACAAAACTACAGACACAGGCAATTTATATTGTTTGTGTGGAGAAATAAATGTTACTACATAAATGGACCACTCCCACATCCATGTTTCTGTCCTGGTGCATGCCCCATCTCCCATAAGCTTTCCATGTTTCCAGACGTTTTCCTATTTGGAATATAACAGAGTAGATAACCTCTGCCTTTCATATTATTTTGTATTATGTGCTACAAAATAGACTTAAAGTGGTCAAAGAACAATGCTGAACATGGAATGGCAAATTATTTTTCTATTTTAAGCACAGATGTAGTCATAGGTTATTGCTATTATTTCCTGACATTGATTTATAAAATAATTTACCAAATGTCAGAACTTTAAGATAACTGCAGGAATAATCAGAATGTGAACTGTTGAGAAAAATTAAGCTTTTCTACATAATGTTATTTAACTTTCAATAGATACCAGAGTATACTGGAGAATGGAAACTCTATGTCGGACCTCTAGAGGCAACCAACTGATTCAGATCAGGGTGATATTAAAACAACCTCAAACAAAAGTTGGAAGATGCTATGTGTATAATGTTCATAGAATTGCAGTAAATGAAGTCATCTTGAAAGCAATAAATAGCATAAAATGTGATGCTGATAAAATAATAGAGTAAAAGAGAAAGGAAAGCAGACAATATGAAACAGAATAATGAAATGGACATGTAGGAAGCCACAGAACTAAAATTTAAAAATAGACATAGTTTATTTTCCTTAGAAAATCACTTTAAAAATTGCCAAAAGTGACATTTATTAAGAACAAGAACACAAGGAACATATTTCAAAATGGAATTCAATAGAAATATATTTGGGGAGAGTTTGTAAATGTAACCACAAAATATTTTGGAAATAATTTCATTAAATACAGAACTGAGATAATGTATAACTTTTTTTTCAAAGAAATTGTGAGTGCATAGCAATTTTTTGCAATGAATTAAATTTGCAAAATATCCACTAATGGCTGAATCAATGAAAATTGATGGTAAGATAATATGCTGAATTGAGTCTCCGTGATGGCAACATGTAAGTCTACACGCAGATGAGATGAGATCTAGGTGTGTTCTGAGAAAATAGGGGATACAAAAGTAGTTACATGATATGCTTGATTCATACAAATTCCATAAAAATTTTCACATTTTTCCTAAAAATATAAATATATAAAATATAGTTCATGCAAGCCCTAGAAACTTACAATTATAAAATTCTAAAAATATAACTTAATCTAGAATAAAAAGTGGAAAAAAGCCTGGGTATATGGATGAGGACCAGTAAATTGCAAAATAATTATTACAAAATGTGATAACAAGATTTGGTGAGATAATGAAAATATGTGGTTACATTGGCATTGAACGTGTTAAATATATTAAGACTGCATATTTTCATATTTGTAGTTTGGTATAATAGTTTGGTATAATTCTATTACTTCTACATTTTGTAATAAAATATTTTTTCTTTGTCAGATTTCAGATGATATACTATTTCACCCTTTGAATTTCTTATGCTATAAAACATCTGTCATCACAGAGATAATAGGAAGATTTGCATACAAAAACACTTTGGAAAACATAAGGACATATTTAAATGGGCTATTAGTTCAAGTGTCAATTCCCAACCTAAAACCATGACTGAACAAAATAGTGAGATCCCTCGTTTGGTAAAATTGTCTTGTCAGTAAGACCTCCGGTATTAAAAATCACTGTCTAAGCTATAGCTCAAATATGTATGGCTGATACTCTGCTTTTAGAAATGTTGTTTCCATGATTTAAAAAATGATCAGTGCTTAGGAATGAAAATGATGGGCATTGTTTTATCAACTATGCATACTTATTTATCATTGTTTTAAATAATAAAAAAATTCTTACAAATATAGACAGTGTTGGACATTGGTAGTCTAGTCATAACGTATATATCAAAAATATTTCAATTTTATCCAAAATCAAATGGAGATAATGTTTAAAATTTACAAAATGTTCTAAAATAAAATACCTAAAATTAAATGTCAATGACAATTCATTAAGTAAACCAGTAGAAATCAACTTCTTTCAAACAACTAAAATTGGGGTCTGGAGAGATGGCTCAGCAGTTAAGAGCACTGACTACTCTTGCAGAGGACTCATGTTTGATTCTGAGGCTTTTGTCCTTCTATTTAAAATATTTGCTTCATATTGTTAAACAGATAATGAGAACATTATGCTGAGGAGACAAATCTTTTATCCTGCAGATACTTTGGAATTTATCTTTAAAAATCTTTAAAAGCACTTAATGAAGTAGTAGCTTTAAATATAACTGAGTATGAAGCTACGTTTGATTAATTTCAATGCACACACAGTGAATATTGAACACAGGACAAGCTACAGCCCTGCGTGACTTCGGAATCCATAGGCCTTCTGATGGCTCTTGGTGTACTAGACGTCTTTTCAGAGTTTATTGCAAAATTGGATTTTTGACTGGATGGCAAGTGCAAGTTCCTCTGTTGCTGTGGTGGATTGAATGAGAATTCCCTCCCATAGGCTTCACATATTTGAACATTTTGTCCCCAGTTGGTGTAGCTGTTTGGGGAGGTTTTAGGAGGTGTTTCCTTCCTGAAGGAAACACATGACCAGGGGTGGGCATTGAAAGCCTTGGAGATTTCCAGGCGCTCTCTCTCTTCTGTGCCTGTTGAAGATGTGATCACTTGGTTTTCTGATCTGAACACCTCTATCACCATACCTCTCCCACAATTATAAACTCTATTCACTCTGGAATCAAAGTGAAAAAAAATTTTTTTTCTTCCATTTGTAAGTTGTCTTGGTCAAGTTTTTTTTATCACAGCAACAGAAAAATAACCAATGCAGAAATTGGTAACAGGAGTGGGGTATTGCTGAGAAGAACCTGATCATGTGGGGTTTCACTGGAATGTGGAAGACTTTGGAAGTTTAAATTGAAAAAAGGGTTGAATCCTGTAAGCAGAGCTGATAGGCTGATCTAGTTGGACGCTGTGAGAAAGTACTGCTGAGATTAATGTAGTTCTGGAGGAAAAGGAAGATTTAGGCATAAACTGACATATTTTGGCAAAGCATTTGGCTGAAGTCACTACCCCCTTCTCCTTGCCCCCAAACAATCTCCCAGCCTAAAAACTTGCCAGAGGCTATGTTGAAAAATAATGGGCTGATTTCTTTGACAGAGTAAATTTCAAAACAGCCTAAAGCCAGTGGAGTTGATATTAATGGTGAATATCATGCAGATCTACAGTGATACAAGTAGTTTAGAAGGAAATGCAGAATGTAGTATGGATTGAACAGAAGCACTAGGAAGATTAATGTTGGAGCCAAAACTTGTACTGAAGGAGAGGTCCTCTTTGATAAAAACGTTAAAACCGTAGGGAATGCCCCAGAGGTTTACGTTTATACAATGGATAGAGTACCTTTAGGGCAATACCACACCCAGCTAAATACCCAGCTTGTGAAAGGAAAGTTCCAGAGGGGTTTTCTATTCTAGAAAATCACAGCATAGAACAGCTACTAATGTGTATGAAGCAGGCTAGGTCCATCCCAGGCTGGCAACTGAACTTGGGAGTGTCTTTCATGTGGCACTGGCTTTAAAGGCAACAAATATGCAAGAGTGAAGGAGCCATCAGGTCTTTCTTTGTGGTTTTAAAGAACCTCCAAGTCCAGACAGTGCATGAAGAAGGCCCTTGATAGGACATTATGTGAGACTGTGAAGATGAAGCCTGATTGGCATTGGAGACCCCCCAAATGCCAGAGATGCTAGAACTGTGAGATACCTGCCAAGGAGGGCTGCATACAGGGAGTAGTACCAGTCCAGGAAGGAGATGTATGATGTTAGCTGCAATGCTGGAGGGGCTGAGCCATCTAAACCCTTTGGAAGTAAAGTCCTAGAAGTCAGACCTGGAGCTATTGGATTTAGTGTTTGCTCTGCTGGAATTTGGTTTGTTTTGGCCCTCTATTTCCTTGGTATCCACACATTTCTGTTTTGGAACAGGAATGTTTCTTCTGCTCTGCTCCACTGTATATTTTAGTATGTAATTTGTCTTTTGATTTTACAGGGGCTTACAGTTAAGAGAGTGCCTTGAGTCTCAGAATAGACTTTGGACTCTGGATTTTGAATAGTATTAAGTCTGGTAAATAGTATGGAGAGTTTTGAAGGTGGATTAAATGTGTTTTGCTTTTTTTTTTTTTTTTTTTTTTTTTTTTTTTTTTTTGTCTTTTTGGGAAAGGGTTTCCCTGTAGCCCCAGTTGTCCTGGAACTCACTATGTAGAACAGGCTGGCCTTGAACTCGTGGAGATCCGCCTGCCTCTGCTTCCCGAGTGCTGGGATTAAAGGCGTGTA
The DNA here is from genome assembly GCF_000622305.1 of Nannospalax galili. NCBI lineage: Eukaryota > Metazoa > Chordata > Mammalia > Rodentia > Spalacidae > Nannospalax > Nannospalax galili. Next base: position 991,813 of record NW_008332088.1, read on the forward strand.
CAACCACGCCCTGGCGCGTTTCGCATTTTATATGGTCACGAGCCTATGGAGGTCATGGAGTGAAATGTGGTGGCTTGAATGAGAATATTCCCCACTGGTTCAAGTATTCGTACATCTTGCCCCCAGTTGGTGGTGTTGTTTTGGGAGGTTTTATGAGGTGCAGCTTTGCAGGAGGAAGCATGTCACTGCGGGAAGGCTTAGAGAGTTCTTAAGCCTTGCCAGATTTCCAGCTGCTCTCTGCTTCTTGTGCCTCCTTGCAAATGCAATAGCCCAGGTTTCTACTGAGAGTTCTGCCACCATGACTTCTGCCCCATTACGTACTCTAATTCCTCTGGAATTGTATGCCAAATAAACTCTTCCTCATGCAAGTTGTTTTATCACAGCAGCAGAAACATAACTAATACAGTTACTAATCTTTTACCTCTGTAATTAGTTGAGCCAGAGATAAAACACTTCAGTCTCATTTTAAATAATATTTCATGATTTAGAAAAGTCATTTACATTCATTGTTATTAAGTGACTGTGAGTTGTAGGTACTAACACATTTTGTGGATAAGAAACTTGGAGTTGCTGACCTCAGCTGAATGCTTTCAAGTCACTCAGCTAACAATTTCTGTATAATATATACTTGATGACAGTGTCTGCCAGCAAAAGTAACTAAAACTACAGTAAACAGAAAAGAGAATCCTCTTCTTCTTCTTCTTCTTCTTCTTCTTCTTCTTCTTCTTCTTCTTCTTTTAGAAAGGGTTTCCTATAGCCTCAGCCAGCCTAGAACTCACTATGTAGACCAGTCTTGCCTCAGTCTCATAGAGATCAGCTTACCTCTGTCTCCCTCCTGAGTGCCATTTCTTCTCTTAAACTCTACCATTTTCAAGTACTCAGAGGGAAGGAAAGGAAGGAGGAAAGGGGAGAAGAGAAGGAGAGAAACAGAAAGGAACAATGAAATATAAATTGAAAAGGAATTTATAAACAATTTGTATACAGGGTTTCATACATTTAAAAAATATTTTATTTAGGTTACTGTTTTATGTGTATGAGTGTATTGCCTGATTGTAAGTGGACCTATGTTGTGCAATGCCCATGGAGGTCAGAAGAGGTCCAAGATCCCCTGGAACTTGAGTTATGGATGGTTGTTAACCACCATGTGGGTGCTGGGAACTGAACGTGGATCCTCTTCAAGAGCCGTGAGTATTCTTAGTTGCTGAATCATCTCTCCAAACATGAGTATCAAACATTGTGAGAAATGGTTATAACTCAGGTGCATTCAGGAAGAAGGAAATTTTTGTGAGACAATTAACACATTTGTTTCTGAAGAGAAATTACAAAATTGTACATAGTTCTTGTGTTCTTAAGCAACACTTAAGAACACATAACACTATGTTCTATTATGATCACAATGGAACCTCAAGCAAATACCACCTGCAATACACCTAAAGACCATTATTGAGTTAGATTTGCCACAACAAAATGGTAGCATTGTTACATTTTATAAATTTAAATGTTTATTGGTGATTACTTCAAGATATAATATCTTTAAAAATATTTTATTTATATTTTTATTTTATGTGCATGAGTGTATTGCCTGCATGTATGTAAGTGCACCCACATCATGTAATGCTGGAGGAGGTCAAAAGAGGGTGTCGGATCCCCTGGAGCTGGAGTTATAAACAGTTGATAACTACTGTGTGGGTGATCAGAACTGAACCCAGATCCTTTACAAGGATGGCCAATACTCTTAACTGCTGATCCATCTCTCTAGTCCCCAAATTTAATATCTTGATACAAAACAGATAAAAACTTCTATGGACTAGATGAATAGCATTTATATCTGTGACATTTAGTTTTATATTCTCTTTACAAGGGGTGCTGTAGATAATTAGACAATGCTTCTTAGAACATATTGGAAAGGAAAGAACAGAAAGAGTACTTTTATCTTCTTATCTTATTATTTCCTGTTTTCTTTCACCTTTGACATGACTTTGTTGTACCCAACCCTGAGAAGCTTTATATATTTTTCTTGCTTTATAACAAAAGGCAAACTCAGGCATATTCCTGTGGTACTGAGTGAATGCGGGCTCCCCAAGAATAATGCAGGCGCAGAGCAAAGCTGGCGCGCAGCTCCATGGCCTGGCTCAGGTGAATTTTCCTAAGGATTGAAAGTTACGATGTGCCCTCAGTTGCCCATACAGTACCTCCCCACCAAGCAGTTGTACAATGAATGCAACCTTCCTAAATAATGACTTCAGATACACTCTTTCTCTCTTATTTAAGGGGAAAATGCTTGTAGATAAAATCTTGAAATGAGTAAGAAATTATTGTTAAAGAAAACGGAATATTTTCTCAAAAAAATAGCAATTTTCAAAGAAACATTTATGTGCTTTCAGTGGATTATCTCCAGTGTTTATTTTGTAGCTTAAAATGCAATGAATAATAAAGACAATGTTTCACATGCTTATTTAAATTCTGAATGGCCCTCATTCTGTCTTCATTAGTTAACTATGCAAATTCTTTTTTTTTCCTTTATTACCCTTTTATTTTCATGATGCTTAGCTTACTGGCTTGAGAAATTAAAAATGTAAAACAAAACAAAAGAACAGGATCAAACACAGAAACTTAAAGTTTAAACTGATAAGATAGTCTGAGATACTTTACATTCATAAAAGGGAATAAGATATACTTCTTGCTTTAACCCTGGGGTTTATGATGACCTCAGTGCTTATGAAAGGGCCTTGATTTGAGCTCCTAACATTATGAGTGCTCCATGTACCTCCAGAGTCTGTGAATGTATGGTTGGTGGGGTTTTGTGTTTGTTTGTTTGTTTTTTGTTTTTTCTGGTTTTAATCATCTTTTGGTTATTTTGGTGCAAGTTAGTCTGAAGAACTACTTATAACTCGCTGTTTTCTGCTTTCTCTTACCATGTTCTCCTCATTTGTTCTGTATCTTCTTGTAACTCTAGAGATGGGCACCACAGTGACATTGTGTTCACAGTGAGTGTCAGTGATGGAATACAGTTTTCTAAGCATGCCCCCTACCAGCCCCTGCAGACCACCTCGTAATTCTGGCACTGTGGAAATGTTTGGAGGACAAAAGTTCATAGCAAGATGAGACAATGTCTTTAAGAGATCTCTGATGTGACTATATGACAGTTATTTCTTTTACATTATGTAACTTAAACGTGAAAAATGGTTTATATTCAAATGTGTCCTTTCTAGTATAGTGTACGCTTCATAAGTTATCATCTCCGTGCAGTCAATAATGTTACACATTTTAAAAGCAACTGAAAACTCTTATAGTTGATATGTGATCAAAAAGTGGACCCATGAAAGAGATGTACTCTTGCTCTGGAGTGTGTTACTGAATATGTTAAGTCTGTAGTGAAATGCTTCTTCTAATCATGTAGTTATTAAAAATTTTAAAAATGATTTAAAAAATGGTCTCCAAAGGAAAAAAAAAGTGGACCTGTTCATTTGTTCTTTCTATGAAATGGCCCCATGAAACAAGAAACTTAAACAATACATAGGTAAGCATAATTCCGTTGTTAAAAGGATATAGGGAAAGGAAATTATCATACACATACCTATAATTTTGGGAGTCAAGTAAAGTTTATATTTCAGTGAGAGTTCGTAGAATACACCTTTCAATGAGATGGAAAGTACGATAGAAACGTGAACATCTGTAAGGTGTTATATGAATGACAAACCTATGCTTAATGAAACAAAATTTTCACCAAATTTGTTGCACCTAATGTCACTATATGCATCATCCTTTATGATGACTAGTCACTTCTAATGAATTTAAACATTACCTCTTCCATTTGCAGCCTACTTCTACCTTTGAGAATGATTATGGCTGACATTCTTAGCAGTCAAAACATCTTGCAAATGACTCTTTGGCCTTGAGAGCCCTACCAGAGTGATGCCCATGTCACTGTCTGTCTTGACTCCTATCCCAGCCATTGAAACATTTATAAGAACACTTTTCTTTAAATCCAATCTAACGTGTTCCATTACATGAAATCTTAAATATTGCACTAAATGTGACTTGGAAATATTCTAAATTGTCTCTGTGTTTGTTAAAGGTAGTCTCTGATCCAGATGAAGCCATATCATTTTGTGTAAGTAACAAAGTACATAGATTAAAAGATACTCATCTAATGACTGTGTGTATGCTATGATTTCTTTACTCTGTTTTTTTTAAATCAAACTCTATCAAGTAACCTTAACATAGTATAACATTCCTGACTAAAATGTCATGCTTTATTTTCTGTTTGTTAATTAAAGTGGAGAGTAGAAAATGTGCTTTCCAGTCTAGTAAGTGTGATAAGAGAAAAAAAATAGAACCTATGGTTTGTTTAGAGACATCATGACTTAATATTTTACAAATACTGAATAAGTTAAAGATGTATCATCTTTTTCTTTTCAGTTTATTATTTATTTAATAACCACATACTTAGAAGAAGAATTTCATTGCAACAGCATTGACATATTCAATAACAATTTTCTGAGCTAAGATACATCTTTTTCAAAATTGGCTGTAAATTTTTAGGTTTAGAGTTGAATTGTTACAGTTATACAATATTTTACTCAGCATAAACCCTATAAGACAAAAAATTAAATGAGGTTTTTAACCTTTAAAAATATCTCCATTTCATTATTAAAATACACAGTTTCATACAGAGAAATTCATTTTCAATGCAATTGACATTAAGATGTTTGCACCTGTTTCTAATTTCTATATATCTGATTATTACTAGCAACAGTTGGTTAATTTTTGAGCTCCTTGGCATCTGAGCATGGATATGAAGTCATCAGGTAGATTTCAATGGTAATGTTTTTCACATCTACTAATTATTATTATTTTAATTATTTCATAAACAAATAATTAGAAGAAGCATTTCATTACAACAGCATTGACATATTCAATAAGAATTTCCAAAGCTAAGATGCTTCTCTTTCAAAATTGGCTGTAATTATTAGGTTTAGAGTTGAGTTAATACAGTTATACAATATTGTACTGGATAGACATAAAATTAAATGAAGTTTTAAACTTTGAAGAAGATCTCCATTTTGTTATTAAAATACAGTTTCATACAGAAAAAATTCATTTTAATACAACTGACACTAAGATGAATATGTGTTTCTAATCTCTGTATATCTGATTATTACTAGTCACAGTTAATTTCTGAGCTCCTTAGCATCTGAGCATGGATATAAAGTCATCAAGTAGATTTCAATGGTAATGTTTTCCACATCTACTAGTTATTAAGGAGCAAATTTTTATGCTTTGAAGAATTTTTTTTATAGACCCACTTCCCAGTTAGCACCCTCCCATAGCCTCCCTCCCCTCCACTAGAGCCATTATACTCTGATATCCCTGCTACTGTCTGCTGTGTTGTCAGCACCCCAGACAATCCCCTACTTGCCCTTCTGGT
>NW_008332088.1:997254-997630 GCF_000622305.1 Nannospalax galili
AGCCTATCTAGAGGTCTTTGTTTTAGGAGGGTCAGCTGTTCCTCATCTAGGGGGTCTTTGGATAAGTTTGGGGTCTGATGTTCAAATTCCCAGTTCTCTGCTGGGTTACTATCTGGAAGTCCCTTTGGCCACCCTGGCCAACAACTCAGAAGGAGGTACCGCATGTCTGGCATTGTTGCTTGCTATGTATCCTTTAGCTATACATATGGACTCTTATGAAATTATATTGGCCCCTTTAATCTTTGGTTATACTTTCCTTTTGGGTGTTTAAGGCCACACAGTTGGTCCAGATAAACAGATTTATTTTTATTCTGAAGGGCATTTAAGGATCTGTTCTGCAGGGGTCACATGGGCTTGGGAGGAGCCCCTGGCTCCT
>NW_008332088.1:997959-998670 GCF_000622305.1 Nannospalax galili
CTCTTAAATGCCCAAGAAGTTTAGTTCCACCAGTCTGGTATTTTTAATTATTGTGTGTCATGTAGATAAATCTTAGGCAAAGACCAGTTGTTCTCAGATAAACCTTACCTAGACATATATTCCTTGGTCTGCTATATATAATTTGTCAGTAGGTTGTAGGAGCAATATGGCTCTCACTGGTTTTCAAAGCTAGCTATGCATTGTTTATCTCTCACATTGTCTCACACCTTCATCATGGTTTTCCCTCTTAAGGTGCTCCCATTGCCCTCCTTTCTCCCTTACTAATACCCTTCTCCTGTGGTCCTACCTATCTTGAACTCTTTCTTTCCCTTTGTGCCCTAGGTTCCTCATATACCCTTCCCTCCCCTCTCCCTTAAACTATCCCAATTTTTATCTATATCTCCCATATTAAGGCCTGTTTCCTACTGTTTTTCTCTTTCAGGTTATTTCTTTTCCTTTACCTCCCTGTTTCCTTTTCATTATCCTGGTTTCTGTAGTTATGTCTGGTTGCATACTTATTTATCACAGTCTGGTTCTAGGATCCACATATGAGGGAGAACATATGTCGATTTTTTTGTCTGAGTCTGTGTTACTTCATTTACCATAACAGTTTCTAGTTCCATCCATTTACCAGCAAATTTCATGATTTCATCTATCTTCACTACTGAGTAAAACTCCATCATATAAATGAACCACATTTTCATTATCCAC
>NW_008332088.1:998718-1011998 GCF_000622305.1 Nannospalax galili
AAGAGCAGCAACAAACATGGATGTACAAGTGTCTCTGCAATAAGACGAGTTCTTTGGGTATATGCCAAGGAGTGGTATAATTGGGTCAAATGGTAGGTTCATTTGTAGTTTTTTAAGAGTTCTCCACACTGCTTTCCATAGGGGCTGAATCAGTTTGCAGCCCCACCAGCAGTGGATGAGTGTTCCCCTTTCTCCACATCCCCTCCAACATTTGGTATCATTTGTTTTCTTGATCTTAGCCCGTGTGACTGGGGTATGGTGGAGTCTTAAAGTGGTTTTAATTTGCATTTCTCTAATTATTAGGGATGTTGATCATCTTTTAAGATGTTTCATACCCATCTTTATTTCTTGCTTTGAGAACTCTCTATTCAGCTCCTTAGCCCATCTTTTAACTGGGTTGCTTCTTGCCTGGGTTCTCTGTTTTTTGAGTTCGTTATAAATCCTGGTTATTAAATCTCTGTTGGATGTGTCACTGGTGAAAATTTTCTCCCACTCTGTGGATTTTCTCTTCACTTCCTTGGTTGCCTCCTTTGATGTAGAGAAGCTTTTTAGTTTAATGAGGTCCCATTTGTTAATTCTTGCCCTTGTTTTCTGAGCAATTGAAGTCTGGTTCAGAAAATCCTTTCCTGCACCTATATCTTGTAGGTTTTTCCCAATGATTTCTTCCTGCAGTTTTAGAGTTTCAGGCTTTACATTGAGGTATTTCATCCATTTGGAATTGACTTTTGTGCAGGGGGAAAGATAGGGGTTTAGTTCATTGAGGTCTTGAGCCTTTTGGAATTGACTTTTGGGCAGGGTGAAAGATAGGGGTTTAGTTTCATTCTTCTATAAGTGTAGATCCAGTTTTGCCAGCACCATTTGCTGAATGTGTTGTCTTTCCTCTAGTTAATGTTTTTGGCCCCTTTGTCAAGAATCGGGTAGCTGAAATTGCATTTAATCATATTTGGGTCTTCAGTTTTGTTCCATTGGTCTATGGGTTTATTTTTGTGCCAGTATCATGCTGTTTTTATGACTTTAGCTTTGTAACACAGCTTGAAATCTGGTATAGTAATCCCCCTGGCATTCCTCTTAGTACTCAGGGTTGTTTTGGCTATCCAATGTCTTTTGTGCTTCCATATGAATCTTAGGATATTTTTTTCCAATTCTGTGACAAATGTCATGGGGATTTTGATTATCATTGTGTTGAATGTATATATGACTTTTGGTAGGATGGTCATTTTCCCAATATTAATTCTTCTAATCCATGAGCATGGGAGGTCCTTCCATCTTCTGATGTCTTCCTCAATCTCTTTCATTAAATATTTAAAATTTTCAGTGTAGAGCTCCTTAATATCTTTGGTCAGGTTTTTTCTGAGATTTTTTTTTTTTTGCAGCTATTGTGAAGGGGAGTGTTTCCATGTGCTCCTTCTCTGATGGCTTGGTATTGGTATATAGATAGGATACAGACTTTCATAGACTTTTTTAGGTTAATTTTGTAACCTGCCACTTTACTGAATGTGTCAATAATGTCTAGGAGTTTTATGGTGGAATTTTTGGTGTCCCTTAGATTATAATATCATATCATCTTCAAAAAGGGATAAATTGATCTCTTCTTTTCCAATTATTACTCCTTTAATTTCCTTCTCTTGTCTTATTGCTATTGCAAGAGTTTCAAGTACTATGTTAAAGAGAAGTGGGAATAGTAGACAGCCTTGTCTGGTTCCTGATTTCAGTGGGAATGCTTCCAGTTTTTCTCCATTTAGAATGATGTTGGCTGTGGGTTTGTTATATATGACTTTTATTACGTTGAGGTATGTTCCCTCCAGTCCAATTCCCTCTAGGACTTTGAACATAAATGCGTGTTGAATTTTGTCATAGCCTTCTCTGCACCTATTGAGATGACCATATGGTTCTGTCTTTGAGTCCATTTATAAGATTTATGACATTTATTGACTTATATAAATTAAACCATCCCTACATCTCTGCAATAAAGCCGACTTGATTATGGTGGATGATCTTTTTGATGTGTGTCTGTGTGCGGTTTGCAAGTATCTTGTTGAGAATATTTGCTTCTATGATCATTAAGGATATGGGCCTATACTGTTCTTTTTTGGTTGTATCTTTACCTGGTTTTGGTGTTAGAATGATACTGGCTTCATAGGAGGAATTTGGAAGTTCTCCCTCCATTTCTATGTTTTTGAATAAATTAAGTAGTATTGGATGCAGATCTTCTTTAAATGTCTGATAGAATTCTGCTTTAAATCCACCTGGTCCTGGGCTTTTTTTAGTCGGGAGGTTTTGCATTACTGTTTCAATTTCTTTTTGTGTTATGGTCTGTTTATGCTGCTAATCTCTTCTTGGTTTAGTTTTGGTGGTTCCCATGCCTTTAGATATGCATCCATTCCTTTTAGGTTTTCAAATTTAGTGGCATATAGGTTTTTAAAGTATGCCTTATAATGTTTTATATCTTTCTGGTATCTGTTATGACGTTTCCCCTTTCATCTCTGATTTTTTTGATTTGGAGGTTCTCTTTCTTCCTTTTGGTTAACTGGGCTAGTGTTCTGTTGATCTAGTTTATCTGTTCAAAGACCCAGCTCTTGGAATTGTTGATTCTTTGTATTGTTTTCTTTGTTTCAATTTCATTAATTTCTGCCCTGATTTTTGTTATTTATTCTTGTCTGCTGGGTTTGGGTTTCATTTGCTGTTGCTTTTCAAGTGTGTTGAGTTGCAATGTTAAGTCATTTATTTTTGTTCTTTCCAATTTTTTGATGTAGGCACTTAGAGCTATAAACTTCCCTCTAAGGACTACTTTTAGTGTGTCCCACAGGTTTTGTCGTGTTGTATTGTCATTTTCATTTAATTCCAGGAATACTTTTATTTCTTTCTTAATTTCTCTTTTGACCCATTCATCATTCAGGAGTGTGTTGTTTAATCTCCATGTGTTCATGTGGTGATTAGGGCTTCTTCGGGTGTTGATTTTGAGCCTTAGATTACGGCTTCTTCGGGTGTTGATTGTAAGCTTTATTGCATTGTGGTCTGATAGAATGTGTGGAATTATTTCAAGTTTTTTGTATTTGTTGAGGTTTGTTTTGTGCCCCAGTTTATGGTCGATTTTGGAGAAGGTTCCATGGGGTGCTGAGTAGAAAGTATGTCCTTTGGTGCTTGGGTGGAATACTCGGTAGGTGTCTGTTAATCTCATTTGATGTATGGTATTGTTTATTTCAGATGTCTCTCTGTTAACTCTCTTCCCTGTTGACCTATCTAATGGAGACAGTGGGGTATTGAAGTCCCCTACTATTAATGAATTGGGATTAATCTGGTTTTTAAAGTCCTGTAGTACTGTTTTTATGAAGTTGGGTGTGGTGGAGTTTGGCGCATGTATGTTCATGATTGCAATGTCTTCTTGCTCATTGTTCCTTTGGTCAGAATGAAGTAGTCCTCTTTATCTCTTCTGATTAGTTTTACTTTAAAGTCTATTTTGTGAGATATTAGGATTGCTATGCCTGCTTTTTTCTTATTGCCATTTGCTTGGTATAATTTTTCCATCCTTTCACTTTGAGATAGTGTCTGTCCTTAAAAGTGAGATGAGTTTCTTGCAGACAACAAAAAGGCGGGTTTTGTTTCTTAATCCATTCACATAGTCTATTTCTTTTCACTGGGGAGCTCAGTCCATTAATATTTAAAGTTACTAATGAAAGATGGGTATTGAATGCTGTCATTTTTATTTCTATGTACATTCTTGTTATAGCTGTACTTTTCCCCAGTTATACCTTTATTGGATTTCTTTCAAAAATCCCTTGGGTATAGTCATTCCTTTCTTCAGCTCTTTGTATTGCTTCCAGAACTCTCTGAAGGGTTGGTTTTGTGGAAAAGAATTCCTTCAGCCTGTTTATGTCATGGAAGATTTTTCTTTCCCCTTCAACTATAATAGACATTTTGGCTAGATATAGTAATCTGGGTTGGCATCTGTGGTCATTTAACACTGGGAATACTTTGGTCCAGGCTCTTCTGGCTTTCATAGTTTGCATTGAAAAGTCAGCTGTAATCCTAATGGGTTTTCCTTTATATGTGACTTGTTGTTTCTTTGCAGCTTTCAGAATTGTCCAGGCTCTTCTGGCTTTCATAGTTTGCATTGAAAAGTCAGCTGTAATTCTAATGGGTTTTCTTTTATATGTGACTTGTTGTTTCTCTTTTGCAGCTTTCAGAATCGTCTCTTTGTTTTGTACATTTAGTGTTTTCACTATGATGTCCCGTGGAGAGTTTATTTTCTGGGCCTGTCTGTTTGGTGTTCTATATGCTTCTTGTATTTGTATGGGCATGTCTTTCTTTAATATTGGGAAATTTTCTTCCATGATTCTGTTGAAGATCTGGTCCATGACATTATCTTAGGGTTCTTCTACTTTCTGTATGCCTATTCTTCAGTTTGGTCTTTTTATGGTGTCACACAATTCCTGCATATTCCATTCTTGTGATTTCTTAAATTTTTCATAATCTTTGCTTCAGCAGTCTAGTTCATCCAGTTTACCTTCCAGTCTTGATACTCTGTTTTCCAATTCGTTCATCCTATTGGTGATGCTTTCTCCTGTCGTTTCTAATTGGCTTATGGAGTGTTTCACTTCATTCTTTATTTCAGCCTGAGTATTCTTCAATATTTCTAGCTCTTTTCTGAATTCATTCAGAAGTTTATCCCTATCTTCCTTCAGTTCTTTGATTTCTTTTTGTGTGTGTTCTTTAAATTCACTGAATTATTTGATCATGTTTATAATTGTTCTTTTGAGTTCCATGTCCTGCATTATCTCTAGGGGTTTCTCATTGTTCTCCTCTAGAGGACTATTGTTTTTTGGTGGGGATATATTATTTTGGTTTTTCATGTTATTATTTTTTCTCTGTGATTTTGGCATGTGAATTTCTTTTGAGGTTTCTGATTCTTGTGTGAGACTCAGGCCTTCAAGTTTAGGTCTATTTCTTTTTGTGAACTTTATGTGTCTTTGTGGTGTACTTTTTGCTCATGAGAAGCTGGTTCTTCTAAGCTTTTGGTTCTCTCTCTTGATTTTATATTGGAGTGGCCAGATTGATTTTGTCTTCAGGAGATCCCACAGAGGCCCAATTCAGGTGAGGTTCAGATTACTTCAGGCTTTCTCCTAAGGTCTGGATCCCTCCAGGACCAACTTTGGCCTCAGGAATTTGGGGGTTGGACTGTCCTGAGAACTGGCCCAGAAAAGACACTGGTCTAGGGCAGATGGTGGCCATGCCACCCAGAGATGCAAAGGCAGATGGGGCTGGAAGAGGCCCCAAGGACTCCTGTGGACTGCACTGAGGAGCTAGTTTGGTCTGGATGCAAAGGATCAGGAAGAAGAAAGGTCACCTCCTAAGTCCAAGTAGGAGCATGGCAGGTGGTTCATGCCCAGGGAAGCAGGGGGAGGTGAGTGAAGGGCCAGGCCCAGAAGCAGTGCTCCTCGGGCCCAGAGAAGGCACAAAGTTGGTCTGGATGAAAAGGGTCAGGAAGCAGTATTAGTTAGGGTTAGGGTTAGACAAGGGATTGGTAGGGACGAAACTTGGAGGAGAGAATGGTGGGGGAGATGGGAGGGTGAATGGGTGTGGGGGAGTCAAGGCGAAGAGGGTGCAATGGACTTACCCCGGAAAGAGGCCTGAGGATGGGAGAGAGGCCTGTGGTGGGTGGTGCACGCCCAGGGAAGTAGAGGTAGGTGAGTGCGGTGTGGACCCAGAAGCAGTGCTCCTGGGGCCCAGAAAAGGCACTAAGTTGGTCTGGATGAAAAGGGTCAGGAAGCAGTATTCAAGATGTGTCATCTTAAATACTGCATGCTTACTTTTAAATGATCTTAGGCTGAAAACACGTGGAGGGCAACAGCTTAATAGGGACTATTTTCTTTGTATTTTCCAAAGCACAAAAAACACAAAATTTGACCAGGAAAGAACGTCCTTCAAAAGATGGAAAATAGTCTCAGTCACAGTCAGTGGTAATTGGGGCTGTGAAGGACCTGAACTGATAAACTCTTCAGATTAGCCCTCATCCTCCACAAGCTCCCTCACTCCCAATATCCTACATTTCTAGGAAACTTCCTTATCATTTATTACTTTAGACATATGCACGTTTCCTGACATTCCTTCAGTATTTACTGTTCTTTGACCTCAAATGTAATTATTATACTTTGTCACCTGTTCTGACTTTACTTTCTTGACATAATCCCCATAGAATTAATAAAATACTTGTCATATATATTTTGTTTAGATTTTGTGTTAATTGGGTTTTGGGATAGCAGTGAAGTCAGAATTAATGGTTGGAAGGACTCTCTTTTCCTGCTAAAATGGAAAACCATGTAGTCTATACTTGTTTTGTACAACAGATAATATATTTACAATTAATGCCTAAGTCCTTGTAAAATGAAGTAGAATTTTTCAAAGAAATGGGATTTGGATTTTATTAATATGTAAACTATATCAAAGTCATCTGATTTTCTTAATATTCAAAGTTATTTAATGGTAAATGCCATTCAAATATCTATTTTCCTTTTATATACTGCACTATTGTACTTCAGAGAATCTTATATTTTAAGTATAAAACAGAACAAATGTGACATGTAACTTTTAATTATATGCAAATTTCTAAATATATATTTCTGAGAGCTTCCATCAGATTTTTAGATTCTGTGATTCTAACAAGACAACCATTCTCATAGTATTTTTACAGTAATTTGCAGCCTTACCATGTCACATTACAATAATATGAATGAAACAGTTGTGTAGTTTTTAAGAGTGGGCCCTAATGCAGGGAGCACCCATTCTCCAGATGTCTCTTGCAACTGTGCTCCCAAAAGCTCTCTGGAACTGTGCTGTACAATTGTTTTGGACCAGTGTCCTTGAGTCATGCCTCACACATAATTTTATTTACAGCCATTTCTCCAGCTTCAATTCGGCAAATATAAGATGAATTCTTCCTTCTCAGATGACCTTGACTTTTCATCCGTAGATCTAGAATATCTCATACACACAATATCAAGCACCCTTTCTCAATCTTTGTGTTTTCAAGGTAGACACATGTACTGCCATTCAGGGCATTGATTTATTATTTCTCAAGCATATCCACATTTATTCATTATGATTTTGGGTTCAATAACATAATTGGGGTTCCTGGAAACAGGATCTGGTGCCACATCCCTGTTATGTGTGAAAAACACATAACATAGTCATCCATTGCCTTTGGCTTTTACAATCTTTCTTTTTCCTCTTCCAAGATAATCTCTGATCCAGGAAAGATATAGCTAGCCCATTTAGATCTAAATCCTATACAGTTTCTTATTCAATTCACCTTCATCAGGTGTGGGTCTTGTCTACTATAAAAAAGCTTCTCTGATGTTGCTTGAGAGAAGCAATAATCTGTGGGTGTAACAATAAGACATTAGGAGTTGATTTTATACTATATTCATATAGCTGAATAATAGTAGTAGGTCTTCACCTAAGGCATATAATCTGTCTAGCCACATCCTGTAGAAGGTACCTTTCACAATAGCCAAGAAATGGAAATAGTCTAGATGTGCATCAGTGGATGTATGAATAATGAAAATGTGATATATTTCCATTATGGAATATTGAGCACTTAAGAAAAACTGAATTATGATATTCATAAGGTAAATGAATTGAAATGGAGCCAATCATTCAGAGTGAAGGTACCCCAAACCCAGAAAGACAAATGTTACATGTTATCTTACACTTGTGGATGTAGCACTGAATTTTTAGATATGCGTGTTTCATTTGGAAGACCCCTAGGATCAGGAAATAACTTGATAAGGAGCCATGAATTTGAAGGCAGATGTCTCAAGGAAGGGAAGATAGAATGGAGTAATATAAAGGGAGGAGTGGAATAATAAAACAGAAAGCATGAAATGGTGGTTTGGGGAATGGGGGGCAGGGTAGAAGAAGAGGGAATATTGGAGGAATAATATTGGAGGAATAAGTCAATACTCAAACATTATAATATCTTTGATCAAATTGATGTCAAGCAAAATTTATATCTTGGAGATAATAGTAATGGCATTTGGTTTTCTGAACATCTACCAGAGTACCTTTAGATGGAGTTAAAACATGGATGAAATGAGGAAATGAGCACAATGGAGAAATTAAGGAGAATTCAGAAGTTCTTCTTGTAGGAAATGAAATAAGTTGTAGTACAGTAATAGTATACTTTTTGCTCATCTTTTGTCAGTTACATTGAGTTCCTTGAACCTTTGAACATACAGTACTACTATTCCTATTAAAACTGTGTATTTTTGAAATTTTAGTATGAAATATTTTAACTATGACTTAAAGGACAGTTGTTTTCTGAGTAAGAGTTAAATTTTATATTACCTTGATTGCATTTATTTCTATGACTATTTTCCTAAGAATTTTTAAGTTGAAAATATTCACTTTCTGGTGAATATTGCATAAACATAATGAATAATCTCAAATGAATTCACGATAGAACCCATGCTCAAGTCTAAGATTACTTAGATAACTAGAATGACAATTCATCCTTATTGGCCTGATAGGATAATAAGAAGAACAAATGAGGAGAGACCTTCTTCTTTCTCCGATGCACTCACACTATTTTCCCAAGGTCATGTGCATGCATCATACCCAGTGTCAATCACTGTAATCCCCCACACACTGAACATTGAGCAGCAGTCCTGGTGCGATATGGAGAGTTTGCTCTCTGTGCTCCAAAACAGCTTGAGATTTTTATCTAATTTTATTTTCTTCTTAAATACTTTAAATTCATAATGTACTATTGAACGAACAAAATTTGAATAAATGATATTAACAAATGACTATAGGAAGTTTCCTTAACTTGCCTTCTGAGATTTGTATTTTATTTTTGAAAAAAATTTTATTTACAAATTAAAATTATTTTGCATATATGAGTCTTTTGCCTGCATGTATTTAAGTGTGACTGTGTCCTGCAATGTCCATGGCGGTCTGAAGGAGACATTGGATCCCTTGGAACTGGAGTTATGGACAGTTGTTACCCGCCATGTGGGTGCTGGAACCAAACTGGGGTCCTCTGAAAGAGCAGCCAGTGCTCTTAACCACTGAGCAATCTCTTCAGTCCCTGAAAGATTCATTTTATAACTGAAAGGCACACAATATTATTTTCATGTGTATTGCCTTCTCTCATTTGGAGATAATGTAATATTTCATCTGAAAATACAGCAATCTTCACCATATGGATTGGTTTATCTAATGGCCTGGGAGAAAGGAAATGATGCACATCAGGATGGGCATAAGCCTTGAGATCTGCTGTGTTCTCCTTTCAGTTTGTGTCTAAGATTGAAGAATATACAGAGCAGAGACATGACCAAATGTTAATATGTATGCTGCATAATTAAATATCTACTGTTTCTTACTGAGATTTTGAAATTGTATTTTTTATAGCAAAACATAAGCTGCTATGAACTCTAGTCATGTTTGTCTATTCCCTACTCCTTCCTTCCAATATATTCCTTCATTGTTCCAGAACTATCATTTTCTGATATTTCAGAATATGAATGAGCATTGCTCATCCATGTATATTAATTCTTCTACAAATCAAAGAAAATTTTCTATATTAAAGTTGAGTTATTTCACTTAATGTGATGATCTCCCATTCCATCCATATTCCTGCATGTTATATAATTTTTATTACTGTGTCATAATTGTATCATGACCATGTTAGATTATTGACTATTGTGTTTGTTTTTCTGCAAGATAAACACATACTGACAATGCTAAGTGTCCAGTTACTATTTACTGAACTGGTGTATATTTTGGGGCTGTAATGAATTTGTCAATGTAAGCTGTATTTTGAGTAGTTCAGAGTGCTTTTATACTCATTATACATTATTTGGATTTAATAGAATCTTTGCTTGATATTTAGGTATCAGCACATTGATCGTGTTAATGTGTGTAGTTTCACTTGAAGCGTTCCACTTACTCAATGTTTGCAAACAACCCAGATAAGCCTTTTCACATATCCATTCATTGAAAGTGCATCCACTCTTCTTTCATACTAGAAAACATCTCAGAAATGAATGCCACTTTGTTGGTAACATAAGGCAAGAGGAATTAGGAAAATGCCTTAAACCAAATAAATTGATTTTAAGGAAAATTCTAGACATCCATGGAGACAAGAGTTATCAGATTTTACTGAAGAGGTAACATGGAGAGAAGTACCCATCTCAACTAATTATACCTGCCATGTTTCTTCCCTCATCGTAATAAACAGGTGGGAAGAATACAAGTGATAGGACTGAGCTCTGGTTATCAGCTATTCTGTGTACTCTGTGATTATTTTGTTTAAATTTCTAATTTTGTGTGTATGTGTGTTTTCCATGGGTATGTCACATGAGTTCAGGTGGCCGTGGAGGCTTCAGCTATGACAAAGTGTTGTCATCTGCCTGAAATGGAAGAGCAGTAAGTGCTTTTAACACAACGTCATTTCTCTGGTCCATACTCCATGATTCTTAATTGTTGCCATTAAATCTTCTTTTAATAATTATAGCTCACTGTTTTCTAAATGAGTCACTAGTATTAATACTGTTCTTTGTAATTCAAGTTCCAAACTAGGATTGTAGATTTTTATATTTTGAGTTACATCATTACAAAAGGTTTCACAGGTAGTCTAATCATAATTTTTTTCTTTCAAAATCTCAACTTTAAAATCCATGACAGAGAAATACAACAAACTGTGTATAAATAGTGCATTAAAATAAACTCTTATGGATATCTATTGAAACAGGATTTTCCTTTAGCCAGGGCTGTGCGGGAATTCACTATGTAGACCAGGCTGCCCTCAAAGTCACAGAGATCCACTTGCCTGTGCAGCCCAAGTGCTGGGATTATAGGCCGCACCACCAAGCCTGGCTAAAAGTAAATATTTTAATTTGAATGTATGACAAATGTAACAGAGTTGGATTATACATTCCAATGAGTTAAGATTTGATAATTTATCCTTTTCAAGTGAATCAATATAGAATAGATGACATTTAGATAATAGATGTTTGTTGAGAGAGAGCAGAGGGCTAGCTACCTAAAAATTATTGCTGTGCAAACAAAAAAGTAAAAGCATTAAAGGGAAGCAGTGTATGAAGGTTATAAGAATTTAAAGTTGGATGTAAAAACTTAAGATAAAAATAGTAAGAGCTGAGGTGCAGTCACAATTAGGGTGATTAGAAAAAATAAGACATGATCTGGGTTTGATCTGAAAGGTGAGAGTACCACTAAGGTACTGAGCAACAGAAAATTGCAAATACTAAAAAAAAAATTGAACAGAGAACACTGAATGATGATGTAAAAGACATTAAAATTCAAAGGTTAAGTCAAATGGTAGACCTATTTCTACTGTTTGGAGGAATTTCCACATTGATTTCAGCAGTGGATGTACTAATCTGTACTCCCACCAGCAGCATAGAGGACTTCCCCTTTCCCCACATGCTCAGCACCATTTGTTACTGATTGCTTTGGATTTTAACTATTCTTAGTGCAGTAAGCTGAGAACGCAAAGTCTTTTCAATTTGTCTTTTCCTGGGGTCTAAAGATGTGTACCGTTTTTTAAAATTTATTAGTTTTATTTTATGTATATGAGTGTGTTGCCTGCATGTGTGTGAGTGCACCCGTGTCGTGCAATACTGCAGAGGTCAAAGAAGGTTTCGGATTCCCCTGGAACTGGAGTTAAGTACGGTTCATAGCCACCATGTGGGTGCTGGGAATTGAACCCACGTCCTCTACAAGACCAGTCTGAACCGCTGAACCATCTCTCCAGCCCCAATTTTTAAAACATCTTTTAAGAACTCCTTTTTCATCTTCTTGCCCCAACTTTTTATTGGGTTATTTGGTTTTTTGATGGTTATTTTTCTGGGTTCTTTATACATTCCTGATAATAAACTTCTGTCAGATGTAGAGATGGTAGAGAGACTTTTTCTCATTCTTAAGGTTGTTTCTTTATTTGGATGATGGCGATTTTACCATACAGTAGCTTTTTAATTTCATGAAGTCCCGTTTGTCAATTGTTGGACTAAATGCCTGAGCAACTGAAGTCTTGTTTAGAAAGTCTTTTCCTATACCTGTAAATTTCATGTATTCCCTACATCCTCCTCTGTCAGATTAGCTATCAGGTCCTATACTGAGGCCATTGAACCACGTGGAGTTGATTCGGTGCATGGTGAGAGATAAGGATCTATTTTCATTCTTCTTCCAGGTATTCAGTTTGACCATTTGTTGAGCGTGCTGTGCTTTCTTCTGTATTTGTGCCTCGTTTGTCAAAAATCCGGTGGCTTTAATTCACGGACTTAAATCAGAATCCTCAATTCTATTCCATGGATGAATGGGCCTGTTTTTAGGCCAGTATCATACTGACTTCATTGTTATAGCTCTGTCGTATAATTTGGGGTCAGGCATGGTAATGCCTCTAGGGGTTGTTTAATTGCTCAGGATTATTTTGGCTGTCATGTTTTTGGTGTGTTTTTATATGCAATTTGAGATTATTTTTTTCAATTTCTGTGAAGAGATGAGTTGGAATTTTAATTGATATTTGAATTCATAAATTGTTTTTGGTAGACTGGACATTTTTATAACATTAATCCTATTGATCTATGAGCATGGGAGTTCTTCCTATCTTTTGGTAACTTCTTCATATTTGTTTCTTTAGTGTATTAAAATTTTTATTATACAAGTCCTGCAATTCTTTGGTTTGATCAAGACATTTTATGTTTTTGAGGCTGTTATGAATAGGATCATTTCCCTGGTATGTTTGTTGTTGGTATATGGGAAAGATTTTGATTATAAAAATTAATGTGTTGTGGCCAGGCATGGTGGTGCATGCCTTTAATCCCAGCACTTGGGCAGCAGAAGCAGAAAGATCTCTGTGAGTTCAAGGCCAGCCTGGTCTACATAGTGAGTTCCAGGACAGCTGGGGCTACAGGGAGACCCTGCCTAAAAAAGACCAAAAAGAATAAAAAATTAATTTGTTAATTTGGTTTCTTCCTACCTTGCTGAATGTGTTTAGCAGCTTTAGGGGTTTTCTGATGCTCTTTAGGGCCTTCTATATATAGGATCATATCATCTGCAAATAAATATATTTTGACTTCTTCCTTTCCAATTTGTATTGCCGGTATCACCTTCATTTGCCTTATTATTTTAGTTAGGTCTTCAAGCACAATGTGGAACCATAATTGAGTGAGTGGATACCCATGTCTTGTTCCTGATTTTAATGGGAATTCTTTCAGTTAGTATGATGTTTGGAGTAGGATTTTTGTATATTGCCTTTTTTA
>NW_008332088.1:1012660-1020501 GCF_000622305.1 Nannospalax galili
AAAGAAAAATAACTGAATAGGAAGGGTTAAATGGGGTTGTACAATGGGACAGTAGGGCAGAGGTGGATCTATAGGGAGCAATAATCAACAATAAAGGCCTTTAGAAAGGCATATAGAAACCTACCAGTATAGGAGTTCCTTAGTGTATATTCATATATAGTATTAAAAAAAGTAAAAGAGTTACCTTATAACAGGGGGACATCATCCCTACTAGATACCATAGGCTAGCAAAGAAAAAAAACCCAAGCCACAAATGGATTTCCTCTTTTGAAGCTGTTGACTAGGGGTCCCATGGACCTTCGAATAATATTGGCCATTGTCCCTGCTCTGTTCTGGGTTACCCCCTGGAAAAAAATATCTGACAGCAGGCCCTACTGCTGAAAACACTTCATATATGAATTGTAGGACAAAGAAGAAATCAAGGTACTACTGATTTCAAAGCTTTTTCCCCACTGACTAGTTTTCACAGTGCTGAAAGGTGCTACCCATGCTATTGAAATCTTTGAGTGATCATCAGTCATGCCAGCTGTGAATCCTAAGAGCTACAATTCCTGGTCTGGCAGGATATGCCCACTGGTGCAATGGTAGTGCAAATATTATGGAATAATCAATCACTTTCCGATTGAATTTGAGGTTCATTTCCTAAGAGGTAGCCCATACCTGATGCTGATGTCAGGCCCAGGAACCTGTGGCTAGACAGGTCACAGACCATAGAGGAGATCCTTCTAATATTATTCTGTTAAATAGAAATAATATTAAACCAATTACTAATGACTTATTTTGATACTCACAGATTAATACATCTATCAACTCTTACCAGAGAAGCTTCTCCATGCAGCAGATGTTGGCTAACACAAAGCTCTATAACTGGCCAACTGCAGAGAATAAGAGGCTGCACAGTGCACATCCCTTAATAGCAAACCAATTACTAATGACTTATTTTGATACTCACAGATTAATCCATCTATCAACTCTTACCAGAGAAGCTTCTCCATGCAGCAGATGGTGGCTAACACAAAGCTCTAGAACTGGCCAACTGCAGAGAATAAGAGGCTGCACAGTGCACATCCCTTAATAGGACGCCTACATCAAACTTCCTCTTCCCATGGACCAAGGATCATTGGAAAAGAGGTGAGCAGAGAGATTCTAAGAGCCAAAAACAGTGATTGAATACAAGGAAGCATAGTTTTCTAGGCAGCTGAACAGTTATTCATATGAACTGTTTTTTTAAGGGAGTGATGCTAAATAAGTAGACTAGGCTTCAGTGGATGGACTCACATGAAGGAACATTTCGAGACACAAACATGTCTCCATAAACCTTAACAAATACGACAGAATCCATAAAATTAGGCAAGGTAGTAAAGGGGATGTAAATAGGGAAGGGCTCTAAATATGATCAAAATATATTGTATAAAATTTTCAAAAATGTAACTAAAAGAATGCTAAAAAGTTAGAAGACAAAATCAAAATCAATATAGAGCTCAGGAGAAAATTTCAGGAGTGCATAAACAAAGATAGTTCTAAGATAGAGTAAGCAAGGACATTCTAAGAAATATTAACGAAAATGCGGAAACCAGCACAGCAAGTTTTCTAGTTTGCCCTGGTTGGTAAGCTAGCAAAGGGCAGCTATCAATGTTACATTGTGAACTATCTGGTGGAAAAGCTACAAAGTGTGAACTTTATCCAGAATACTGTGGGGATCTCTGGGAGAAGTTTTAGCTGGGGTATGCTATGATTAGTTCAGCATTTTATAAAGGTCATTCTGACAGATAGGTAAGGGGTGTAACTGAGAAATATAATAAATTTTGAGAATGAAATTTAGACATTCTTAGAGTAATTAATTTGACTTTATTTAATAAATAAGAATACTAGTAATATTCAAATCATTATCCAAAACCTAATCTCTTAAAAGCACACAAGAGGTCATGCTGTAGAAACCAAATTAACAGTGTCATTAATATGAGCACTTTCCTGGTGTTAAAACCCATAAACACTCAATGAACATGTTTCTCTCTCTCTCTCTCTCTCTCTCTCTCTCTCTCTCTCTCTCTCTCTCCCTCTCCCTCTCCCTCTCTCTCTCTCTCCCCTCCCCTCCCCTCCCCTAAAATCCTGCTCTGATTCACAAGTTGTTTTCAAATGTTTTATAAATTTAATATTATGTAAAGTGGTCTAAGTGCTTTAAGCAAGCAAACATGCTTAAAATAAACAAAGTAGCAAGCACTGCAATACTTCCATGATAAACATTTCCATCAAGAAGCACCATTTCATTTTACGTTAAGTTTTTGAGCTGGGATTCAACGTTCTACATTATAAATGAAATCATTGTTGATTTTTCAAAGGTAAATTGTTAATATGTTTTTCTGTAAAGTAACAGTTGCTATTCAACCACCATTACATTAAATACCTATTTCAATAATTCAGACATAATTTTAAAACACAATGCATAGCAACAAAGGAAAGAACTATTTTTATTAATATAAGTACTTATTTCTGGTCATTAAAGCTGACAAGAAAACAACAGTCCCTGCTGATTGCATCTTTGGAGACATGGTCTCCTTATAGCCCCAGCTGGCCTGGAACTTGCTATGTAGACCAGGCTGGCTTTGAACCCACAGAGGTCCACTTGCCTCTGCCGGACAAGTGCTGGGATTAAGAGTGTGCAGCACCACACCAGCTGTAATAAAATTTTAAAACATATTTTTGGTTGCTTTAATTAATTAATTAATTAATTAATTTTGGTCTTTTTGAGACAGGGTCTCCCTGCAGCCCCAGCTGTCCTGGAACTCACTATGTAGACCAGGCTGGCCTTGAACTCACAGAGATCTGCCTGCCTCTGCCTCCCAAGTTCTGGGACTACAGGCAACACCACCACGCCTGGCTGATTGCTTTATTTTTTATTTTATGCATATGACTATATTCTGCCTGCGTGTCTATAAGTTCACCTAGGTCATAAAGTGCCTTTGGAGGTCAAAAGAGGGAGTCAAATCCTCTGAAACTTGAATTGTAACTGGTTGTTGAATGCCACGTGGATAATGGGAACCAAACCTGAGTCCTTTGCAAGAGCGACCAGTGCCTTTGACTACTGAGCTAGCTGTCTCTCCAACTCTGACTGAAATACATTTTAACTAGGAGTCTGCTATAGTCCAATCTCCTTCAAACATTAATGAAAATATAAAATAAACTTTACCACCAAATACTAAATTGGTATAACCCAATATCCATGGGCTTTCTTATATAAAAAGAAATAAACACATAATAATACATCTTTTACTACTTAGGCTGATGTTTTGTCCTCTTTTTTTTCTATTACTTAGCATAAATAAATAATAAATAAATAAGTTCCATTCATAATAATGGCCTTATTTCTTAGATTTGACTAGTCCACATTACAAATAAACCTAAAGAATTCTGTTAAGATGGAATTGGTGGAGGTGAGAGGTTATTTAAGGATGCACTTATTTTACTTCTTTGTTCAATTTTTTTAATCTTTAGAAACCTCTTGACACAATGATGAATGAACATATTACAAAGCTAAGACCTAAAATCATTGACGCACTTTTACAGAATCAGAGATGTGTTAAAGACTCAGTCAGTTTTTGTCTGTATGTGACATCAAATATGGTCACAGATTGCTATGTTGTGTTATCTCTGGCAGAAAAAAAAATAAAAACAATTGGTCAACATGTAGAAAATTTCTTGAAGCTCGAGAGATTTCCTCTGTAGTTAAGAATATTTCCTGTTCTTCCATAGGACCCGTTTGGTTTCCTAGCTCCCAAACTGAGCTCTAAATGTTGGAAGTACTAAACATACATCAACACCTATGGTATTGTCAAAAAATAAAATACATTTGAGTAGCTAGGTGCGATCACATTCACACACATATGTATGCACGCACACACACACACACACACACACACATACACACACTTTGGAGGCAGAGACGGACAGATGTCTGTGAGACTGAGGGAAGTATGGTGTACATAGCCACTTCCCAGCAACTGGGGCTGCAGGGAGACACTGCTTATAAAGATAATTAAGCAAAAAATATATATTTGAGTAGTTGACTTCCTTCCTGTGACAATAGCTTTCTAAAAATTATTGCATTTGGTGATAAAAATATTGTGGTGGTAAAAAATAAAATTTAATAAAATCTATGAGAAGTTTCACTAATGCAACAAGATGTTTTCTCTTTAACAACATTGTAATTTATAGTCAATATTCCTGTAATATAATGAATAAAATAACATGAATGAAAATTTATTGACAAAACCTGTTATTCTATTTTAAACATTCAATTAAACAGTAGTGTATTAATAATAAAATGAAAAAATACTAATCTATTTTGCTCTGAGATAATTATTTGAAATTAATTTATGCTATATAAAGACATTTAAAATAATGAAATCACTTAAATAATTAAAAATAGAAGGAATATTAACAAACGTAGTATGAAAACTTTGGCATTGAAAGGATGATGATGGAGTTTCTTTCATGAAAATGGTTAATTACATGTGAATAGACTGAGTCTTCAAGGATGTTTTCTTCTTTCTCCGATCTTATTTTTTGTAGATAAAGGAACCAATAGGAGATTTGTTATACTTTGCAATAGAACAATCTAGTAATGAAATAACAGGCTTCTGCAGAACTAGAATGCTGCACATATGAATGATACTGTTAATCTGTGTATTTGTGCACCCTGATGATCCTGCATGACAGAGGCAAGGACTTCTCACACTTGGAACTTATTACTTAATGATTCTTGAAGAGTGCAATCCATGTCTCCAAGCCAAGAAAAGACTAAGGATTTTTAATGATCAGGTGAAGGTGAAATGTGAGAATCCAAATTTTATTGGGTGTATCAGTTGCTTTTCTGATGCTGTGATAAAATGCCATGACTGAAAGCAACTTATGGAGAGTTGAGTTTGGCTTACAGCTTCAGAGGGCTGGTACCCAGGGGGAAGGGAGGCATGGCAGAGGTGGCCAGGACAGGGAGCTGAGAATCAAATCTACAAACACAGGTTGGAAGCAGAGAGTGAGCTGAAAGTGGGACCGGGTTATAAACTATGCAAGGCAGCTCCTAGTGACATAATTCTTTCAGCAATTCTCCCCATTCCAAAATTCCAAAACCTCCTGAAATACCATGACCAATTGGGGACAAAATGTACATGAGCCTATGAGGACCTTTCTCCTTGAAGCTACCACACTGAGCAACATTAAAAAAATTATCTCTTTGAAAAGAAAGAAGTGTGGGTAGATGGATTCACGAGGAGAATGCTTGCCACACAAGGAGGATCTGAGTTCAGCTCTCCATCACCCATATAACAGTCAGACACAGCAGCAATACATGCCTGTAACCCCAGAACTGGGCAAGTAGAGACAGGAGGATTCTTGTGGGTTGCAAGCCAGCCAGTCTAGCCATTTAGAGAGTTTCAGGTTCAACAAGAGACTCTATCTCAAAAATAGAAGGTGAAGAGAAGTTGAGGAAGACACCTAATGTCAACATCTGGCCTGCACCTCTGCAAACATGTACTCATACATAAAGAATAACTAAATGAAAGAAGGTGGGAAGGAAGGAAGGAAGGAAGGAAGGAAGGAAGGAAGGAAGAAAGAAAGAAAGAAAGGAAGAGATTAATACCATAGCAGATTTCCATTGTGAGTAGACTTCTGAGCCCTATTGCATGTGACATGTCAAAGACTTCATGAGTCTTCCTCTACTTTGCCAGTCTCTATTATTTGATTGATAACTTTAGTTCATTTACTTTTCAGATAACTATTCATATGCTACTGTTCAAGTCTTTCCTTTTAACATCTTATTTCCTTTGGTTACTTTCACTGTATTTCTCTTCTCTTACCTTTCTGTAAGTTATTGAAATTATTTTCCAGCAAACACTTTTTTGCATAGCACTGACTTTCTTTTTTCACATTTGAGGAAGCTTATCCATTTGCTCCCTAAAATCTCTTATTCCCTAAGCAGTTCTTGACACTTAGCTGAGCCTCTTTAGGAGGCTACTGCCAGGGTCAACAATGATACCTTTCTCAGAGTTAGCCCTTGATTTTTTATTTTACAATTAGCATATATTCATTGTACAAAAGTTTTCTCATGAAACTGACTTCCAAGAGTGTAGTGAACTTTATCTAGAAAATCATCCTTCCTTCTCCAGTCCCCTTACTTTGCTTAAAGAGTTTGTTTGGGTGTCTTTAAAAATTGAAGTTTCTGGCCGGATGTGGTGGCGCACGCCTTTAATCCCAGCACTTGGGAGTCAGAGGCAGGCAGATCTTTGTGAGTTCGAGGCCAGCCTGGTCTACATAGTGAGTTCGAGGACAGCTGGGGCTACAAGGAGACCGTATCTCAGAAAGGCAAAAAGAAAAAAAAAAGAAGTTCCTGGGTTGGAAAGACAGCTCAGCAGTTAAGAGCATGGACTGTTCTTGCAGAAGACCCAGGTTTAGTTTCCACTACCCACATGGTGGCTAACAACCATTCTTAACTCTAGTTGCAGAGGAATCTTATGCCTTCTTCTGATCTCGGTGGCATTGCAAGACACAAATGCATTTACATACATGCAGGCAATACACTCATACATATAAAATGAAAATAATAAATAAAATAAAATAATAAATAAAAGATGAAATTTCCAAGCTGGGTGTTTTGGCGCATGCCTTTATTCCCAGCACTCTGGAGGCAGAGACAGGTGCAGGTGGCAAGTGAATCTCTGTGAGATCCAGGCCAGCCTGATCCACATAGGGAGTTCCAGGTCAGCTGGAACTACAGTACAAGGAGACCCTGTCTCTAAAGGACCGAGAAAAAAAAAAAGAAAAGAAAATACTGAACACTTTTATTTTGGGTGTAACCCAAAGCTTGATAATTGGATTTAAGGACCTCTCAACGGGAGGAAATTCATGCCTGGTACTGTAAACTTAGCTAAATACGTCTGGCTGAAGAGGTCATAGACCCTCAAGAGAACTTACTACTCCATTTTCCTAAAGCAATGTAATTGATTACTTTGCTCTACTTATCATTATATCAAAAGATAACTGTAGTCTTCACCACTCATCAAAGAAACTTCTTTTTGCAAAAGATGGAAACTATTACACAGTTCCACAACTGATAAAAAATGTAGAGAATAAGAGACCATGGGGTACCTAGTCCTAACTGATATTTCTAAAATGCAAACCCTATACCTACAGCTCAAGGAACATCATGTAAGAAGGGGTGGAAAACATTGAAATGGCCAGAGGGCAGC
Organism: Nannospalax galili; assembly: GCF_000622305.1. Taxonomy (NCBI): domain Eukaryota; kingdom Metazoa; phylum Chordata; class Mammalia; order Rodentia; family Spalacidae; genus Nannospalax; species Nannospalax galili. The sequence continues at coordinate 1,019,902 of NW_008332088.1, forward strand.
ACCGACTGCTAGATAGCATCATTTAGTCAGGACAAGGAACTTGTATACATGACATATCAACAATATATTTTCTAAAACAAGAACTGCATAATGACAGCACCAGTTGATGTGGCAGTGTGGATAGGGAACATTTCTCAAGGTCCTAACTCTAGGTGAAAATCTACAGGCAGTCAATAGATACTGCGAGAGGGAGCATCGTCTTTTTCAAAATGAGATCCCTGATGGTTATACAATCCCAAGTGGTCAGCCTTAAACATATATATACACCATCACTACTCAATAAAATTTGTCATTATATATTTTTGTGGATATTTGCACATGTGTGTATATTTACATATAAATATATATTTAACAATACAAATTTAAGAAGCGATCATGAAACTGAGAGGGCTTTGGGTTGGGAAGAGTTGAAGAAGAGGAGGGATGGAAATGATATAAATATATTTATGTATGAAATACTCCAAAATTAAAAAAGTTAAAAATCAAATTCCACATATCAAAGGAAGCAAGCAGCATGCACTTATTTGGTTTAAACTGGTGACCTTTAATTCAATATATTTTTTTTCAAATGACATAGTTTCATTCCTCTTCATGGCTAAA
>NW_008332088.1:1020563-1042710 GCF_000622305.1 Nannospalax galili
GTTGATGGACATCTAAGCTTGTTCCGTATCTTAGCTATAGTAAACAATGCTGCAACAAATGTGGGGTTGAAGTATATCTCTGGTATGCTGACTTAAATTACTCTGGGTGTTTGTTCAGATATGGTGTGCATGGATCATATTGTGGTACTATATTTAGTGTTTCCAGGAATCTCTACACTGCTTTCCACAGTGACATGCTACATCAGCAGTGTAGAAAAATATGCTTTCTAAAAACATGTTCTCCCCAGTATCTTCCTTGTTTCCTTGATGAAGAAGATGAGGATTGTTTCCCTTCTCAATTTAGTTTTGATTTGCATTTCCCTGTGTCTAAGTATGCAGCGCAGAATTTTTGAATATATTTCTCTGCAGTTTTAGACATTTTCTTTGAACATTGCAGTATGCATTTTTGACTCCTCACAATTTTCTGCAACCCACAATTTACCACTTGTAGTGAAAATATTAAAAACTGAGTAAGGAAAAGATATTTAAATGGAAGTGAGCGCTCCTTGCCCTCAGTACTCTTAAACAGTACTGTATTTGACATCATATAGTGCTTTAGATTCTGTTTTAATTATATAAAATTCAGACTCAAAAAGCATAGTATCATATATACAAATTTTATTTTCCACTGTTTATTCTGCTTTCTTGTTAAAAATGATTATTAACATTTTCCTGAGGAGCTCCCTTCAGACAGTTTTTATGGCCGTTCTTCCAGTGAAGAACAAATTCTTGATGCCTAAAATGCATTTATTTCTTCTTTACTCATGAAGAGTAGTTTTCCGGCATCTAGAACTCACAACTGAGAGCTCCATTCTTAAACAGATATGGAGAGGCTGTGACAGTGCTCCGTGGTTTCTGGTAAGAAGCCTATTGTTGCTTCAATCAAAGTTCACTGCCCTCTGCGCCTGGTTTCTACTGGTCTGCTTCTTGAAAGTTGTCTTTTTGATTTTCCTCTCTCCATTGTCTGAAAACTCCATACATTGATGTAATGTATTGTAATCACGGCCGCCCACCACCACCTCCCTCCAGTCCCACCAGTGCTTTGTTCCTCCTCTGTCTCCCAGCTTCATATCCTATTTTTCACTCGGCTGTTTTAAACCGCTTCCTTCTTCACATTGCAGAAGGTTAATGAGGATGTGTCTTGGCATTCATAGGTGTTTTTCATATTTAGAACCATCTAGCTTTTTTATAATTTTACATTTATTAATTTATTGTGTGAGGACAACATTCAGGAGTCAGTTCTCTCCTTCCATCCTGTGGGTTCAGGAGACTGAGCTCAGACCACCAGGCTTGGCAGCAAGTGCCTTTATCCACTGAGCCATCTCACAGGGCTACCACTTAGCTACTTGTATCTGGAGATAAGTGACTTTTTCCACATTTGGGAAGTACTTAGCCACTGTTCCACTAAAAGCTTAGTGTCACTCTCCTTCTTCTCAGAAGTCTAGTAATGTAACTCTGAGGGCTTAGAATTCCTCAATTCCAGAGGCTCTGTTATTAACTTTTTTTTTTTTTTTACAAGATTCTGCTTTATGTCTGTGGTGCATATTAGGTGTATTTAGACTGGAGTGCAGTGTCAGTCATTTTGTTTGCCCTTGTATTCCTCTATTATTGAGTTAACCAGTAAATTAAAAAAATGTGGATCCTGTATCTCTGATTTCTATGATATTCATTTATCCCTCTTACATATTTTGCTTTTCATTGCTAAGATCCTTTTATAAAATTATTTTGAAGATAGTAATAATCAACTATGAGAGCATTTAAAAAATCCTGGCTGGATTAATCCCCGCGTCTGATCCTTCTCAGGACATGAGTTATTTGGTGATCTTATCTCATGCAGTTTGCGATTTTGCTTGTTTCTTGGCTCAGTGGGTGAATTTCCATAAATATCGGATTTTTTTCTAATAGGCAGATGATTCTAGGCACTATTCACATCTTTTTTCTTAAGGAGGAGGTAATCACTGTTTAAGATCTTCAGACATTTCCTGGCCTGCTTCTGTTTTCTCTACATTCATTCATCCTGAGTCTGCGCTGTCATTTTCATTCTTCTCGCCTTGTGTGATATCCTAAAGCTCTCACTGAAGGGATAAAATAAATTTCACAGGTTGGGTCATTAGCTATCACTTGGTGGCAAAGTGTAAGCTCAAGCCAGGGACCCAGAGGACTGAGGCCCAGCTACTTACGTGGCTAGTGGATTTTGCTGGTTCTGGCTCTTCACTCCACTCTCTTAGTATGAGAAGACACAGAAACAATGAAGATTTGTGGACGTGGACATATGCTATGGCTAAGGACCTCTTGCCAGTTCTACCTACCTACCTACCTACCTACCCACCCACCTACCCTGCATATAAGGATAAATAAGAATCCTCAAAGATAAATAAGAATCCTCAGGACTGGTGAGGAAGGATACTTCCCTGCATAATCCCTCTGCTCAGTTTCATCCTGTGCTGTGTTAACTTGTTAGTGTTTCTTGAAGAAGTCTTGTTCCAACCAACTGGAGAAGGAAACTTTCTGAGCTCCTATTTGTTCAAGGCCTAGGAAGATCAGAAAGCCTAAGATGAACAATGAAGCATTTGCTATTTCATTGGAGGATGGAGTATATAAGGCCTTGGCTTCTCTGTCAGTCTTCAGACCTGGGAATCCAAATCAGGACTTATTTTCTATGTCCAGAGTTCAACTGCAGTTCTTTTTGTTATGATCAAGATCTCTTTCAAAGTGTCTTAGTTGAGCATATTTTGTAGGAGTGTGGAAGTATAGAGAGTTACTGTTTTTCAATCTCTTTTCTAGGTTAAAAGTGTTCTGCTGATATTTTATTAAATAGGATCATTTGTAGAATACGATGTAATAGAAAGGTTTGCCTGGCTAGAAATAGACATTTTCTATTATAATACAAACACTAAACAAAACATTGAGTAAACCTTCTGATTAAAAAAAAAAACTCTCTCTCTCATAGATAGATGGATAGATAGATGATAGACAGATGATATCTATCTGGTACATGCTATTGCCTTGTAACACAAGCTGCCCTCAAACTTAAGATATTTCTTTTTTTAACCTCTTTAGCATAAAGATTATAGGTATCTGCTTGCACACATGGGTAGCCTTCTTTCTTATATAGCAAATTAAAAAATGCTTAACAAAGTGTTTCCACATATTTTCATTGCGGGAAACAGGACAAGTGGGTGAATGTTTAAGTATAAGCAACTTCCCACTGAAGAAATGCAGGCAACATTCATTGCAACAGTAAGCTAATATGTACAAGTCGATCAGTCATGATTTTGTACCAACTAGCCCTCAGATGTGTCCTCTTTTGTCTCTGGAGCTTGCCCAAATACATGATTATCTATTGTCATGATTAATAACAATAGAACCATCTGTATTGCCTCCTACTAGTGACAACAGGACCTAACTTTAACTGAATAACCTAGCAATGCATGTTTGTTAACAGAAATCAAATGTCCTCCTTAACTGGAAGAAAAATAATAGGACGCTGATGCTCTGACTTAGGTAAGACCTAGTAATGTGGTGTGGAAGCCAGGGACAGAGTTCCTCCGTACAAAAGGATGTGTGTCTTGTTTGAAGGAGATATCAATATGTCAAAGCTAAGCTTTTGCAGATACTGTTTCTTCTTTGCAATTAAGCTTATTAACACTTTAAATGACAAACACATTTGCTACTCCTCGACTAGTATTAGACTTGTACAATGATTGAAAATGGGTCAGAAAATTAACAGCACAAGTTAATCTATATCTTGAACACTGCTGTGCACCCCCTACATCCAGCTGCCCCTCCTGTGGATACCTGGTAGCACTCTCTTTTAGATTCCAAATAAATGAAGGCAAAAATTTAACCAGATTTCACTGAACTATTTCTCTATATAACCTTGAAATACAGAGTCAGGTACAGCTTCATGAAAATACATTTTGTCAACCTTGCTAAGAGATAGTAAAGGGTTTCCAACCTGGAACCTAGGAGTGACATAAATTCCCATCTCCCCCAAATAGCATATAGAATTCTTCTGCCAATGCAATGGCCAAGGTAACCTTGGACTGCGTTCCAGTTCAGTTGTTTCTGGCTCTCCAACGAAACAGAAGATGAGGCAGAACTTACACGTAAAAATGCTGAGCCAACCATTCGGGGGGGCTTACCGTGAAATCTCTCTGAAGAAACACCACCTGTCTGATCAGTGCTGGAAGCTAATCATCTTTCTGCCTTCCTTATTCATCATATGCACTTGACAATTTCCTCAAAGTCATGCCAAGAAGTTTTACTAAGGTTGCATACATGTTCAGCTATTTTAGACAAATGATTTTGAATGAAAATTTCTGATATCATCCCCAGTTCAGATGCTAGTACTCATGTAAGCTTTGCTCTGTTTCTTCATATTCCTCTAACGTAGAAGTATTCCCCTAGGGCCAATATTTATAATGTTCCCTAGTTCTTTTGGAGCCCTCAGAGGTATGAGCTGTAAGATCCAAAAGTCACTGCACTGAAGCTGCAGGTGACTGGCCAGCATTCTGAGATTGCGCACACTGCCAGCTAGCTTACCCGTGGCCAGCTGGCAGGCGAGATGTGGGGACAGATGCCGCTTATACATGGGCATCTGTGGAAAGGCTGCATTCCAGGCTTTCTAGGCTGGCTTGGTATCAAAGAAACAATTCTTCAATGATGGGAAATGCAACCTGACCAATGATGTGATACCCAGCTGGCAGAGAAAAGAGAATGCACCAAAGGCTGACATACTAAGTGGACCAAACCTGCAATCTTTCAACCAAATGGATTTAACAGAAAAAAATCCCATTAACATAGTAAAATTTTGCATTTCTTTGATGCATAAGATCAAAGCAATTATTAACTATAGAAAAAAAAACACTTTCATATTTTATTTGATTGCCCCTAGCATAAACGTGTGTATATTTAAACACATGGCAAACACATGTGCATGTGTTGTGTATGACTATGTGAACAAGAAAACATGTATAAATATTTATGTTTATATGTGTGCATAGAGACAATGAGAAAGGAACACACACACACACACACATATATGAAAGAGAGACAGAGACAGTTACATAGAAACAAAGTCAGAGGCAGAGACAGAGAGAATTAGAGACAGAGAGCTATATAGAAGAGACAGAGAAACAGTGTCAGAGATAGAGAGACAGAGAGAAAAAGACTTCATAAAACTCTACTCTAAAAGCCCTTATCCATCACAGAATGATTATATTTCTATGAAAGATTTATCTAAGTAGAACAAATTCCCAAGACAACTAGGTCTCACTGAATAGCCACAATCGTATTTTGGCAGGAGATTAACTCTATCCTTATGACTAAGTTGTACTATAGGACACACACTCATATGTGCAATAAACAGGCACAAACACAAATATACAGACATAAAATAAGTGTGGTATACAATGGTTTAAGCAAATTTATTATTACTTTACTGTATAATTTCAAAGAGATTTTTGTAACACATGTATGAGTGATGAATATTCATGATGAAGCCATACTATGCACTACTAATTTATCTGATTAAGGAGATGTCATAGAGATATACTGGCAGATACTATATAGGGGATGAAGTGAGCTTCATTACAGTATAATGTTTTAATGTCTGTAGCATAATGTCTCGACTCAGTCATCTGAGTGCAGACACAGAACAGAAAGCAGAGGGCATAGAGTTAAAAGCAATGCACAGCTCACAGGACTATGAAGCTCCAGGGTGAGGAATGGCTGTAACACTGTCTGGTGTTGTGTTGCTATGGTGAACACTTTCCCATGGAACCCAGCTCCACTTCAGGACAGCTAAGATTCCAGAGAACATTAACTCTTTTGTTTCTAGAAAACTCCATGACAGCAGGGAAATATGGCAGCATCCACACCCTTAACCCTGCTTATCACACTGGGACACTTGGCTGGGAGCATCTGGACAACACAGTGACTCCTGTCAGGGCATTGCTCTAGCAGGCGATTCATTGCAATGAAAAATGTAAAAGTAATAACTAGTATGGTATCTGTGGACACACACTGCCTGGCAAGATACGCCACTGATCTCTGAAGCAGTTGGAGATTGTCTTGTCACTGGTGAAATGGTCATTCTTGCTGGGTGAAGTTGATGACTCCTGGCAGTTGGAAGGCTATTTTGACACAGGGTCAGTGAGTTACAGGAGACTGTGTTGTTCCTCAACAGCAGGATCCAGAAGCAACAGTGGCAGCCCACAGTCAGACCAGCTGTGTGAACTGTTCCAAATAGATGTACGGTGTGAATTGTGCTGGAGTGCAAGCTTCATCTGTACTATTTTGGGCCATTTTTCACAAGAACTAATTCAGCAGATAGAGGTAGACTTGTAGATATCATACTTTAGGAAATCTTTTTCTCCAATGAAATTGTATCACTTCCAATGTAACATTAATAAAATTCAATGTAGGTATTATCAAAAGAGCATGAGATATATACTATATTAAAATTGAAAACTGATCAATACAGAACTCTAAGTATCTAAAATCTTCATAGATAAGGCTTGAAATACTTTATGTGAGAAAATGACCATTTAACATATAGTATAACATGTAATATACACACACACACAAAAGGTCTGAGGCAAGATTAAATACTATGAGTGCAGAGAGTGGAGAGAGAGAGAGAGAGAGAGAGAGAGAGAGAGAGAGAGAGAGAGAGATTCCTTCAGCATATTTTCGACATGAAAACAGACGTTTGTGCATTGAGGAAACAATTGAAACACTAATTTTGAACTTACTGCACCTGATGCTACTGGATTTTTTTCTGAGGATAAAAATTTGAACAATATACATCTAATGCATTCCAGAATTTCAAACAGTAACTTAAATGTCAAGCAGGATCAGGGAGAGGAAACCATAAACAAGCCATTATTACACATTTTGATAGGCTCTACAGTAGGCATTTGTACAAACTTCTCTGTTCTGAAGGAGATAAAACTAACCTTTCCAAGGGTACTAGGAAAGATATCAGAGGTGGTTTACATTAGTGCTGAGTCCTGAAGGGTAATTAGATCTTTTCCCTGCAGAGGAGGTGAATTCAAAGCAGGCTAGACTATGGGTGCATTGCATAAAAAATATAATTTGATGAAGGGAACAAGACATTCAAGGACTCTTAAGTAGATCATTATGACCATAGCACAGGCTGTATCCAAAAGGGACAGAGAGAAGACAGGTAGGTGACACTATAGGGAATGAGATGCAGTGTCTAGTCAGTTATATCCATGTGCAAACAGAAGACCAGGCAGATAGAATACTGTAAAATTTCAGGTAATGAATGTTGAGGCCTGAAACATGATTATAGAGACATGTGAAAGAGGCATGTTTTAGATTTTGAATGATAAGGGGAACTGTTGGCGATTGGTCTGATTCATGCCTAAGGAATAGTGGAGGAGATGTTGTGATGCTCCCCTCCATCTTTGACCCCACTCCCAAGAATGACCCAAAGAGTTAAACCTGAGGAAGAACACAGTGAGTTTAGTATTTTTTTTAATGTGTATAAGTGTACTGGCTGCATGTATTTAAGCATGCCTGTGTCATGCAATGCCCACAGAGGACAGAAGAGGGCATTATATCCCCTGGAACAGGAGTTACAGATGGTTGTTAGCTGTCACATGGGTGCTGGGAACAGAACCCAGGTCCTCTGTAAGAGCAGTCAATACTCTTATGTGGTGAGCCAACTCTCTAGCACCTGGGATTAGTTTATTACATACTGTTTCCTGTTTATTGATTGCTCTCATTTGAACTAAGAATGTAGTTATATGTCACATGACAATGGCTATACATTCTGAGAAATGTATCATTACATAATTTTAAAAAATGTTATAAGAATAATCTTCCCTAAATATATACAGCTAGACTTATCACAAACTCTAGCTCTCTGGTCTAGCTTATTTGTCCATTTTTCTTTAAAGAATTAATTTGTTGAGACTTTCTTACATACATATAAGGTGTTTTGATCAAATCCATGCCCAATCCCTCCCCTCCAACTCCTCCCGTATCTCCCCATCACTTTTTTTCTGATGATTTCATGTACTTTTGCTTTCTTCTTTTATTTTTTTTTATGGAGTTTTGCCTACTCTAACATTCACCCCTCTGAAGAGATAACCCTAAAATATTTTAAGGATTAAATACAAGCTCCCAAATACTTTTGACATTTTTGGCCTTTGGAACAGAGTAGGTTGCTAACAGGCCCAAGGACATTTTGACTTTTAGCCAAGAAACTGGCTACTTTTCTTTGAGGTCTTTTTACCCTAACTGCCTAGACAATTCCTACCTCCAAATTTTACCACACCATCCTCTGAAGAGGTTACCCAAACTGCCAATAGGGAATAAGGATGCAGACCGCTCTGGCTTCTTCCATGATGAACAGGAACGCAGTGTGAGGCAATTGGAGTACGCCTTCAGGGGGTCTACCTAAAAAACTCCCAAATAGCATAACTCTTGTCTCTAAGGGAAGAAGAGAGTCCTTGACTAGTGAATAGGAGATGCGAAGGAGAAGTAAAGGCAAGAGCATTACAAGCATTAGCATTACAAGTTCTAGACAGGGAACTAGAAAAAAGTCAGAACAGGCAATTTTCAAATGTTCATATGAAAGTCCATTGGAATTTCTTGACAAGGGCTTGCAAAAGCATCCCTCTATTGGGCTCCTTCTAATTTTTTTTTTTTTTTGTCTTCCAAGGCTGGACCCTAGAGTGTTGGATTCAGTATTTGCTTTCAGGTATTTTGATAGCTGTTGGAGTGGTTAGAATCAGTGTAAGTTCCCTTTCACTCTCTTCTAGATAAGGGGAGAAAACAAATTTATCCATCACCTTAGAAAAATAACGGGTTGTCTCCTTTAGATACAAGTGAGCACTACAGTATTGGAGACCAAGATTTGAAGTCTTACATCGGAGCAACAATTTCTGATTAGGAACAAATTCATCAATGGTAAATAATTGTCTAAATAACTTTTATATAGACTTAAGCATAACATCTGGGAAGTATAATTCCTTGAACTCTTAAAGAAATATACTGATGACTTTACTCTTTGGTTATACTTTCCTTTTGGGTGTTTAAGACCATACAGTTGGCCCAAATAAATAAACTTATTTTTAACACTTAAGGTCATTTGAGGATCTGTTCCTCAGGGGTCACATGGGCTTGGGAGGAGCTCCCGGCGCCTTTCTTTTACTACTTCCATCCACGTGAAATTAAGTCAAAGGTCCAGCTCAACCATGTCTGGCTTCACTTAGAAGCATGAATGAAATGGTTCCTCTGAGTTGACCTTCCTCTTTGTAGACTGGACACTGGTTCAAGTCCATCTCGTGGGGTCTCCATGTCTGCCCTAAACAAGAGGACAGGTGACTCACCATAGTTACAGGACATTTTGGGAGATGTTCCATAGTACCCTGGAACTTAGTCGACCTTGGAGGGCCAAGCACAACAACTGTCATTTAAGTCCTTCTGACTACATTCATATAGGCCTCAAACTATGGCTGTTAAACATCCAATAAGGTTAGTTCCACCAGTCTGGTACTTTTATTTATCATGTGCTATGTAGATAAAGTTTGGGTGAAAAACCAAATATTCTCAGGTAAACCTTGACTAGATGTATATTTTGTTCCTTACACTAGTTAACTAAACTATGTTCATAGAAATTTTAAGATTATGTGTATATTATTTTTGTCTCATCCTTTATATATCATAACAAACCTAAACAGACCTTCAGCACTTGCTTAGGCTTTCTCATTTTTTCTGTCTATTTTGGAAAATATTGCCAATCCTTTTAACATCTTTTACAGTCTCATTTTCTTTTTTTTAAATAATTATGAGACATAATAGCATTAACAAACACATTTTACAACTGTTGTGAGACTTCTTTTCCTGGGGATGCTAAGCAATACTTATTCACTTTTAAGGTTCTAGCGTCAAGCCAATGTTTCATTAAAGTTTTACTGGGGAACCAATGAATTTATTAAGCTTACTTACCACAATAACTGAGGGGTTACTGAGGTCTATGTATGACCTGAGTGTATGGACACTGGAAAGCCTTTTCCCAGCATGGGTCATGCCTTCTCTTCTTAGTCTTCCCCAGATTGTATACTTTAGCCCTCCCCAAATCCAGGAGGCCATGTGTGATTAGGGTCAAATTACATACAGTTGGCTGGGAAGAGTGGCTGGATAATCTGGTGAAGGTCCAACAATCCTGCTTGGCCCTCCTTTAAAGAATGAGCACAACCTTCAACAAGCCTAATTGTGATAATGTTTAGTGATCAGGCTCAGCTGAAGCCCTAATGATGGTAGTTAGTTCATGCAGAAGGGACAGCTGTATAGTATCATCCTATTAAAAGGACGTGGTATTTAAAAGGATTTGGTGCTAGGAGCCACATATGAGGGAGAACATACGTCATTTGTTTTTCTGAGTCTGTTACTTCAGTCAGTATTTATGTTTCTAGATCCATCCATTTACCTGAAAATTGCATTATTTCATCCTTATTTACAGCTGAATAAAACTCCATTTTGTAAATATACCACATTTTTGTTAACCACTCATCAGTTGAAGAACGCTGAGGTTGCTTCCATCTCTTAGCTATTGTGGAAAGAGCGGCAACAAACATGGTTATACAAGTGTCTCTACAATAGGATGAATCCTTTGGGTATATGCCAAGGAGTGGTATAACCGGGTCATATGGTAGGTTCATTTGTAGTTTTTTAAGAGTTCTCCACACTGTTTTCCATAGAGGTTGCACGAGTTTGCAATCCTACCAGCAGTGAATGAGTGTTTCCCTTTCTCCAAATCCTTGCCAGCATTTGTTAGCATTGTTCTCTTGATCCTAGCCAGTCTGACTGGGGTAAGGTGATACCTTAGGGTGGTTTTAATTTGCATTTCCATAATTACTAATGATGTTGAACACTTTTTGAGATGTTTCTTAGCCATCTTTATTTCTTCCTTTGAGAACTCTCTGTTTAGATCTTTAGCTCATTTTAATTGGGTCATTTTGTTTCTCAATTCTTTGTTTTTTGAGTTCTTCACATATTCTGGATGTTAAATCTTTCAAATGTGTCACCAGTGAAGTGTTTTTTTCCCATTCTATGGGTTTTCTTTTCACTTTTTGATTGTTTCTTTTGCTGTGCAAAAGCTTTTGTTTAATGAGGTCCCACTTGTTGATTGCTGACCTTAATTCCTGAGCAACTTATGTCTGATTTAGAAAATCTTTTCCTATACCTATATTTGTAAGTTACTGCCAATATATTCTTCTAATGGTTTCAGGGTTTTCACTTTCACATTGATGTCTTTGGTCCATTTGGAGTTGACTTTTGTGCAAAGTGAGAGATGAGGATCTAGTTTAATGAAACTTCTACAGCATTCTAATGAATGCTTCTACAGGTGGAGATACAGTTTTGCCAGCACCATTTGTTGAAGATGCTGTCTTTCCTCCATTGTGTGTTCTTGGCACCTTTGTCAAATACCAGGTGGCTGAAATTGATTGTACTCACGTTTGGATCTTCAGTTATGGTCCATTGACCTATGTGTCTATTTTTGTTAGTATCATTCTGTTTTTATGACTATACCTCTGTAATATACATTCAGATCTGGTATAGTAATGACCCCACCCCCAGCATTGTTGCTCTTTGTGCTCAGGGCTGCTTTGGCTATGTGAAGTCTTTTGTGCTTCCATATGAATTTAAGTATTTTTTTTTCTGATTCTGTGAAGTATGTCCTGGGGATTTTTATTGGAATTGCATTGAATCTGTATATTGCTTTTGGTAGGATGGCCATTTTCACAATATTAATTCTTCCAATTATGAGCATGGGAGGTCCTTCCATTTCCTGGTGTCTTCATCAATCTCTTTAATGATTTAAAATTTTTATTGTAGAGATCTTTGGTGTCCTTGATCAGATTTATTCCAAGATATTTTATTTTTTTTTTGCAGCAATTGTGAATGGGAACATTTCCCTTTGTTCTTTCTCCAATTTCTTGTTATTGGTATATAGAAAGGCTTCTGATTCTAGTAGATTGATTTTATGACATGCCACTATACTGAAAGTGTTGATCAGTTCTATGAGTTTTCTGGTGGAACTTTTGGGATCTCTTAGGTGTAGTATCATATCATCTGCAAAAAGTGATGGTTTGACCTCTTCTTTTCCAATTAGTACTCCTCCTTTGATTTCCTTTTCCTGTCTTATTGCTCTAGCAAGTGTTTCAAGCACTATGTTGAAAAGGAGTGGAGATAGTGCACATCCTTGTCTGGTTCCTGATTTTAATGTGAATGCTTCCAGTTTTTTTCCATTTAGAATGATGTTGGCTGTGGGTTTGTTGTATATAGCTTTAATTATGTTGAGGTATGTTCCCTCCAGTCTAATTCCCTCTAGTACTTTGAACATAAATACATGCTGAATTTTGTCAAAAGCCTTTTCTGCATCTATTGAGATGATATTCTGATTTTATCTTTGAGTCCTTTTATAGGATTAATGACGTTTATTGACTTGCATATATTAAATCATCTCTGCATCTATAGGTTTCTTTTTCGGTTGTGCCTTTACCCAGTTTGAGTATTAGAGTGATGTTGGCTTCATAGTCAGAATTTAGGATTTCTCCCTCTGTTTCTATCATTTTTAATAATTTAAGTGGTGTTGGTTAGATGCCTTCTTTAAATGTCTGGTAGTATTCTGCTGCAAATCCATCTAGGCCTGGGGTTTGTATTACTCTTTCTATTTCCTTATATGTTATGGGTCTGTTTAAACTGTTGATCTCTTCTTGGTTTAACTTTGGTGGTCACCATGATTTCAGATATCCATCCATTTCTTTTAGATTTTCAAATTCATCTGTGCAGAGGTTTTTAAAATATTCCCTTATAATGGTCTGGACCTTTTGGGTGTTTGTTGTGCTATTTCCCCTTTATCTCTGATTTTGTTGATTTGGATTTGCTCTTCCTTTCTTTTGGTTAACTGGGCTAAGGTCTGTCGATCTTGTTTAGCTTTTCAAAGAACCAGCTCTTAGATTCATTGATTCTTTATACTGTTTTCTTTGTTTCTATTTCATTAATTTCTGCTCTGTTTTTTGTCATTTCTTCTCTTCTGCTGGGTTTGAGTTTCAGTAGTTCTTGCCTTTCCAGTGTTTTGAGTTGCAGTGTTAGGTCATTTATTTGGGCTCTTTCTAATTTTTTTTTTAAATCTAGGCACTTAGAGCTATAAACTTTCCTCTTAGCACTGCCTTTAATGTGTCCCAGAGATTGTGTTGTGTTGTATTGTCCTTTTCCTTGATTTCCAGAAATTCTTTTATGTCTTTCTTAATTTCTCATTTGACTCACTCATTGTTCAGGTGTATGTTTTTCAATCGCCATGATTTTGAGTTGTGACTAGTGCTTGTCCAGAGTTGATTTTCAGCTTTAGCGCATTGTGGTCCAGTAGAATGCATGGAATTATTTCAATTATTTTGTATTTGTTGAGGTTAGTTTTTGGCCCAGTACGTTGTCAGTTTTTGAATAAGTTCCATTGAGGTGCTGAATAGAAAGTGTTTTCCTTGGTGCTTTTGTAGAATATTTGAAAGCTGTCTATAAGGTCCATTTGATGTATGGTATCATTTAATTCAGACATCTCCCTGTTTATTCTTTGTCCAGTTGACCTGTCTAATGGAGACAGTGGAGTATTGAAGTCCATTTCTATTACTGAGTTGGGGTCAACCTATGTCTTAAAGTCCTGTAATGTTGTTTTTATGAATTTGGGTGCACCAGAGTTTAGTGCATATATGTTAAAGATTGTAATATCTTCTCGGTTAACTGTTCCTTTGATCAGAATGAAGTGACCCTCTTATCTCTTCTGATTAGTTTTACTTTGAGGTCTATTTTATCAGATATTAGAATTGCAACCCCTGCTTGTTTCTTAGTGTCATTTGTTTGGAATATTCTTTTCCATTCTTTTGCTTTAAGGTAGTGCTTGTCTTTGAAGATGAGATATGTTTCTTGCAGACAGCAAAGAGATGGAATTTGTTTCTTAATCCATTCACTTAGCTTGTATCTTTTGACTGGGGATTTCACTCCACTGATATTTAAGGTTATTTAAGGTTATGTTGGTTGCCGTCATTTTGATCACTGTTTCTGTTCTCTGTATAATTTTGTGTTTCCTCTATTAAAACTTTATTTATTGTCTTTTGTTGCCCCTAGGGTATAGTTGTTTCTCTCTGCTCTCTGTGTTGCTTCAAGTATTCTTTGAAGGGCTGGTTTTGTGGACAGGTATTGTTTCAGGCTGTTTATGTCACGGAAGATTTTTCTTTCTCCCTCAGCTATAATAGACATTTTGGGGGGTTAAGTATTCTGGGCTGGCATCTCTTGTCATGTGGAACTGGAAATACCTTGGTCCAGGCTCTTCTCAATTTCATAGCTTGCATTGATAAGTCAGCTGTAATTCTGAGAGGCTTTCCTTTGTATGTGATTCATTGTTTTTCTTTTGTTGCTTTCAGTATTCTCTCTTTGTTATGTACATTTAGTATTTTTGCTGTGATATGTCCTGGGGAGTTTCTTTTCTGAGCCTCTATCTTTGGTGTTCTATGTGCTTCCTGTATTTGTATGGGGTTGTTTTCCTTTATTTTGGGGAATTCTCTTCTACAATTCTGTTTAAGTTATGGTCAACACAATTAACCTGAAATTCTTCTCCTTCTCTATTCCTATGATCCATAGATTTGGTCTTTTCATGGTGTCCCACATCTCTTGCATATTCCATTCCTGTTTTTTTTGTTTTGTTTTGTTTTTTTAATTTTCCACAATCTTTGCTTAAGACCTCCAGTTCTTCAACTTTATCCTCCATTTTCCATTTCATTCATTCTAGTGGTGAGGCTTTCCCTGTTGTTTCCTGTTGGCTTTTGTGCTTTGCACTTCCTTCTTCATTTCTGCCCGAGTTTTCTTCAGTGTTTCTATCTCTTTTGTGAATTCATTCAGAAATTTATCCCTATTTTCTTTTAGTTCTTTGATTTGTTTGTTCATGTGTTCTTTAAATTTGTTGAGTTCCTTGATCATGTTTATGATTGTTCTTTTAAATTCAGTGTCTTGAGTTATCTCTAGGGGGTTCTGCTTGTAGAACTCTTCTCCAGGATTGGTGGAGTTTTGTGGGAATATAGTGTTTTGGCTTTCATTTTATTATTCTTTCATTGTGATTTTGTCATGTGAATTTCTTTTGTTGTTTATGATTATGATATGAGAATTAAGTTGAAGTATGCTTCTGTTTGTATTATCAGGGTGCCTAGATCCTTTCTTTATTGGTTGTGTAAAGCTGGTTGGTACAGGGTTCAGATTCTCTCAGGTTTATTTTGAGGGAACTGATGGCTTCAGATCAGCTATTCAGGGGTACCCACAGAAGGCCAATTCAGGTTCCAGTCAGGTACACTCAGGCTTCTTTCACCATGTGGAGGCAGGATCTGGGCACTTTCTGGCAGTCCCCTACGTTCTTAGCCCCTTTGCCAGAGGGAGGCCAGAACTCATCACTCTCTGGTGGTCTTCTGAGATCAGAGGGGCTACACCAGTGGAGGTTGAAACCTACCCTCTCAGGCTATCATCTGGGATCTCAGCCTTAGCCTACCAGAGCCAGATCTGCCCTGGAGCCTCACAAAACCCCTAGTAGGGGGATGGGTATGGCACAATTAGGGAAAGCTCACCACCTGGTGGAGGGAAGATCCTGGGGCTCTCAGGCAGTCCCCTATGTCCTCAGGCCCTCTGCTGGAGGGAGGCCAGAGCTCAGCGCTCTCTCTAGCTTATTTACATTAGGCTACAAAACTTAATAATGTTCTAATGCACTGAATATCGTGACTAACTGCAACATGGTGATACCTGATTAACTAAACGCAGATGAGGTACAGTCAAAATGACAGGTAACAGGGAATTTTGTGTTCATTACAATATCATGGACCCTTCAACACATCTGTGTCCTGTCATTGTCTGAGAAGATGTTTTACAGCCCATAATTATATATGCAATTGTTTCGGGTCACTGGAAGCTTGCACATGTGATCTTGTAGCAATAGTGGCATGGAGCACAGGACCTATGCCAGCACAATTAAACAAGGGCCCAGAGGGGAGGAGAGAAATGAGTGACAGACCAGCCCTAGACTGAGAACTATTGGAGACTGATTGCTACTGAGTGACAGAGAGTAAGCCTTACATATTATAGATCTCTAGATAGGCTGACTAGACTCCAGTGGACAAATTTACACTGAAGGACATCTGGGTACAAATGCTTGACCAAATAGGACTGTGCTGGATAGTTTTAGTATCAACTTGATACACCTGGGTTGAGGGAGCCTCAACTGGGGAATTTCCTCCACAGGACTGGCCTTGTGGGGTATCTTCTTGATTGTTGAGTGGTGTTGGAGGACCCAGTCCACTGTGGGTGGTGCCACCCTTAGGCAGGTGGGCCTGTGTTGCATAAGAAAGCAAGCTGAGCAGGAACCAGGGAAGAAAGCCAGTAAGCAATGCTCCTCCATGGCCTATGGTCCAGCTCCTGCCTCCAGGTTTCTGCCCTGATTTCCTATCTTGGGGTCCCTCATTGATGAACTGTAACCCAAGAGATGTAAGCTCAATAAACCCTTTCCTCCCCAAGTTGGTTTTGGTCAAAGTATTTTGTCACAGCAATGGAGAACAAAACTAGAACAGGACTTAATATGTATGGCAGAATACATGAGGTCCAGTGGGAAAATGGGGGCATGGATACAAGAGGGGAGTATAAATTTGATTAAGAACTGTTGTATGAAATTACAAAAGCTCAATAAAGTTTTGTTTTAAAAAAAAATCAACAAACACACCCATTTCATTGCTACACAAAAAAGTGATGTGTTTAATTCAATGTGATTGGGAATCCTAGAATAATTAATTTTGAAATCATCTGGATGCATACAGATACGTAGTTATTAATAGCAGCACCAATAACCTCTGCCTTTTAAATCCTCTCTCCTTTTCATATGTGTTTGGTTAAATGCTTTTTCTGCTTCATAGTCATGTGCTTGAACATGCATTGGTTGACTGATGAATGAACATGTGGCAAATTTCTAATCAATGAAAATTAATAATCTGGAGCTGGAGAGATGGCTCAGCAGTTAAGGATACTGGTTGTTCTTGCAGAAGATCTGGGTTCGAATCCCAGAACCCACATGGCAGCTAACAACTGTCCATACCTCCAGTTCCAGGGGATCCAACAGCCTCTTCTGAGAGGGATGGGACAGGTTAATGGAAAGTGTTTTAACTGTGGAAGAATAAAAGGAAGGCTAAATTTAAAATTTTTCCAGGAAATGAATAAGATGTCCTAATTTAGTGAACATACACCTAAGTAAGTGATTTTGATATTTTATCGTTATGTAAGAGATTGCATACCACATATGTTTATTTTAAGAATGTTAGATTACCAATGGCATGTTCTTCCTACTATATGTGGGGTAGGTGATCACTATCAAAATTAATAAATAAATGTGCTGTTCTTCATTAAAACTCAAAATCCAGTAAAAGGAAAATGTGTTTTAGATTTTTACTATCATAGTGACATGGGAAATAAATGTGAGAGGAGCAAGTGTCAATAATTATACATTTAGCTCATGATTTTCAACTTTACTATCACTACTGGTTGAATAAAGTGATCTATTTCTCCAGGATGTTTCCTCACACAACTGTGATGCACTTCCATCCTCTTCACACCCTCCACTGCTCAGCTAGAGAGCTCTCTGTCTGCTTTCTGCTTCTACCTGTATGATATTCTATACTTTATTTTTGTGTCATTTATTTTATCTTACACTTAAGACATGAAAGAAAGCATTCAATACTTGTCTTTTAGAGAGATGATGATCTCTGTTGCTGTGATAATTCACATACTAAAAGCAATTTGGGAGAGGGGGATTTATTTGACTTACAACCTAAAGTTCATCTTTAGGGAACTCAGGGCAAGGACTCAGTACAAGAACCTGGGGCAGGAACTAAGGCAGAGTGCACAGAGCAACACTGCCTGCTCACTTGCTCTCTTGGCTTGCCCAGCTACCTCCATGCCCAGACCCACCTGCCCAGTGGCACCACCCACAGTGGGCTGGGTCCTCCTACATTAATTCACAGTCAAGAAAATGCCTCACAGACATGGCCACAGGCCAATCTGGTGGAGGAGATTCCTCAAATAAGACTTCTTTTTGTAGATGTTTCAAGTAGACAACTGAAGCTATGATAACCACAGTTTGATGTCCTGAAAATGACACTTTTGTAAGCCTAGAGAAAACTGCATAGTGCATACCAAATTTTATTTATGAATTTATGTATTAATTTTTTTAGTGTGGGGATAATATTGGTTTCATAAAAAGAGTTTAGAAGCCTTCCTTCCTTTTTTTACATTATTTATTTATTTTTTATGTGTATGCATGTATTTCTTTATTATTTCATGGAATAATTTAAGTTGGATTGGTCTTAGTTCTTTGTAGTTCTAATAGAATTCTAGAGTGAATTCAACTGGTTCTGGGGTTTTTATTAGTTCAGGGAACTTTTATAACTACTTTAATATCATTGCTGATGGTTGTAGATCTAAGTAAGTTATTTTATCATAGCTACATTTTGGTATTAATATACATCTGTAATTTATCTCATTCTTTTGATTTTCCAATTTAGTTGAGTATGTGTTTTAAGATATATCCTGTGATTTTTTGAATTTCATTGCTATCTCATGGAATGTTTCCTTATTAATCACTTCTTTTATTCATTGAGATCATTTCTTATTTTGGCTAATTTCTTTAAGGAATTGTCAATCCTTGTCAACTGTTTCTTTAATTGGTTCTTTTTCATTTATATTTTCTTCATTTATGCCCAAATATTGATTATTTCTCCCTTTCTGGTGGTTTTAGTGTTTGATTTGTTCTTGTTTATATTGCTATAACTTTTCTCTTATAATTTCTTTCAATATGTTCAACAAATTGTGTTTCTTTAGAATGTTCTATAAATATATTTTAGGGCAATTTGGTTTATACTGTCATTTAACACCAATGTTTCTCTGTTTCTATTTTTTTCCTGATTACCTGTCTATTGATGAGAGTATGGAGTTGATGTCCCCCATTATCACTGTGTTGGGGATTCTCTGTAGTGTTACATATAGAATTTGTTACATTAAATTGGGTACATCAGTGTTTGGTATATATATTTATATTTGCAATATCCCATCAATGGATTATTTCCCTAATGGCTATGAATTGACATTCTTTGTCTCTTCAAACTAGTTTTGTCAGCTATTAGGATAATTTTGTCTGCTTATATCCTAGTTCCATTTGCTTCAAATATTTTTGTTTAAATTTTTATCCTAAAGTGTTGTTCTTTTAAAATATTTTTATCTGTATGATTGTTATTCCCACATATGTGTAAGTGCACCCATGTCATGCACTTCCGTGGGACAGAAAAGGGTGTTGGATCCCTAGACTTGAGTTGCAGACAATTGTTAGCTGCCATGTGAGTGCTGGGATTTGAACCCAGGTCTTCTGCAAGAACAACCATTTCTCTTAACCACTGAGCCATCTCTCTAGGTCTGGTGTTGTCTTTTTTTATGGTGAGGTGTGATTATTGGAGGCAGCAACACTATGACCTTTTTTTCTAATCTAATCTTCTAGTGTGTGTTTTATTGGGGAACAAGAGTATTAATATTAGGAGTTATTTCCAAAAGACTTGAGTTTATTTCTCTAATTTTGTTAATTTAATGGTGTTTTCTTAGACCTCTTCATTAATTTTCTTGACTGATTCTTTTATTTTTGCATGTAATTTTTGTTTATCTCCTATGTCCTATTGTCAATGTATATTTTTATTGAATTTTTATGCATTTCATAAAATACAATTTTTTAAATTATTTATTTAATAGCCACATACTTAGAAGAAGCATTTTATTACATCAGCATTCACATATTCAATAATAATTTTCTGAGCTAGGATGCATGTCTACAAAATTGGCTGTACATTTTTGGTTTACAGTTGAATTATTACAGTTACACAATATTGTGCTCAGTATAAACCCTATAAGACATAAAATTAAATGAGGTTTTAACCTTAAGTACATTTTAATCATATTTAGGCTGCATCGCATATCTGCATCCCCATGACCCCACCAAATTTCATACATTCTGTCATATATATTAAGGCCTATCCAGTCAAGTTTGTGTGCCCAGATGTCCCTAGATGCAAGTTGCAAGTTCATATACTAGAGTCTGGTCAATCTACCTAGCATTATCCCATTAAGGAAGATCAACTCTGAAAAAAAGAAGAAGGTTAACTCTTCCTCACCTGGCAGTAATCAGTAATGAATAGTTCCTTGGCAAACATTGTACTTCCTCCCCATTTTGCCTGTTCTGTGCTGTTTTTTTGTCTAACTGAATTTGCATGGGTCTTGTGCATGCTTTCATCATTGCTGTAAGATAATATGAGCAAGTTGCCACAGACCTGGAAGACTCGTTTTCTTATGATCATGCACCAACCCTGGCTCTTACAGTCTCTCCTCCTCTTCTGCAAAGGTCCCTGAGCCATGGTCCCTGAGCCATGGGTAGGTGAGGTTTATTATAGGAGTTGTATCCACAGACACAAAATTCGCAGTTTCTTATTCTCTACACTTTGACCAGTTGTGGCCTTCTCTGTGCATTGTACTCTATATAAAACAGAAAGAGGAAACTTTACTGATAAGAGGTGAGTTATACATTAATATTACCTTTATCCCATCTTCCTCCATGCTCTGTGAGCCTTAGGTGTAGACATTCCACTGTAGATGTGTCTCTTAGGACTGAGCATCCCTCAGACAAATATTCTACTTTTGTGACCAGTTATAGAAATCTGTAATAGTCTCTGTTGAATTAAGAAGCTTCTTTATTGAGTGGTGAATATATACTTGTCTACAAATATAATATTTAGCATACAGTAAGAAACACCAATTGTCTAGGGATACATCAGAGGTGGTGGGATCTATGACCTCTTTAGTCATGTGTATTTGGCTGTATTTGCAGCACCACACAAGAGTTCCAACCCATTAAGAGGGATTTAAGTCCCTCTCAATGGGAGCAAACTCGTGTGGGGAGCTGTTGATTACCCCCAGGTAAAAGTGCCACTACTGCACCAATATAGTTTGTTGTACCCGTCAGTGTTGTTGTTATTAGGCTTTAAAGCTGGCGTTGGATTATTGACTGATTTTCTCCCTTTGCAGCTTGCATGGTCATCTCTAGAACTATGAGATGTAGTCTTTGGGGAAGAGGCTTCAAGCTCAGTTCCAGCTCCATTGCTCCAAGTTCTGTGTCTAAAATATATCCTGCCTTCAGCAGGAAATCACAGGTTGTGGCAATAGCCTGTTATTTTGAGAGTTTCTTGGACTACCCACAGCCAAAAAGTTGAAGGAAGAGTTCTCATGTCTGGCATTGTGTTTCTGGTTATATGTCTCTCCAGTCTCTCAACTGCATGTTTTTATCCTTCCCCTTCATTCTGAAGTACTTACTTCTGTATCCTCTGTAGAACTAGTTTAATGGTAACAAATTCATTTATTATGTTTTTACAACTATAATTTTTTTTGGTGTTTTTGAGATAGGGTCTCCCTGTAGCCCCAGATGTCCTAGAACTCACTATGTAGACCAGGCTAGCCTTGAACTCACAGAGATCCGCTTGCCTCTGCCTCTCGAGTGCTGGAATTAAAGGCATGTGCCACCATGGCCAGCAATTATAACTTTTTAATCCATTTCTAATTGTGACGCCTGTAGTCATTACATATGATTTGCAATGCCTAAAAGCTCAGCTTTGCTGGGTGTACTACCTTGGGTTGGCAATTGGTCTTTCAGACCCTAAGCACATCTTTTCAGGCCTTTCTGTCTTCACATTTTTCTATTGACTAATTAGCTGTGATTCGGAGGAGCCTGCCAGTGTAGGTGACTTGGCTCTTCCTTCCTGCAGCTTTTAGTATTCTTTCTTTATTCTGTATTTTCAGTGTATTTCTTAACCTATAATATGTTGTGAGGCATTATTTCACTGGCCCTCCCTATTTTTTGTTCTGCAAGCTCTTGTACCTGCTTAGGAAATTTTTTTTCAGGTTTGGGAAATATTCTTCAATGGTTTTATTGAAAATGTTTTCTAGATTTTTTGGTTTGATATTCTCTTCCTTGTAAGCCCATGGTTTGAAGATATGATAT
>NW_008332088.1:1042899-1049517 GCF_000622305.1 Nannospalax galili
CTTCTGCCATCTTTTCTCTTTATTAAATTCCTATTCATGTTCACGTTTTGAATAAACTTTCTTATTTCACCAAGAGTAAAATGACAAAATGAAGAAAACAAGATACTTATAAAATAGAAACTTCAAAGAAGTTTCTTTACTTCGATGAAGTAAAGAAAAAAGTAAAGAGAGACAAGATGGGGAAGGAAATAACATGTGAGGAAGATGTAAGAAATAATTGTGAGGAAAAGCAAAATACAACAAAACAAAGCATGACAAAGCAGCAATTAAAAGGGAATCTTGGTGAACAGATAGGGGCAAGAAATTCCTCCCTTTTATTTACTCCGTATGGCCTGTTGGATATTTTTATCCTTCTCTTCATTCTGAAGTATTTTCCCCATATGTTATGTACAACTGGTTATTTAATGGTCATAAATTCCTTTGTTATCTTTTATAATTGAAAGTATTATTTCTCTTTTTATTTATAATGCCTGTAGGCATTACGTATAACATATAATGAATAAAGGCATAGCTTTTCTGGGTATAATAGTTTATATTATAAACTGTTATTTCTGGGTTGACAGTGTGTTATTTCATCTTTGAGGTCTGACAATGTGGAGATCATTGAAACTAGAGCACTGTGCAGAAGGAGCTGTGTGGTGGGGGCTTGGTGATCCCATACTCATTAGACAAATGAGTTTCTGTTCATACCCCTTCTTGTACTCATACAACACAATGCTTTCTCTTCCTCATAGTGGGTGCCAAGTTGTAGTTACTAAGATATAATCATTTGCCACTTCTCTCTGCAGCAAAGACCTCACTTCCTAGCATGTCTACCTGTGTTATGGAGTATGTGTCCACATTTCCAAGTATTTTGTGGATTTTCACTGATTATTTGTGGTATTTACTACTTGATGCCACATTACAGCTATGACATAATAGTAATTATAACAACAATAGCAATACTACTAACAATAATAATAATAAAAATAATAATAATAAAAACAACATGACTCTTACACATCCATTTTAAGGGCATGAGTGATCCTGAACTGTAGAGAATTGGTTCCTTCAGAATTCTCTTAGAAGTGTTCTCCAAAAACAAGGGCTTGCTCTTTGCTTTACTGAAACAGTTAATACAGCAGGAAGTGGAGTAAAAGTCAAACTCTTACCAGAGATTTTATGCTTTCTGATCCCTAGCCCTAGACAAACACACAGCCACAATACAGTCTTAAAAAGCTCTTACCAAGTTCACCATCTTCAAAGAAATAAGAGCCATACACAGCATTTATTATGTAAATAAGCACATGTATAGTCATACATTGTTCTAAGTCATAGGCAAGGAAGAGTCATGAGGGATTAAGGTCTTATGTCCAGGCCACAAGAGGAGGACACGGCTCAGTGAACTTGTTCACATTATGAATAGATAGATTAGAGTGACTTTTAGGTTGCTAGTTTGTTGGGGACCCCTGCTGTTTGGGTCTCAGTCTCTCCATGTCTGGATAGCCACGAGCCGGCTCGGCGCATAATGGAAAGACTTCCCTTTTCAGCGGGGCGCCTCCTACTCTCTTCCTGACTCACCTTTGAAGTGCCCGCCACAGAAACATGACCTCTGGCATAGAAACTACCGGATTTTTTATAATCAGGCATTGTCTGACAGCCTGACTGATAGAAGCCAACCACCTCATGTAAATAAAGCATCCTACAGAGCACCTGTCAGCTGAGGCTTTTGCTACTGCCTCCACACTATAAATCTTCTAGTTTCACCCTAATAAAGCAGAGCTGAATCACTGAGTCTAATGGAGCTGTATCACTAAGATCATCGAACTTGGCTGATTTGTGTCTCACTGAGCCTGTGACCAGCCTGTGATTCAGTCTCCCCGGAGGAGCTGTCCCCCGTCAACATTCACTCACGAAGCTTCTGTATTTGCCATTCCTGCGCTCCCCGCTTTGATCCCCCTGCCCCCCGTGGACCGGTGGCCAACCACCATGGGCATAGGGAGAGCGTCCCGCAGCTAGCCAGAGCCCCCTGCATCATGGTGCAGAACCCGCCCGGCAGCCTGCCTTGGCGCAGAGTCTGCACTCGCCAGAGCCATCGCAGACCCGCCTGATCTGTAGCTCCCAGCACCTGGCAGCCACAGAGAGCCAGAGACCCGCCTAGCAGCATTAAACCCGCACACAACAACACTAGTTAGGTAAAACCATTTGTCTAGAGGAAGTCCATATTGTTAAAGTCATTCCTACAATTCTAGAACTGTCACTCATCAGCCATTGATGACAGGAAACCTTTAGGACATAAAAATATAAAAATGTAGAGGTTTCTCTCTGTGCTGCTCCCCACCCACCCAACCCACAGGTGAAAAGCTGAACTTTAAGAACATTCTTTTAATACTTTTTTCCAGAATTTCATACATGACTATTGCAATTACTATACTTCCACCCCTCCCTTTTTACTTTCAAACTCCTCCCAAATGCTACCCACCTCCTCTCAATGGCATGTCCTGTTCTTTGATTAAAATGCACTGAGTCTATCTAGTAGTGCTTAAATAGACATGTGTTTAGGATTAACAATTTGAGATTAGATAATCCATCAGGGAACTCATTCCTAGAAAAAAACAGTCTCCCTCCATCAGAAGCCTTTGTTGGCCTATAGCTCTTCATCCTGAGGTAGGCCCTTGTGAAATTATACCCTTCACATTCTCATATCAGCTTGTGTCATTGTGATAGCTAATCCTGGGTGTCAACTTGACTGGATCTGGGATTAACTGAAATGAAAGAGATCTTCTTGACTGGATCATCTGAAGCTGGAAGACACACCCTAAATGTCAGTGTTACCTTCCTATGGCAGCCAGTATAAAAAGCCAAGGCAGAGGAGAATGCCAGGCTTCTTGCTGCATACTTTCTCTCTCTCTGGTGAGCTCGTCTTGCTGCTGTAGACTGAAGACTTGCTGATCTTTTGGAATTTGTCAGACTTTCAGCACCAGATTTGGACTACTAAGATATCCAGCCTTGTGGACTGAGCGACTACGAATTCTCAGCCTCTCCAATGTGGTGCAGCCATTGTTGGACTACTCAGACTCTATCCTGTGAGCTAAGCTGATAGTCATTCTCCTGGTTCTGTTTCTTGGGTGAACCCTAACACAGTCATTATGCAGGTGTTGTTGAGGCACCCATGTTGCTGAGATTTCACTAGTGTGGCATCCATAGCATGTCTAGAAGATACTTCCTAGTTGTAGAATTCCTGGTTTTCTGGGTCTTACAATTTTTTAGCCTTTCTTGCATGTTGTTGGATGAACCTTAGATGTTGAGGTTACAATTAGATTTATCAGTTGAGGCTAGGCACCGCACAGTCCTTATCCTGTGCATTTTGATTTTGTTGGACTTAATAACAGTCTCCATGTATTGCAAAAAGAAGCTTCATTGATGAGTGGTAAGAGCTACACTAAACAATGAACATAAAATTAAGTATTTAGAATTTAGTGAAAATAGCATTGTTCTTGGAAACTGGCAGCAATAGATTCTCTCTTAGGGCTTATGACATTTCCAACAATGGATACCTGGCTATGTTACAACACCAAGCGTGGATTCCCTCCTATTTGTTCCCTACCCTGCTACCCATGAGCACAGCAGGAAATAAAGGGAGCAACTTCTCTAACTTTTGTTTTCCATGTAGATTTCAGGTCTCTTGTCTTCAATTATTAATTCATTTCTGTGGATGCCAAATGGGCACTGGGGATCTCAAGAGAGTTTCCTTGTTACAATTCCATATGTTCCATTTTGTTTGAAAATTGTGAAGATGTAGAAAAGTGCTTGGAGTCTGTCTAATATACCATCTCTTTGCATTTTATTCTGTATTTTCATAGAACTAGAAATCAAAGTTTACCAGATTGGGTTAACTTTTTCTTCAGTTAAATCAACTATCAAATGGGTAGTTTAAGATTAAATTTCATGATTTTATAGCAAATAAATACTTCAAGTGAGTGAAAGAGGTTTTAAAGGTCTTATTCATGTGATGCTCACGAGGGAAACCTGAATGTAAGGAGTTCTAATATTATTGCTGTACTTTAGTAGGGTAAGGAAATAGGGGTGATAGTTTTATCAATCGAACTGTTGCAACCATTTTCATCTTTAGCTGCTGAAAAATATGTTTAAACACATGGTCATTGTTTTAGATTTCCGCAGCTCTTTCTTGTTGTAATTGTTAATTTGCATTCCATTGATATATAGCCTTTCATTTCAATAGGTTTTTTTTTCTTGCCTTTTTTCCTTTTGCAATGGTGGAGAGATAACTGTGGTGGTGTATCAAAGGTTGAGCCAACAAGGAGTAAGGAAAAATGACTTTGAGACAGAAACTTTAAAAGATCGGCAGCACAGCAGGAGAACGTAAGCCGAAATCACAGAGAATAACTTATGAAAACCACTAAAACAACCACAACTAAATGTTCAAAACAAATGGTGGTATAGATATGGAGAAAAATGAATGTGTATCTTCTACTAATGGAATTATAAGTTCATACAGCCATTAGGGAAGATGATGTGAATGTTACTCAAAATGTTGGAAATAGAACTATATGATTCTACAAATTCCTGCATGCAAGTAGAAAATAATCATTGTGTAAGGGAGATGTTATTCCCACCTTCACAATCACCATGAAAATGACAAAGGACCCATCATCATATTAAGGGAAAAAATATTGTTTATGTCCATAGCAAGATGTTATTCGACCATATCAAAGACATTTGAGGCAACATGGTAGAACCCAGAGACTATCATATTACGTAAAATAAGCCAAAGAAAGATAAATATCAAATGACCTCCCTCATTTGTAGACTTGAAACAACTGGATTCATGGAAGTACCCAGAAGCACAGCAGTTGAAAAAAATATATAAGTGAGGGAGGGACAAGTTCCTCAATGAGTATAAAATGTTGTTAGGGGTAATCAATTCTAGTATCCTACTGCATAGTACACTGACTGTATTTAACAGAATATGTTGTAGTTTCAAATAGGTGGAAGAAATGATTTTGTATTTTTTTACCAAAAGAAATGGTATTTGCGGTGACAGTTGTTAACTACACTGATTTGATTATTATACAATACACACATTATTATGGTTAGCTTCACTTGTCAACTTGACAGAAACCTAGAGTCATCTGGGAAGAGTGAACTTCAGTTGAAGAATTTTTTTCCCCAGACTGGCCTCTGGACATGTCTCTCTGGCATTGTCTAGATTGTTACTTGATGTGGGAGGTCTGAACCCCCTGCAGGTGATGGCATCCTTAAAGCAGGTGGGCCTGGGCTGTATAAGAAAGGTAGCTGGCACTCCCATCCTCAGACCTCTTGGGGTAAGTCCACAGCGCAGCGGCACTTTGACTCCCCAAGCCACATTCACCCTTCCATCTCCCCCACTGTTCTCTACACCTGGTTTGGGCCCTGTGCCATTCCTAGTCTTGGGGCCCCAGACACCTGGGGAACGAATACTGGTTCCTGATCCTTTTCACCCAGAACAACTCAGTGCCTTTCTTGGGCCCCAGGAGCACTACTTCTGGACCTGGCCCCGCCCTCACCTCTCTCTGCTTCCCAGGACCTACACCACCCGCTAACTCTCCTAGCCTGCGCTCCCATCCTCAGACCTCCTGGGATAAGTCTATAGCCCAGCCCTCCGTGCTTTGACTCCCCAAGCCACATTCACCCTTCCATCTCCCCCGCTGCTCTCTGCTAGTTTGAGCCCTGCGCCATTCCTAGTCTTGGGTCCCCAGACACCTGGGGAACCAATACTGCTTCCTGATCTTTTTCACCCAGACCAACTTAGTGCTTTCCCTGGGCCCTAGGAACACTGCTTCTGGACCTGGCCTCGCCCTCACCTCCCTTTACTTCCCTGATCCTGCAACACCACTAGCCTCTTTCTGGGGCTGACAGCCTCTTTCTGGGGCTCCGAGGCTTACCTTTCGTCTCCCTGATCCTTTGCATCTAGTACAACTCAGCTACTAAATCCACTTCCTGGGAAATCTTGAGGCTTCTTCCCACCCCATCTGCCTTTGCATCCCTGCATGGCACGGCCACAGCCAGGATCTCAGGTCAGTCCAACACCCAAGTTCGTAAGGCCAAAATCATTCTTAGAAGATTCCAGACCTAAGGAGAAAGTCTGAAAACTTCTTACCCACATTGGAATTGGGCCACCGCGGATCTCCTGAAGACAAAATCAATCCGGCCACGACAATATAAAATCAAAAGAGAGAACCAGAAGCTTAGACGAAGCAGCTCTTCATACCCATAAAGTAAACCACAAAGACACATAAAGTTAAAGAAAAGAAGCAAAACTAAACTTGAAGGCCCGAGTATCACACAAGGGTCAGAAACGACAAAAGAAATTCACATATCAAAATCACAGAGAAAAAATAATAACATGAAAAACCAAAATAACATATCCCCACCAAATACCAATAGTCCTCTAGAGGAATACAATGAAAACCCCCTAGAGATAATGCAGGCCATGGAACTCAAAAGAACAATCATAAACATGATAAAAGAATTCAGTGAATTTAAAGAACACACAAACAAAGAAATTAAAGAACTGAAGGAAGATAGGGATAAACTTCTGAATGAATTCAGAAAAGAGTTAGAAATATTGAAGAATAC
>NW_008332088.1:1050519-1050878 GCF_000622305.1 Nannospalax galili
ACTTCATTCTGACCAAAGAAACAATAAATCAAGAAGATATTACAATTGTGAACATATATTCACCAAATTCTGGTGCACCCAACTTCATAAAAACAGTACTACAGGACGTTAAGACCCAAATTAACCCAAACTTATTAATAGTAGGGGACTTCAATACCCCACTATCTCCATTAGACAGGAATACAAAACAGCAGAATTCTATCAGACATTTAAAGAAGATCTGCATAGAATACCACGTAATTTATTCAAAAAAATAGAAATGGAAGGAAAACTTCCAAATTCCTTTTATGAAGCCAGCATCACTCTCATACCAAAGCCTGGTAAAGATACAACCAAAAAAGAAAACTATAGGCCCATAT
>NW_008332088.1:1052742-1092040 GCF_000622305.1 Nannospalax galili
CTCATATGTGGATCCTAGGATCAGACTCTGATAAATAAGTATGCAAACAGACATAACTGCAGGAACCAGGACAAGGGTAAGGAAACAGTGAGGTAAAGGAAAAGAAATAACCTGAAGGAGAAGAATAGTAGGCAACAGACCTTAAGAAGGGAGATATGGATAAAAAATTGGGTTAGTTTAAGGGAGGGGGGAGGGAAGGGTATATGAGGAACCTAGGGGATAAGGAGAAAGAAGAAGCTCAACAGAGGTAGGATCATAGGAGCAAGGGTATTAGTAAGGAAGAAATGGGGGGGGGGAGTGGCGGCACCTTAAGTGGGAAAACTATGATAGAGGGGGGAGACGATACAAGAGAGAAACAATGCCTAGCTAGTCACAAAAACCAGAGGGAACCATATTATTCCTACAATAACTGGTGTTTGCCCCAAATTTATCTACATGACACAAAGTAATTAAAAATACAAGACTGGTGGAACTAACCTTCTTGGGTGTTTAACAGACATCCTTTGAGGTCTATAATAATTTGGTCAGAGGGACATAAAAGACACTTTTTGCTCCTTGCCCTCCTAGGTCAATTAGTTCCCAGGGACTATGAGCATCTTGCAAAACGTCCTGTAAAGGTGGTGGCTCATCTGACCTCTTGATCAAGGAGGCCAAGGAGACCCCACCAGATGGACTTGAACCAGTGTCCAGTCTATAAAGAGGAGGGTCAACACGGAGGAAACATTTCCTCCATGCTTCCAAGAGAAGCCAACAATGGTCGAGCAGGACCTTTGACTTATCTTCACATAGATGATACTGGTAAAAGAAAGGAGCCAGGGGCTCCTCCCAAGCCCATGGGACCTCTGAGGAACAGATCCTCAAACGACCTCAAGAGTAAAAACAAATCAGTTTATCTGGTCCAATTGTATGTCCTTAAACGCCCAAGGAAGGCACCAAGCCGGTGGGGGTGAACAGGGTCAGGAATCAGCAGTGGCTCCCCAGGTGTCTGGGGCCCCAAGACTAGGAATGGCACAGGGCCCAAGCTAGGAGTAGAGAACAGCGGGGGAGATGGAAGGGTGAGCGCGGCTGGCAGAGTCAAGGTGCAGAGGCCTGCATGGTAGACTTACTCCCAGAGAGGCCTGAGGGCGGGAGAGCAGGCCAGGAGAGTTAGCCAGTGGTGCTGGTCCGGGGAGCAGGGAGAGGTGAGGGCGGGGCCAGGTCCCGAGGAAGCAGTGCTCCTGGGGCCCAATGAAGGCACCAAGCTGGCCTGGTCGAAAACGATCAGGAAGCAGCACCAATTCCCCAGGTGTCTGGGGACTCAAGACCAGGAATGGCACAGGGCCCAAACCAGGAGCAGAGAACAGCGGGAGAGATGGAAAGGCGAATGAGGCGGGGGGGGGGGGAGTCAATGCGCGGAAGGGTCCGCGATGGACCCACCCCGAGAGGCCTGAGGATAGGGTAGAAGGCCAGGAGAGTTAGCGGGTGGTGCAGGTCCGGGGAAGCAGAGAGAGGTGAGGGCGGGTCCGGAGGCAGTGCTCCTGGGGCCCAAGGAAGGCACCAAGCCGGTGGGGGTGAACAGCATCAGGAATCAGCAGTGGCTCCCCAGGTGTCTGGGGCCCCAAGACTAGGAATGGCACAGGGCCCACAAGCTAGGAGTAGAGAACAGCGGGGTGAGCGCGGCTGGCGGAGTCAAGGCCCGGAGGGCTGCACGGTAGACTTACCCCCAGAGCGCAAGTGCATATATTTATAAATATACATACCCGTGTGTGTGCGTGTGTGCCTGTGTGTGTGTGTGTCTGTGTCTGTGTGTATTCCTTAATATCATGGGTCTACTGCTTTTAAGATGCTGTTACTTGATCAGAACTGACCTGACTGTTCTGTAGGTATTAAATGTTCATGACCATCAATCACTTGTGATCATTTCTGTTCCTTCATTTTCCATCTTAGGTGGGTCTGCCCCATGACTGACAGGTATCATGGTTCTATATAGTCATTCAGTCTCTTCGGAGTTAATCATTTAGTCAAATGACTATTAAATATTTCCTGTGCCACTAAACAGCTAAAGGAATGAAGCATGATTCCATCTCCCTTGGCAAATGAATGAACAGGAGCAAAGCAGAGTTTGCAAAGTAACTTTCTGCTCCTAGAAAATTGGGATGATATTTTATAAATGTTGAAGGAAAACACATACTAGTTTGCAATTCTATGCCAAGGTAAAATGCAAACCAAAGCATGAATGAAATTGAAATATTTTTATATGAACAAAAACAGCTTCATCTTCAGAAATTCTTGATAAAAGAGCTATGAATAATGATAGAATTTATTGAAAGAAAAGTACAAAGTGGAATCATAAAATATGTAAATATTAGAGTATCTAAATTAGCGTGGACTGTAAACAGGGGTGACTAACTTCTTGTATGTGAACCAAATGTGTTGCTTTATAATGTGTAGGTGTTTGGATTAAAAATGTTATCAAGAGGTTGATATGAAATTCATAAGACTAAGAAAATTTCAAGTATGGTATCAACTCTCAGAACTTTAAATATAATCACATTTAAGAGAATATGCTTTCAAGCTCATGTAAAAAATAAAATAGGGGGCTGGCAAGATGGCTAAGAGGGTAACGGTATTTGCTACACAATCCTTCAGAACTGAGTTCAATCCTGTGAACCCGAAGAAGGTGGAAGGAAAGACTAGAGTCCATACAACTTGTCCTCTCACTTCAACTTGCATGTCCTGGCAAAAGTGTGTCCACATACACACAACCACACACATACACACAACCACATAACCACACACACACACACAACCACACACACACACACACGCATACACATAATATTAAAAATATTTTTAAAGATAGAATAAAATGCAGAAAGACAGCCTAGTGACTACACAGAATATTGAACATGGCAAAACTAATGTATAAATTTAGTGAGGAAAGAAAATATCTAGTTGATAGGGACTGAACAACACTTATGAAGGTGGTTATCAGAAATGTCCGCAGGCAGTCAGCTTAAGCAGGGAAGAAAAGCTACCTAAATTTGACATATAATGGTTGATATCTTGCTATGGCTAATATTTGTAATCATAAAACTATATTTATAATATGTAGGTTATTAACACTTTGTAATCCACTAGGTTTCTCTCTGTGCTCTTTTATTATTTTAATGTTAGCTAACTTTCAGTAAGATTTGACCAATGGTAGTTGATAAATTTATGCATACTATAATAGTAACATTACATCTAAATCTAGCCCTAAATGAATGTATTTTAGATAGTTTTACTTCAAAGTATAATATTAGGATAATACATAATTAAGACAATCTGGTAAAAGCTGGAGCAGGTAATGGGTTCTTTATAATCTCAGCCTCCCAGAAATATAGGCATATCAAGACATCCTGGGGAGAAAATGTATTTGTAGGATCATATATGAAAGTGTACTTTAGAAAAGTAATCTTGAAATCAAGATTTTGCCTTGCTTTGACATTTTTATTTAGGAAAGATGCATTTTCAGTAAGGTGCATTTTGACTACTCAGAATTTACTAGTAAAGTGACAATATAGCTAGCTACCTTTCCTGACAAGCAGAGGATTAAATGAAAATAGAATCTGCAAGTAAGTAAAATAGAGAAGAGATACATTTAGGGTGAAAATCATTACAAATTGCTATAATAAAGTGACAATGTAATGCGTTACATATTTGACGTTGAAAGAAGTTTAGTTATGATAAGAGACACACACCAAGGAACATCCATGCACACCTGGCTATAAACTATTCTCTTTTAACAATGTCTACACCAATAATATATGCAGAGTACCAGATATTTTCATAAGGCTCTGATTTATTTTTAATAAACAAACAAATAAATGAATACATTGAATAAATAAATGAATAAATAAAATACAGAGGACACTAATTTACGGATTGATGTTGGGGTGAATCTATGAGGAATTTCAGGGTACTAGTAGGTGTTGAATATTATTAATATACATTGTATGAAATTCCCAAAGTATTAGTACAATATTATCTTAAAAATTTGGAAGTTGATACTGGTGTGTAGCTCATTAGTAGAGCACTTGATGGCCTGATTTCAATCCCTAGTTCCTCTGCCCACCACCAAATATTCAGAACCATAAAAAATGTTGCAGAAAGATGTATTTATAATATATATGATTCAAAATTCATAACATATTTTAAAGTCTCAATAGTGAAAGTTAAATTAGAAATATGATATATTTATAGGCAATATGTTATTTGATTACAAAATAAAAATATTTCTAAATCAAAATGAAGGCTGGAGAGATGATTTAGCAATTAAAAGCACTGGCTGCCCTTGCAGAGGACCTGGGTTCACTTCCCAGAACCCACATGGTGGCTAACAGCCATCTGTAACTCCAATTCCAAGTGATCTAACACTCTCTTCTGACTTCTGTGGGCCTTGCACGACACAGGTGCACTTACATACACAAAAGCAATACACTGAGGCACATATAAAATAATAATAATTAAACATTCAAAAGCAGAGAAAAAATATGTAATTTTTTTTCTGCTTTATGTGAGCTCGCTGTATTTCTTGAGCTCGGCACTTATCCGCCATATGTTGTATGTGTTAGTCCCTGTGACATAGTTCACGGCCGTAATAGAAAGCACATACATTGGCTCCTTCCCCTAGGAGCTCTAAATGTTGTCCACAGGTAAATGCTAGATACCTAAAAAATGCAATAATATTTGAAGTCAGTGGTTAGAAGCCCAGTTGAAAACTATAAAATAATCCTTAGTGGTCTCTTACAGGATACATAGAGCTTGTACTTAGTGTTCACCATGTGGAAAAAATAAACCAAAAACAATCCAAACCACGACTATAACCACTATTCGATTCAAGTGGAGGGCAATGACCCGTAGTTACCTCTACGTCCAGGGAATGTACAGTGAAAAATTCAACACATAAATTAACCATGAAATGAATGCAAACTGGAGAACTAAGGCAAATAAAACACTAAGGTTAAGAAAATAATTTTAAAATACAGCCTTCTTCCTTCTAGCTAGATTTTCTGAATCCTTTGTGTATTAATTTCCAAATAGAAACTCTCCCAAACCCTGTTTTCAAATGAGATGTAGTCGCCATTTCCAATACTTGTCATATACTTGTATTATATATGTATATGTGTGATTATCGTCATATATTTCTATTTATAAACTTTTCATTGTTAAATATACTATATCTAACATTATTTGTATATTTGTTTTGTCACCCTTTTTTTTCTCAATAAGTAAGATGCCTACTTTCCCTTGACTTACAGTTTGATATATATGTTCTTTCTGTAAGCATGAGTTCTAATGCCTATGACAACTAAGCTCTCTTTGTCTTCGAAAGCCAATCATATTAATATTCTTCATGTTACTTCCTTCAAAGGGCAAACATGCCATAAAACAGTGCTTATAAATCAAATTTAAGAGCATCTAAAAGATAATTGGGATTGTAAAAATGTCATGCTTTTGTAGTGGTTGAGTGGAGAATGACCATTATCACACATCAGTGATAAGGTCTGTGTGATAAAATGCATAAAGGTTGTAACATTTCTGCTTCAGGGTAACCCGACAGATTTATATCAAAGTTATGGTATCATATTGAATACTAATACATTGAAAATAAATGAAAATTACAAAGAAATTATGTTTTTAAGTGTTTGTCTATAAGTTTTAGATTTAAGAAAGTCAAGGAATGTATAATATGTTGATGTATGACCTATTTAGAAGACCGTGTTTGTGACAGAATGTTTTCCTAGAGTTTAAATAGTATCTAATCTACTAGAATTTGTAAAGAAATTTTTGAACATGTTGGTAGGGGATTTCCTCTTGGACGATAGTATAACATAGTTTTTTATAGTAATATATAGTTGCTTATCTTAATAGAAAGATAACATATTTTGTAAAATAGTATTATCCATGCAAAATAATGGCATATGACTCAGTCAGCATACAAGGACTTTTGTTTGTATTTTTTTTTTACAAAAAATGAACTAACTTCTTACAAAAATCCTGTTAAAAAATCTTTTCATATCCTGCAAAGTTTATGATTTTATTTTGAATTTTACAGAAATGAAATCAAAGTGTATGGTAGTTCATTTCTTGTTAATATAGAAGAGCTTTAAGGCCTTCAAAGAAACAGACAAACAAAAAACAAGCAAACATCAAGTTGAAGAAAACACACAACAAAACTAGTTTTATGTATTTTCAAGAACTGAAAGAATTGGAAATTGCCTTATTCATTGTCATCCAATTAGCATGAGCCTTTGGTCAACACAAGTTCAGCAATTATATTGCTGAAATTTCCCATTTAAAGTAAAGAATAGCACTATTGAGAACATCTAATTGAATGGTATACATGCATCCCATTAGGCAATTAGAATATATGTACACAAAAAGAGGAAAATGTTAGATTTCCACCCCAAATATCTAATTAATTACAAATTATAGTTCACTGAAGCAAACAAAGAATGCACTTGTTTAATAAGCATTTGAAAGTATGTTCTAATTAAAATATGAGAACATCATTTAAGCATAAACATTGTATGCATGACAACAAGTTAATACATAGTGAGTGCATTCTATATGTTTTAGATAGCTTTTGTTGTTCAACCTGACACTCCTGGGTACAGGGAGCCTCAGCTGGGGAATTGCCTCCATTGGACTGGTCTGTGGGGTATTTTCTTGATTATTGAGTAATGTGGGAGGGCCCAGCCCACTATGGGCAGTGCCACCCCTGGGCAGGTGGTTCTGTATTGTTATAAGAAATCAGGCTGAGCATGGGCCAGGGGAGCAAGCCAGTAAGCAGTGTTCCTCCACAGCCTGTGTTTCAGTTCCTCCCTCCAGGTTTCTGCCCTGAGTTCTTATGTTGGGCTCCCTGATGAACTGTGACCCAGGAAATGTAAGCCAAATAAGCTTTTTCCTCCTCAAGTTGGTATTGGTCAGTCCCAGCAATAGAAAAACAAACTAAAACACTACAGTTTATATATTTAAATGAACAGATAGAAGCTTTTCATATTGTGGTGTAATGATCCTTCCCACAAACTCCATCGATGAGCAAACATAAATAGGTCTGACCTTGAAGGTCCCTAATGAGTCACATTTGTTTCTGATAAAGAAGATGATGGCTGTTATGCTGGAAGGACAGTGTTTTACAGCAAATGCATACAACCATCCTGTCTTCACTATGGAATTTAGAAGAAATAAGAGTTTAGTGTGTCTGACCCTGGAGTTAGGTGTCTGTCATCCATGAAGACGTAACAACAACATGTTATGACCTTGAAGGTAAGGTAAAATCACAGAATCTTAACAGTCTTTCAAAGTACTCAAATTTAATTGCCTGATATATTCAGAGGTTCTTAATTGCCTGATATATTCAGAGGTTCTCAGGAGAGGTTAAATTAAAAAATTAGGCTAACTTCCTCAAAATATGGAAAATATATGCTTGCCTTCCTCTGTGAAAAATTATAAATTATATATGATGAGGCATAAATTATTGTTAATTAGTCTAAATATCTGTAATATAAAATATTAATAAATAATTGATGATTCACTCTTCTCTTCAAGTAGCTCTAACATTTACCTTACTTACTACTGAGAAGCAGGAGTATATTACAGATCGGGTTTACATTTTTCTGTATGAAGATATTTAAGCACTGCTTCCTTACTCCATTTCTTGTACCCACCTCACTGCATCCCCTTCAGGCCTCTCTCATAGGCAGGCTCCAATCCCTTCATATCAAGTCCCAGGACTGGCTCCCCAAACCAGATTAACTAATCACCCTACCCTAGATCCCTGAGTCCTCACCCAGGGATCCCTTCACCACCAAACTCTCAGCCTCCGGAACAGGCCGAAAGAACTGCTCAGTCAGGACCTTGACCAGTCTACTACCCATCAAGAACTTGAAATACCCGCCAATTTGTCTTCCATACCAAACAATAAAACTAAACTACAAAAACAATATTAACAGAATTAAGTTAAACAAAAGCAAAGTAGGAGCTCCTGATGGACACATAACTGACAAAGATCATCCCTATGTCCAGACGGCAATACAAAAACACAGACAATATGAGAAAACAGGAAAATTTGTCCCCAACAAAACGGACGAGTCCTACAGAAGAGCACAGCATTGAGAACCACCCCATAGAACCCCAGGGTGCAGACTTGAAAAGAACAATCATAAATACGATCAAAGATCTTAAGAAACACAGACAAGCAACTCAAAGAACTAAAAGAGGAAAGGCATAAACTCTCGATGGAAGCGCAAAAAGATACAAATATGTGGCTAATGAAATATCACAAACAATTCATAACTTGAAAAGTGAATTCACTAAAGAGATAGAAATAGTGAAGAAAACCCAGATGGAAGTGAAAATGGGCTCACTCAATAAAACAAATAGAAACA
This sequence comes from Nannospalax galili, assembly GCF_000622305.1. NCBI lineage: Eukaryota > Metazoa > Chordata > Mammalia > Rodentia > Spalacidae > Nannospalax > Nannospalax galili. The sequence continues at coordinate 1,061,157 of NW_008332088.1, forward strand.
AGAGGAGAAATTCTCACAAGCAGAATGAATGAAATGTAAAACAGAATATCAAGACTGGAGGATAAAGTTGAAGATCTGGACTCTTTAAGAAAGATTATTCAAAATTTAAAAAAAGGAATGGAATACTCTGGAAATGTGGGACAACATGAAATGACAATATCTAAGTATTATAAGCATACAGAAAAGAGAAACTCAAACCAATGGCATTGAACAGATCTTCAATAGGATCATAGAAGAAAACTTCCCTAAATTAAGGAACGCTATACCTTTGGAGATTCAAGAAGGACAGAGAACACCATTAACACATGATCAGAACAGAAAGTCTCCACGGTATATCATAGTAAAAACATTAAATGCATAGAACAAAGAGAGGGTACTGAAAGCTGCTAGAGAAAAACAAGTTACATATAAAGGAAAACACATCGGATTTACTGCTGACCTCTTATTGTGTCCAGAATTATATCTTCTTCATCTGAAGTTCTTTTATTGAATTCTTCACCCTTGGGATCATGGAATGTAATTGTATGGGGAGAATATTCCTTAGACATGTAACATCAATAATTGGAGACTGCCATTAATTTAATATGACCAGAATTCTTATAAGAAGTAACTATCTTACAGACAGTATGTACATATGTACATACTGCATTATGTCCTGCTGCATTAATGTGTTGGATAATGTTAAAAGAAAACATAAAGGCATGTCTGCAATGAGGAAATAAAAAGAAATCATTTTTCCAAATGACTGAATGATGACTGTGATTCTAGATCTGTCCAGATATTAATCACATCACTCCTCACTGAGTCCACAGGTTCTGCTACATTTGGTAGAACTCTTTGTACCAGGGCGCCTTATCCCTGTGTCTACTGACTCCAAATCTTGTTCTAGGACTCAACACACCTGATTGCTTTGCATCAGCTCTAATCCCATCCCTGATTCCAGAGCTATGGCCAGGAGCTGTGGAACTCCCTGGACCTGGGTTAGCTCCACCTCCTCCATGGTGTGTAATTTCTCCTGTGTGTTACAGAACTCAGATGATATATTTTTCATTTGACAAAATGAATGAAATAGAAATGTTTATTTTTTCATTTTCTAACATAAATGACATAAAATGAACAAAATGACAGGAATTAATACATATCTTTCAATAATGACTGTAGATGGCAATGGTCTCAATTTTCCAATAAAAAGACAGAGACTAGAGGATTTGATTTGAAAACAGGACCCATTGTTTTACTGTCTCCAAGAAAAATGACTCACATCAAGGTAGATATACTTTTGGGGAAAAGGATAGAAAATGCATTTAAAATAAAGAAAACCATGAAACAAGCAGGCATAGTTAATCTAATATCTGATAAAATACACTTCAAAAAGAAGTTGTCAGGTGACATAAAGATGGTCACCTCTGATTTATTAGGGAGACAAATTACCAAAAGTATATTACAAGTAAAACCTCCAAACACCAAACACTGACAAACTCAATTCATAAAACAAATATACAATAGATCTAAAGACACAGTTTATTCCCCAGACAGTGATGGTGGGTGCCTTCAAGACCACACTTTTATCAATAGACAGATAATCTAGATAAAAATCTAAATAGAGAAAGTTGAAATTAAATGACACTATAACTCAAGTGGATCTAAAGTACATTAACAGTACACTCCATTCAAACATAAAAGAATATAATTCTTCCCAACAGCATGAAATTCAGCCCGAATTAACCATATATGTATGCAAAGACACAATGTAAATCTCCTCACATCATAGGAAAAGTGAAACAGCGTCTTTTGTTCTATTTGATAACAAAAAATAAAACTAGATACCAATAGATTTAGAAATTACAGAAAATAGCCATACTTATAGAGATTAAGCAATGTGCTATTTAATTATAAATGGGTCTCTTAAGATATCAAGAAGTAAATAAAATGTCTATAATTGAGTGAAAATGATCAGAACTCAAAATATCTGACACAATGAAGGCAACGCTAAAGGGATAGTTTTAGTACTGTGTGTACAATAAATTAGAGTAGACACAACAATTAGGTTAATTATTGTACAGAATGCCTTGGGAAAACTAGAACAACCAAACTCATAAGGAGTAGATGGGACAAATAATCAAAAAGGGCAGAAATTGTTGAAATTTAAATGGAAAAACACAAAGCATCACTAAACAATTCTTTGAGAAAATACACAATATTCAAAAACATTTAGCCTGATTTTCCAAAAGAAAGACCCAAATTAATAAAATTAGAGATGAAGAGGGAGAAATTACAACAGATCACACTGACTGAGGTTCAGAAAATCAATAGAACGTCTCTAACAATCTATACTGCAGTGTATTGGGAATCAAAAAGAAAGCTATGAATATCTAGATGCATAAGACACAGCAAAGTTAAACATAAGGCTCTAAATAATTTAAACAGATCTATAAACAGTAGGAATATTGAAATAATAATAAAAGGGTTTCTCTACTAAAAAAGTCCAGGACCATATGGACACACTGCAGAATTCTTCCCGAAATTCAAAGAAGTTACACAAATACTATTCACATTATTCCATGAAACAGAAAAAGAAGGAAGTCTTCCAAACTCTGCTATCTTGTTACTAACCAGACAAAATACCCCCCACATACACACCTTGTAGACCTATGTCCTTAATGAATGTACTTGCAAAAACTCCTAATGAAATACTTGAAAACCAAATTGAAGTTCACATAAAAAACACCATTCATCTTAACCAAAGTTGGCTTTATTCTGGCAATGCAGGGATAGTTCCACATAGGTAAATCAGTAAATGTAATTCATCAGATAAAGAGACTCAATGCCAGGAATCACATGACCATTCTAATGGGTACATAAAAAGTCTTTGACAATACCAAGTATCCTTTCGCAGTAAAGTTATAGCGACTAAGTATGGAATGAGCATACCTGGTCTTAAAACAGGCTATATATGACAAACCTAGAGACAACTTCAAGTTAAATGGAGAAAAACTCAAAGCATTCCTACTACTAAGATCACAAGCCATAGCAGTTGTTCAATCTCCCCCTTTTTAATTCCACACAGTGCTTGATGCCTTAGCTGGAACAATAAGATAAGGAAATAAAAGGTATAGAAATAGGAAAAGAAGTTCAAGTATCCATATTCTCAGATCTTACTATTATACGCATGAGACTTTAAACATTCAACCAGAAAACACTTAGAACTGATAGACTTTCAGCCAAATGACAGAAAACAAAATTAGCATGCAAAATTCAGTATCCTTTCAATAATTTAAAGCATGATATTCAGGAATCTTTAAGTTAAATTTTCTTACAAAAATTAAATGTCCCTGAATTTTTCATTACTTCATTTTCAGGACAGTGGGGCTGGTTATTGCCTGGAAATTGCTGGAGAGAGTTCATCTTTGTGGAATCACTTGGTAAGATAAAAGAAAATGAATATTCTTTAGTCTCTATTATGTGAAAAATTGAAAGAGTGTCAATTCTGAATATGATAGTCTTATAAGAAAAATCTGAATTTCAGTTGTATGTTTAAAATGCCAGGAGATACAGTGAAGGCTTGGATGGGAATTAAATGCTTTGGGTAACTGAAAAACCAACATTGCCTAACGCATGAGTTCCATGTATTTCAATACTTTATGATCTGGTAAATCACTGAGATGACTTGAAAATTACTAATATTTCAGTTCAATATGTGATAAAGCAGTGCAGGAGTTCATGGGCCCAAACAAAAGATTGACTTTGGTGATTTTGTTCGGGTTAAATCTTGCCCTATGTGCTTTTCCATTTAAGACACTTCAAATGCATATTATATATATGCATATATACATATATATCATTCAATATTACTAGTCACATAACTGTACATAGTATTCATATGTTGATTATAAGTGGAAAAAATTTTCACAAAGTACTTAATATAGGCTGATGATGAACCAATTTGGAGGTCTAAATAAGTAAAACAAGGAGGTTCTTTCATGAGTGTCTGTGTGGTACGCATATTTGTTTGGGCCTGTGTGCATGTGTGAAGACACCACATGAAGTGCCAATAATCTTGTTCTTTTCCACTCCATTTTATATTTTTCAGTCAAGGTCTCTTTGAACATTGAGCTCATTGATTGAGCAAGACTAGCTGGCCAGTGCACTTGAGGAATCTTCCTTTTCTGCCTCATCAGCCCTAGGATTACAGACTCAAGATGTTGTGCCCAGCTTTTATTTAGGGGCAGGAAATCTCAACTCAGGTCCTCATGTTTGCACAGCAAGCACTGAACTCCCTGAGCAATCCCCTCACACCAACCCAGATCTATACTGTTAATCTTGAATGGCTTCAATCAGGTAAGGAAGGAAGGACAAGTAAAAAGCCCTCAGGTCATTCTAATTTACAAGTTTGTGTGAAATTCTCCTTTGAAGGACAGATTATAAAAAACCCAGGAACACTGTTCAGGAAGGACGGCATAAGTGCATGGTAGAATCAAAGTACCATAGGTTGGTAGGATGAAATAATATTATTTGTTTAACCCAGAAGTCTTGACTTTATATCTTCAAAAGATGAAGAACTGCTGAACGATGTGTTCAATAGCACAGTATTATACATTCTAAGAGGACAGTACTGATAACTATGTAGATCAATGATGCTGTGAAATGGGAACAGAAAGCTGCTGGAATTTATTATAACAGGTGAAAATATAACAAAAACATATACAATAGCAACACACACAGGTACATACATGTATGCGTGTGTGTATACATATATACATATGTGGCTGAGAGGAAAACAAATGAAACATCTCAAAAGGTATTTGGGAAGACAGCCGCAGCCTGTCACGGTAGGAAGGCACGGGTGCCTTAACACTTTGGATGCTGAGTCCTGTGCAACAGCAGCATAGTTATGTCAACTGTGTGCAAGTGTTCAGCCTAATTTAGCTACTGCACTGATTTTTTTTTCTTTTGGGCTTTAATATAAATAATAATACTCAGTTATAATTATATAATTATGATTATTTAAATATTTTGTTTATTTATTATTTCTTTGTTTTTAGATTCTTAACAGTAAAGAGGCAGGTGGATCTCTGTGATTTTGAGACCAGCCTGGTCTACATAGTGAGTTCCAGGCCACCTGGGGCTACAGAGAGACCCTGTCTCAAAAAGAAAAAAAGAAAAAAAAGAAGTCAAGTCATGGCAGACACAATGTACTCGTCACCATTCTTAAGAATGGATAAGGTAAGAGTCAGCAAGGCAGCTCATGAGTAAGAAAAGCACTTGGTGGGCAGGCCTGATGACTTGAGTTCAGCCCCCAGGCTTTTGAAAAAGGATCTCTCTCCTTGTAACCACAGGTGACCAGGAACTATAGACCAGGCTGGCCTCAATCTCAAAGAGTTCCACATGTCCCTGCCTCCCACATGCTGGGATTAAAGGGGTATGCCATCATGTCCAGTTAAAAGTAGATAAATTTTTAATATTTAATTTATTATGAGAAATAGTTTCTACTTATTGAATACACTAGACTTCATTTAAAACAATTGAATAAATTCTACATTTGTACTGTTTTATTTTTAAAACTACCGTATTTGAAAATTGTAAACAACAAAAATGCTTTTAAATTATTATAATTTGAAGATAACATCAATACTTATTGTATCTAAACATGAAAGAGACATGTTAAAATGAAAAAAAAACACATAGCTACAAACTTAAAGATTGGGGTGACATGCTTACAATGCATGTTGAGATATTTTTAATATACAGATGAAGCATATTAGTAATTTGTTTTACTCAATGTATGCCTAACTCCTTTATAAGTATTTTACTAAATTTAAATATATATATGTTTGTTTAGAGAATGATCATATTTTAAATGTCTAAAAGTTGTATGAAATATGTTGTTTTCCTAAAACTACTATATTTAGGTGAAGTATCTTAGGATAATTCTATTTAAACTTAATGTCATATAATGCAACATCGATAACAATTATTCAACTACATAAAAATAATCAAAAGTTTTCCTGTAATTAGAGCTGTAATTTATGATATTGACTTTAGCAACTCAAAAAAATTATTCTGAAATTTATTCAGTTGTTATAAAAGTAGTTAAAAATTATAACTATTAAATATAAAAGAAGATTAACTTATACTTGAATGCAGAATGACACAGAATTTTGGGGAACCACATGTTTAAACACATGTGTATATTATGTAATGCTAGAAGAAAGTTAATAAGTTCTTCAAATATTTATCATTTTTTCATTGTAGTAGCAATACGGTCAAAGATTCCTACTTAGACCAACAGTCTTTTTTCTGTTTCTTGTTTAGAACAGGTCAAGTATAAATCCATCTTATCCAATGTAGTTCCCTATCTCTTTTACAAGTTTTTTTTATTATTTTATATAATTAAATTTGACATTTAGACATTACCTTTGAGTCTCTTACAACTACTGAAAGACTTATGACTCCTCTAATTTCATCAAAGTTCTTTCCAATTCAATAAAAAATTCAAATGATACTTGAAATTAGCAAATAACCAATAGAAAAATATATAGAAATGATGAAGTAGAATTAGAAAAGAATGTCCTCTAAAAATTTGAAAATCCTGCAGTTTTTGCTGCATCCATATTTCTGAAAAGACCAAAAACTATGATTTTTTGTAAACATATCTCACTTATTTTAGTTGCAATAGGATTGTCGGTACAAACTGCAATACTACATTTTATTCAAAGGAAGATTTCCTTGTGACCATGTCTCAGGTAGCCCAGGCTGCCCACAGACTCATTATATAGCTGAGGCTGGCTTTGAAATCCTAATCCTCTACCTCTTCTGACTCCTGAAATTACAGACTTGGGTCTCCATGCCCAGTGTGTTATGTTTTAATTATAATGATTATATTGTTTCTTACTTTAAAACGTTCTTGGCTGTTTTAATGTTCTGTTTAATGTTCTGTCATGTTTCAATGTATGTATATGCTGTGAATTGTTTTGACTTTTTAAGTTGACTTTGTGTATGAATTAAACTTTTAATTTTGCATATCATAGATATCCAAAGATATCACATCAACACACATTCATATACTAAATCCTGTTGTATAATGTATAGATCAGATTTAAACATCTCTGTTTCCTCAAATATTTATCATTACATTATTTTTTAAAAATTAAAAATCATTTTCTTTACTTCTAGGTCTTTTAGTCACAGTACTAAAAACTGTACAAGAGCTTCTTCTGTATCTTTTTGGCTTAGTAGCCATTAATTAAATCCCCTTCATTCTTCCCTTATCTATGTTCCTCAGCATATGGTAACCACCACTCTAATCTCATCTATAAAATCTTTTTAGATTATACGTGGGTGGGATCAGGTGGTACTTATCTTTCTGAGTCTATTTCCACATAACATAATGATCCTTCTTGCGATCGATGACTTAATTTTATACTATTTGTTACTGTATATCAATTTTCACATGACCAAATATCTACCTCTTCTTCAGATGATGAGCTCTTTTACTCATTCATTCCACGGGCAACATGGATATGACTGCAACAAACTGCACAATTTGTGTTTGTTGTGAATTTGCAGGCATGAATTTGCTCCACTACACAGTCTAGCCGCAAATGCAATTTGATGTTAAATGCCTAATAAATCTGCTGGATTGAAATCTTTGTGAATCTTCTCCCTACATCTGTTTTTACTGTTGGTCCTTTTATCTTATTTTTGTTGTCCTTGTTATTGTACTGTTAACTGTGAATTGATATTTTCCTGTCTAACCTTGAGAAACCTTTAAGAATTAAGCAGAAGTTAAGGTCTTCAGTAAAGGGCTCAATATTTCTTGATATTCTCATTCTGAAAGAATTACCACATTGCAAATACTTTAACTCGTGGGTTTTCCTTCACACTTTTAGGCAAAGGAAGATGAATTCTCGTAACTGTCAAACTCTTGCAAGTAGTACACCCCATGATTAGAAATTTCAGAAATCATTTCTTTCAACACAATCTAAGGAGGGTTACTATCTTCTTGCCATCTCTTAAGAAGATTTGCATTGATTTCTCCTTTTGACTATGAAAATATATCCCTCTGAGGCTTCAAACATTTATGCATTGAACAACTTATTTGGAGAACTCTTAAAAATCTTCCGTTTAGAAATTGCCAACCAACCAGGAAAGCAAATCATGTTCCCTGCAGAATAAAAGGCTTTAGAGAACACCTTCGCTCTAAAGATTCCTGCTTTTCAGTATCAGTTTCCACAGACTCTTCAGTTTCACAATGTGTTATTGCACCCTTTGTAGAAATGCACATTTTTTTTCTTTTTCTCAGACCAGGCTACTCTATTGAAAATACCGTAAGCTGAGCAGTTTTTATATTATGTGAAGAGGATTTCTTTAATACCTCTGAAGTCTTTGAAGTCCCAGATAAAGGCAAAGTGAAATTTAGCATCTCTCTGTACTTTTCTCATAGATGTTCCTTTGTTTTATGACCTGACTTGGTGAATGGGCATACAAGCTCCCTTGGGCCTTTTTTTGTAAAGCTATTAATCTTATATATGAGGACAATTCAGTCACTTCCCAAAGGACTCATCTTTGGGTATTGGCACACTGAGGATTAGGTTTTAACAAATACATTTAGGAGGGGTTTGAACATTAAGACTACATCAGCATTGCACATGCAAATGTATGAGTGTGTGTGTGAGTGTATGTGTGTGTGCATGTATACATGCATGTGTGTGTGCACACACATGCACAAATAAAGTTTAGAAAGTTCTCAATTGAAGAATATTTGACTGCCACTTATTTGACTTCTCAGTAGTGGTAAACCAATACACATTAGGTCTCCACTACATTTTGAAATTTGAGCTCATGCCAAGCAAGCAATTCATAGCATATTCTCTTGTGATGCTGGGCCAGGGCAATGAGCTGAAGCTCTCCGTGAGATGCTAATGACCTTGCTGCAGTGGCATCCTCACCATCTAGCAATTCACTTCAGTTCAGTGGTTCCAACACTATTCAGTTCCACAGTGTTTATCATCTATGTGTGTTCATGCTGAGTAGGCACCCAACCACTAATTTCCACTTTGTATGAAGTATTAAATAGATTACATGATATATCCAGCACTTAATTAGAAAATGGGCTTGGTGTTAAGTGACGTTACCAAATTTTAGGATAAATATGAGTGTTACAAATATGTTTAGGTTTGGTTATACTAATATATGATTCTGAAGACTGGTTATCTTAACTGTACACTCAATGTATATGTGTTTTCAACTCAGAGTAGGTTTAATGGATTATAAGCTCATTGTAACTTAAGGACAAACACTATTTCATTTTGTATTATTCTCAAGTTACCTAATTAGTCAAACTTCTAAAACACTGATTATAAATAAATTATATAATTTGTGGGATAAGTATAGCTTTTATAGACTATGAAAATATAAACATACAATTATGCACTACTTTGATACATGCAGTATTACTATATAACTTAAAGTTACATATATTTCACTAGCTTAAATTAATAAACTCTTTGAACAAAAATAAAGTTCTGGCATACCAGCAGTAAAGGTTGTTTTTCCGGTCATGTATTAAATGAAAGCAGTTTACGTTCAGTTTAACTTCTGCATTTCAGTAATAAATACAGAGAGCTAAACATGCTTTTCAAAGTATGGATGTATTAGTTATACTTTTAGGTTGGGGGCAATCAACAGCTATCTAACTGGACTTACAGCCAGTTCAATGAGAGGGAACTTATGTGTGGCAGAAGAAGTGATAGATCCTAGAAAAAAAACTGTACCTCTGTCACATCCCTGGACAAATGTAATTTCTTACTGTATGCTAAATATGGATCCTTATATTTACAGACAAGTACGCTAATCACAATATAGTGGTATTTTCATCAAAGAAACCTCTTTTGCAACAGATGAAAACTATTACAGAGTTCTACAACTGGTCACAGACAGAGGATAAGTGTCTGTGATGCCAAGCCCTAAATGACACATCTACAATGTAACCTAAACACCTAAAGCTCATGGAACACAGTGGAATAGGGGGTAGAGAGAATACTAATGGGTCTCTCAACTCTCACCAACAAATACTTCCTCACACAACAGAGGGTGGCGAACCAACAAGGCCATAACTGGTCAAGGTGTAGAGAATAAGAGACTGCAGAGTGTCATCCTTGCATGTGACTCCTATATTAAACCTTACCCACCATTATTCAGGGACCATTGCAGAAGAGGGGGTGGAATGATTGTAAGAGCCAGGCGTGGTGCATGACCATAAGGAAACAGAGTCTTCCAGGTTTCTGGGAACTTGCTAATATGAACTTAAAACAACTGACAGAATGCACAAGGCCCATGCAAACTCAATCAGACAAAAACAAGCATAGAGCTGGGGAAATGGGCAGGAGGCCCCAACCTTAGCCAAGGAACTAATGGCAGATGATCACTTCTGGATGAGGGAGAGCTGATCTTAATTAAGGGAAAGATGCTACATAGGCTGAATGGGCTCCAGTAGATGAACTCGCACATAGGAATATCTGAATTCACAAACTTGACTCAAAAGACCTTAACTTGCTTGACAGAATGCATGAAATCCAGTGAGCAGGCTATAGGGAAGGATGTAGACTAGGGAGGTGATCCAAATATGATTAAGATGTACTGTATGAAATGCACAAAACTCTAATAAATATACATTAAAAATTAAGTACTGGGTGTCCAGGCATGGTGGCGCTCCTCTTTAATCCCAGCACTCACTCGGGAGGTAGAGGCAGGCTGATCTTTGTGAATTGGAGGCCAGCCTGGTCTATGTTATGAGTTCCAGGAGAGCTGGAGCTACAGGGAGACCCTGTCTCAAAAAATAAAAAAATAACATTGAAAACAAAATTAAATACTGGAACATGGAGATTAAATTTTGAACAAGCCATGTAAGGGGGGAAATGTACGTAGAGCTTCAGAGTGCTAAAGACTGTGATGTCGGGAAAGTATTATAGTCAATCATAACAGAAGCCTGCTGGAAAGTGAAAATCTGAAACTGACATTCTAAACATATAAAGTGAATGCTATTTGCATTGCTATTTGGAAGTACTCCAGAATGGTATGGAGCTATCACCTTTCAGGGAGACCAAGATGACACCATGAAATATCCAGGTACACGGGAAGTTTTCTTACAATGCTTTTTATAATGTTTTATCTTTTTTATTGGTGCCAGAATTTCATACAATGTATCTTGATTGTTTCAGACCCTCCCTTTCTCCTCTCCTACACCGCTCCCTGAGTTGATTTCATGTCCTCCATTATTATCTGTCTTTACATTTTAAAAAAAAAATTTATTTTTAAACTTTTATTTCTTAAAAAGCTTATCAGTGTGCTGGAGAGATGGCTCAGTGATTAAGAGCATTGGCTACTCTTGCAGGGGACCCAGGCTAGATTCCCAACCCCCACATGGTGGCTCATAATTTTCCATAATTCCCGTCTCAGGTTATCTGACGCCCTCTTCTGACCTCCATGGGTATTTACATACATTCAGGCAATTTTAAACTTTTATTTCTTAAAAAGCTTATCAGTGTGCTGGAGAGATGGCTCAGTGATTAAGAGCATTGGCTACTCTTGCAGGGGACCCAGGCTAGATTCCCAACACCCACATGGTGGCTCATAATTTTCCATAATTCCAGTTCCAGGTTATCTGACGCCCTCTTCTGACCTCCATGGGTATTTACATACATTCAGGCAATATGCCCATACACATAAAATCAAAATAATAAATAAAATAATTTAAAAGCTTATCAATTCTAAGCATCCCAAGTACTTCTGGGTATGAGTTCATGCTCTGAAGTCTAGGTCAACCCACCAGATGTCACAAGAGTAAAGAAAACTGACTCTCCCTTTCCCAGGATCCATTAATTGCCAATAGATCCTCCTCTAGGGCTCAGGATTCTTGCCCACCTTTCCCATCCATGCCCAATTCCGGTCTGGCATGGCTTTTCACAAGGCTTGTGCGTGCTGTCCTAAGTACTGTGGTCCCACATGTTCAACTATCCTGTGTTGTTCAGACAAAATAATTTCCTTGTATCTATCTACCACCTCTGGATCTTAAAATTCCCCACACCTTTTCCATAATGAGTCCTGAGCCTCAAGGGGAGAAGATGCCCCATTTACAGCTCATTATTCTGCAAAGTCTTGTACGCTGTACACTCACCACATGTAGAACTCTGTGTTAATTGCTGTCCAGTGCAAGAAGACTCTTTACTGGTGAGAGGGGTACTAAGCTATGGGTATAACAATAAATCATCATGAATCAGTTTACTGTTATGTCTATTTAGCAGAATAGTAGTAGTAGGTTGTCCCCTGTGGCCTGTGATTTGTCTAACCACAGGTTCTAGTCCTAAAATCAGGGCCTGGTATGGGCTCCCTGTGGTGAAGAGGGCTTTAATTCCAAGCAGAACATGGTGGGTTGTGCCCATAATATTTGTGCCAGTCTTTCACCATTGATCCTATCTTTTTGGGCCAGTTGTTACTGACACTTACAAGGTACACAGCTGGGTAATGTTGATGATTTTATTTCTATGTTAGTAACATGCATAGCACCTTCTAGTACTATGAAAATGAGCTATCAGAGGTGTAGCCTCAAGGTCGGTACCAGCTCAAGTTCTCCTTGTTTGTTCTGTATTCAGGTATGCAATCTCTTCAGTGACTGGGCCTCAGCATCGAGCTCTGGTGGGGAACTAGGAGCAATGGCAATAGCCATAATTGTTCAGGGATCATTGGGATATCTCTGATCAAAAATTCCAAAAGAGGGTTTCCATTCCTAGCATCGTGCATCTACCTAGCATTGCTAGTCTATGCTGTCTGTTAGGACCATTGAACCTCTGTTATATGCAGCTACACTGAAAGTCTTTTTATATTGTTTATGAATATATTGAGAGAAGCTTCCAGAGTAAGTTTCCATAAATTCTTTCAAAAGGACTGTGGTGCTGGTTAGTCTTCATCTTATTCCTTCTTCTGTCATGTCCTTCCATTCTCCACTCCATCAAACCTGACCTAGTTCTACCTAGTATTCTCCTTTCCCGTTTACATGACTCATTCTATCTCCCTTCCCATGATCCACCCCATGTTAACTTATTAGCTTCCTAATCCCTAAGGATTAATGCTATGCTTCTTTATAAACAAAGTATAATATTTATTATGCCACAGGTTCAAATAATGCTCAAGAAAATTTCTCTGGAATTAAATTTTACACAGGAAGAAGAAAGCACTGGACCATAGCTCTGACTCAGAATGTGAACAGTTTTCACTAGGTTTTCTTATTATAATGTAAAAGCAATTCATTAATATTCATTATATTCAATGAAATAGAAATGTAAATATATTCAAGGATTCATAGCATAGAAAAGACATTACAAAACATATAATGTTACAGGTCCTTTTAATTATTTTATTTGATAAGTTACAATACTCTCAGTAATAAAATTATGATTCTAGAGCAAATATAAAAAATAGCAAAGATATATTCCACTCATAAAATTATGAAAATTTCAGTATGATAAAACCATTCTAAAACCACTTAAAATATTGTTTATTCAGCCTATATTAAGATACGCTCAATAAATTAGTTGTCATACTGTTGGGCATCCAACATTGTCAGAAACTCCATTTTTTTAAGTAATCTGCTCCATTGGGCAGATATAATTTTCTTTTTAACAAGATAAAAAATTATTTTCCCATTACTTCCAGATACAAAATGCCCTTCAATAGTAACAGAGGCCCAGAATTGTGGGAAATGCATTGTGGGAAATAATACTCCAAAGGTATCTGCTGCTCACGTCATACTCTATCATCTCTGTCTGTCCATTGTGTTTTATATGGAAAGCTTTACATTTACAGACAAGTGCACAAGCATAGGGCGCACAGATATTTAATTTTCCCAGCATTCTTTATTCACAATATTTCCATTTGCACATACTGATTATAAAAAATGACTTTGAAAACAGCAGAGGTTGTTCACAGCTTATGTAGTGTATATGAGGTACATATGCAGTATGTGTGTGTGTATATATGAGGTATGTGTTTGTGTTTGCATGGATATGAATGCAGACTTGTCAAAGCATGCATGTGTAGGTCACAGGACAACCTCTAATGTCAGTTCATAGCTTTCGTCTTGTTTGAAACAGGTTCTCAGTCTTGTTCATGCTGTGTTGGCTGGTCTGCAAGCTTTTAGAGTCTCCTGGCTCCACTTTTTACTTCACTACAGAAGTCCTGGTATTTCAGACTCATACTTGTGGATCTGGCTTTAATGTAGGTCCTGGGGTTTCTAACTCAAGTCCTCATGTTTGCAAAGCAAGCTCTATCTACTGAACCATCTACTTAGCACAAGTAAAGCATGACTAATACACTCTTCTGATGGGATTCAAATATTGCTGACATGAAGTTCTTATCTAGTTGCATTTTTTTTTCCTCAAGCAGGAATCCGGTGTTTCAAACAAGTCATCTAACTTTCTACTTATAATTGTTTTTGATTAGAGGTTATGGAAATTATTCAACCAGGAGGAGTTTTACTCTATCTAGAAGCCTCTACTGGTTCTGTTTGTTTTAAAGTTCTCTCTCAGCACTCTGAGAGGCATCTGGTGTTCCATAAATCATATCATCTAACTTTACAGGATTGAAAAAAATTATGTTCAGCATGAATGTTTGCTAGAGGCATAGCTAAATCAATTAAACATGGAATAAATCTTTGTTCATAAAGAATCACATGAAAGGCAAATTTATTTTTGTTTTTCCTCAAATGAAGCATTTTTATTAAAAACGTAATCATTATTTTGAGGAGTAACCTTTGAAAAAAGTGGGGGAATCAGTGAAGGAGTCTCTGCCTTGTGCTCAGAACTGCTCTTGGTGAGCTCTCCGTACTTGGGGTTGTGTGGTGATGCTGTATTGGCTTTTAGGAAACTGTGAGGCTAAGCTGAGTGAGTGCGTCTCAGAGGTTCTCACAGAAACCCTTTCCACATTTCTGCTCCAAATATCACTGCAAGGCCTACAGATGCCAGCTGTCTTTTTCGGTCTCAACTCACAGAAACAACAATGTATTTCACCTTCTACTTGGCAAGTTCTCTGAGTATTTAGCTGAATTCTGAAGGCTAGTTACTAAGTTCCCCAAAACGTTGTGATACCCACGATGGGATACCAAATCAGGGAGAAAGAAACTGTGGTTAACAAAAATTCTGTAGTTAATCATAAAAGTTACTGAGATAATTTACTATTTGTGCTTAAAACATACATTTGGAATAATGAATAACATTTAATTTCTTAATAATTATAGTCAACTTAATTAAAATCTCAAATAATGTAAACTAAACTGTGAAATGCAGATGCTATATCATTAATTAGTATAAATATCAGCATTTTGTTGGATTTGATAAAGGACGTGTTAATACAACACTTGGAGGTTATATCTGATATTTTACTTTAAAATAGTTGGTTCAAATAAGAGGTAATATTAACTCAATTAATAGTATTGAGCCTTACAACTCAGTTGCATCTTACCACCCATTATATTATGCAAGCATTAGTAATTAGTTCCTACTACAATATATACACATCACTCAGGATTTCAGAATTCCA
This sequence comes from Nannospalax galili, assembly GCF_000622305.1. Lineage (NCBI taxonomy): Eukaryota > Metazoa > Chordata > Mammalia > Rodentia > Spalacidae > Nannospalax > Nannospalax galili. Next base: position 1,076,748 of record NW_008332088.1, read on the forward strand.
ATTTCCCAAGCTATGTAGGATATTAATTTATATTTCTAAGACTCAGTATTACTACTTTTAGAGCAATGACCATAATTGTTCCTCCTATGCTGTGTAAATATCAAATGCTTCATATATTGGAGAGTGGTTTTGAATAAATGACTACTAATATTTGGTACAGAAAGTTGAATTATTGAATGAATGACTACTAATATTTGGTACAGGAAGTTGAATTATTGAATGCTGCTGATTCTCCTGATGTTCACATGTGGATGCCAACTAAAGGTGTGTAAGATGTTGAACACTGTTTAGGAGAACTTGTTTCTATTTAGTATACTAGTTCATGTCTAGACTGAAAAATGTAGAAAATAATCTTGAAAGAAACGTATGCTTGATTGTTTTGATATCAAAATTCATGAGTGAACTATAGCAAGGACGAGGGAAGTTGAATTTTGGTTGTGTGAAGTAAAAGAAATTTGTTAGAGACATTCATTTCAAGTAGGATTTGGAAAGGATGAGAGTTCTAATGATTAATTTAAAGTAAACATTGAACCTGGTGGCACAATTGAGTCCAATTTTGTCCAAAAGAGACTAATAAAGTACTTTTAAGGACATTTTCTCTGGTGGGAATCTAAAATGAGCTGATCAGGTTTGTAATAATTGTGATGATTTCGAGTAGACATGAGATGAAAAGCATTAGGAACAGCCTTTGTCCACAAAGTACATTGGTCACGAGCACTGTTTTTATTGCCTCTAAATAGAATCTTACATTTTTAGACAATTGTCATACGGTGCAGAAAAGGTTTACATCCCAAGTCTTGCCTCTTTAGATACTTGTGTTCTCAAGTCACATAATGTCATCTACCTACTCTTGATTTAATGCTGAAAAGTCAAAAGTGAGACGTACAATAAATAGTTTAGTACTGGAATTGCCATAAATTCAAATAAAAAATCATGGTTCAATTTTACTTATCATTACTGAAATAAGGAAATGAAGGTAAAATGATGCTACTTACAGGAGCATTTGCTTCTGTCCTGATAGTTAGGCACTTTCAATTCCTCAAGAAAGGCAAAAAGAAAAAGAAAAAAAAAAATCTGACTCCAGGAATTCTGACAGAAATCTATTATTCCAGCAATGATAGCAGTAGCCAAATTATATTTATGAATGACAGCATCACCCAGCCTTCCACGACCACCTGAGACCAGGCACTTCTGCACAAGGACAGTGGATGGGAAATATGTTTGTTATCTAGATCTAATGGAGAGATAGGATGTTGAGAGGTGAGAAGAAAATCTAACCAGTATCCAGAAAACATGCTGTGTTCCTCTTGTGGTCAGGGAAGCAAAGGGATTCACCAATACTGTGGATTCAGAAACACAGTGATCAAATCAAAGACGTACAGCAACTTGGAGGCAGGGAAGTCAAGATAATAATTCTTTCCCCAAATCCAATCCATATACCTGGTAGCTTGTCTCCTATAAGATAAGGAGATGGTAATGAGATGCTCTATTCCTGAACGTCTGATGGTGAGGCTGTCTCATGAATACCAGGCATTGTTCTTCTGCCTGTTAATATAAATGCTGTGCTTTGTGACCTGTGTCACCAGCCAGTTAGACAACAGCCAATAGCAACCTATCACTGGCGTTATTGGAAGTACATGGCATTGATCTGCCCACATTATCAGCATAAGAAACAAAATAAATAAAACAAATCAATAAAACATTGGACATGAAAATACTGATCTACCAAAGATGTGAGATAAATGTTTACATTTGATAATTTATATTTCTTTTAGATAACAGCAAAAAAAAAATCCTGTCAAGAAATTAAGTCACAAACTTAATCATACTGAGATATAACTCAGGTTTTGGAACTCACATGTAACACTCTAAAATGAGAATGATTAGAGTAAAAGTTCTGGTTTAAGAAAAAATTACTCCACGCAGGGCAGATGTAGAATCTCAGTGGAGACAAGAACATTGAAAATTAAAGGCAAATGCTGTCTAAATGAAGATACCAGAATAGAAATGAAGTTCACATTGACAAACTTATTAGGAGAACTTAGACTAAAAAATCAGCAAGTATTACAGAACATCATTATAAATTTTTAGACTAAAGCATAAATCAAATGACCAAGCAAATCAAAATAAGCAAACAAAACTAGAGTGAGCCATGGAACTGTGCAACTGGATGTGGTGCGTAAGACTGTCTTCCCACAGACAGGTGTCATCTTTCCGAGCTTGGCGGTGCCTGTTTACTTGCCTAAGATCCTCACACCTGAGCTTTTTGGCTGTTCAGACCTGCAGGGAAGGGCGGGGGGGTTGAAGGGGTGGATAGTCTTGCCTGAGAGTCCAGTCACACCTCCTGACCTATGATTGTGTTCTTTTCTAACTGCAGGAAACCTGGGGAACGGACAGAGTATATAGCCATAACAGCTAGGTGAGGGCCTCTCCTGCCTATCTATGTAGTGATGATGAAGTCACCACTCGTGGTTCCATAGAGACTTTCTAGTGCAGACTTAGGCAGGGAGCATCCACACTCCTGTGAGTAAACCCTCACCCATTGCTCTGTAAGTAAGCCCAACAAACTCACTAGTTTCCCAAACTGCAGCTTGGTGAAATTGTACTTCTGTTTGTCATTGAGAGGAAGGGAAGAGAAAGTGGACAATGTTTACACCATGCCCACCTAGGAGGAATTTTAGCAACATGACATCAACTGAAATCTGATTAATTGAAATCTCATAAAGAAATGATAAACAATGTGGGAAAAAAACACTGTTGAGATGATCGAGAAATTTCATTAGTTTTGAAAGTTGTTTGCTAGAGAGATGGCTCAGTGGTTAAGAACAGTGGTTGTTCTTGCAGAAGACCTGGGTTCGAATCCCAGCACCCACATGGCAGCTAACAATTGTCCATAACTCCAGTTCCAGGGGATCTGAAAGCCTCTTCTGACCTTCATGGGCATTGCATGACACGGATGCACTTCCCCACATGCAGGCAATACATGCATACACATAAAATAAAAATAAATATAATATTAAAAAAAGAAAGTTACTAGATCAGAAATAGAATGAGCATAAAGTGTCCACAGAAGAATTAATACAAAAATGAGAGAAATTTACCCAGATAAATCTGATTCCGCCAAGTGCTAAAACAATCAATGTTTAATGGGAAAAAAAATGGAATATAACAAGAGAGATGCAGGATCATTACCTAGGGACAAAAATAAAAGCAAGTATTGTACTGAATTGCTTCACAAGCCAAAAGTCAATTCGTATGAAAGCATAAACTAAGAAGGAAATCAACTCGCATTCTGTGCTCACAGAATATAAGCTTAAAAACAACCATTAAATGAAGACATTTTCAGAAAAATGAACACTTGAAGAATTCACAGCCAACAAGTTGACACTAAAGAAAATGTGACAGCAACTTCGTCCACAGAAGGAGTATTGGAACTGATGTATGTTGTAGTTAGGCATGGAAGTCAAGAGGAAGGATTAACACAAGGGATAAAAAGTCAGTTTCTTTTACGTCGCCTCAAAGGGAATTCATTGTCTAAACAAAAGCAGGATCTCCGTACTTTGGAGAAAGATCGTATTTGGGAAAAGGCGAGGTTTAAAATGGCACAAAACAAAGCAGGGAGGAAAAAGCAGAAGGAGCACTAGCTAGGCTTTCCCACCGCAGGTAGTTAGAGGGTAGCAAACGTGTCTCCACAGGAAAACACACATAAACATCCATGAAGTGTGCATAATAGTAAAGGTAATATATATATATATAATATATATATATATTTCTAGTTTTATTTTAAAGGACATTTTCAAAAGAACAGTATAATTATTTCTTTTAGGTCAATTTTAAATTAATTAATGACATTCAAATGAATTCTAGGGAGCCTAAATTCTTCTTAAAAACAAATGTTTTTGTAACCTTTAATTACCCCGTTACAATATTCAGGACAGTAAGTTAGAATCATAGTTTTGTATTAATGTTTCAATACTCTTTGGTTATTTTATCAACAGCATAAAACTGATTTTCTATATCAGGTTTTCTCATTTATATCACATCTCAAATCATATTAGGAGCATTGTTTTCTTCCTATGCTTCTTTTTTTCTTTAATGTATTGTGTGAGAATTACATGTCTAATATGAGCTTCTCTCATGTTTCTTGCTGCTTGATGCCATTTTATTGAATTCTAGCCTTATCAATAACATGGTTTTAGGGATACATTAAGGGCACATGATGGGTGATGAGAAAGGATACTATCAGAATATTCTGAACACTAAGGAGTTCTCTAGAGCAGGTGCCTAATTTAATAACAACCATAGTCCCCACAAAGAACAAGTTATTCTTTATTGTGTACATGAATTCCATAGGATATGGAAAAATTCCTTATATTGCACATACTTGCATCCCCTCACAGAATTCACAGGCGTTTCAAATAAAGTCAAATTTCTGAGTTTCTGTGTGCATGTTTCCAGGTCTATTTCTTTGCTACTCTATTTTATTTCAAATTCATCATGAAAATTTTCATTCCCATCCCACGCATGATTTTCCTCAGTTTTCATGATGTTGCATCCTTCAACCCCTTCACCAGCACACACATGGCGGCTATGAACCGCCCTTAACACCAGTTCCAGGGGAACTGGACCTCTGCAGCATGGCACAACATGGGTGCACTCACATACATGCAGGCAATACACTCATATACACAAAATAAAAATAATAAATAATATATATATTTTTAAAATTCCTCTTGAATTTTTTTAACTGAAGGCCATAAATCTATACAGTAGTGTGAGAAGCAAAGTTCCTGCTAGAATAATAATTAATGCTGCTAAACATTATCTATTGCTGGTATTACTTCAGACGATTACTGGTATGAATAGATACAGGACTTCTGCTTTTCCTTAAGACTGAGTAACACAGACCAGATTTACTATATATGAAAAATTTAAATAGCAGGAAAAATAAAACAACTGTTTGCAAATTATTGGACATCTGTTTAAAACAGTGGATAAGCTTCCACCTCAGTTACCATTGCCTGGAGAAGCAGCTAGGTCGAGGAGCAGAGGGATTATATGATCCCTGAGGATGGATGTCTCTGCTGCCCACACTGTAGGGAGAGTAGCACCTATCCTCTATGGCTCTTGTTCCAAAAGAAAATGAATATAGGACTCCAAACGATCTGTTCATAGTGATAGAAAAAAATGTTCCCCTAGATAAGACATTACTCCACATCTAACAAATTTTTTAAAGTATATTTGAGATTATTATACTCTCTCCCTACCCACAACTCCTCTTCCCACAATTCTATTGTTTTTTTTTTTCTTATATTTTTTTCAAAACTATTCAAGTCCAGTTTGTGTTGCCTAAATACATGAGTGTGAGTCAATTTCCTGGAGTGTGGTCAACCTACCAGGGCTCATACCCTCAAAGAAAACAGTCTATTTCCCAACAGCTATCAGTCACTAACAGCTCTTTAGCAATGATGGATCAGATCCCTTGGAACTGGATTTGTGGATGGTTGTTAGCTACCATGTTAGCCACTGGGAACAAAACCCAGGTTCTCTGCAAGAGTAGCCAGTACTCTTAACTACTGAGCCATCTTTCTAGCCCTTGATTTTGTTCATTTAAGACAGGGTCTTCCTATAGACCGTGTTGAATTGGAACTCAGAATGTTGACCAGGCTGGACTCAATCTTATAGAGCTCTGCCTGCTTCTGCCTCTGAACACTATGATTAAAGGCATAGGACACCATGCCTAGTATTTAATTCTTTTAAACATTTTTTTAGTACAGGAGTCATTGTCACACTAGAAATTAGACTAGTAAGAGGTAATTTAAGTTTCTTAAAATTAATAGCACTTTCTCTTATAATTTTTAACTTTTATAAAATCAGTTCTATTCTTTAGGCTGTCCCCCATTGTTTTGAAAATATATTTTAAAATGCCATTTCAAACCAAAAACTTGTTTTAACAGAAACTATTTCACATAACAAATGCTGTTGCTATTCTCAAAATTCAGACAACACTGTTGTATATTATTTTTACTTTGAAAATAGCTTTGAAATCTGGCCACTTTCAAAGTCTATATGCCAAGGAAATTGAAAAATAATATTGAAAATACTATGTAAATAAATGGTTTCTAACTTCTTCAATTAATACAATTAGGTTATAGTTAAGGCAAGGAACTCCAAGAATGACAGTTCATATTTGAGCTAATTTGTCTATTGTTAAGGTTTCACAAGCTCTCCATCCTGCAGCCCATATTGTCTCACTAGCTTTAATCACAGGATAATTGATGCTCCCTGTTGAAATCATCTCATTTCCTACAACTGAGTGACTTTAGGATGTGCTTCTCAAGCAACATCTCCCTCATGACCCTTAGTTTAACTCAGACTGACTGATTTCCATGCCAGTGAAAGGTACCAAAGTTTTATCAATGCATCGTTAATGTAGTCCCTTAACTTTTCCAAGCACCTACATAGACTGAGGATTTTAAGAACATACTTCACGTTCCCCTTCTATGTATGTTTTCATGAATTTCCCCACCCTTATCTGTGTCTGAACTGGGCAAATGGCCTAAGTATTCTCTTCTACCTTTCAAAATATGAAAACAAAATTAACATAAGGAGGCATGCCTGGAATGCGTGTTGGAATGAAAGCCATGATCACCACAAAGCAATCACCACAAAGCACTGATTTTGCATTCTGATAAAAATGGAGCTTAAAATACTCTAAAAATGTAAGAAAGTGGCATTTTAAAATTACATTTTATTTTTATGTCAAGTGACCACATAGAAAAACATAAAGTTTAAATATCATATAAAGAAAAAGAGAGAAAAGATTCAAGCTGGGCATCTTTTCATACTTCTTTCCAAAAAGTACTATTTATTATAAAAATTGTTAGTAAATAGCAAACTTGATAATGATGTTTGAATATTCTATTTAGACTTATGTGTCAATAGGAAAGATAGTACTTACAACATAAAAGCATGTAATGATGGGTTATTATATAGATTAAGGAATGTTGAACATTTACATCCATTCATTCATTTTAAAGACAATAAAGGAAGATTTGCATACACCTAAAATATAAGGGGTAGATAAATGGTTATAAAATACCTTTGGCTATAATATTGGAGTATCCTTAAATCAAACCTGAAAATGAAATCCTATTACTCTGCAGTGGTCCCCTAATCCCCAAATATCATGGCATTTATGGACTTAATCCCAACGTGATAGCTGTGGGAATGCACTTATTCTCTATGGAAAATTTAGATTTTTCTTTCCTTGATCATATTGACCTATCAAGCTTCTTCATCCTTAAAGAACATGAAAGTTTGACCTGTGGTATGCCAATGTTCTCTAGAGGACTGGAAACTCAGGAAGAAAAGAGAAAAAAAAAAAAAAGATAGGCCTCAGTATTTAAAATGGTTCAGTCAGAGTCTTGGTGGTAGAGAAGGCACACAAGGCATCAGGAGGCTGCCCTGGGGAAACGCTCAGCTACTTCAGCAGAAACCTCAGCTGCTCACAGACTGAGTAGATTACAATGCCCTGTGACATCTCCACCCTAACACCTGTAGACACTGACAGCTACAATGTGGAAATCATTGGGTTTTGGGGCAGTTTTTCTTATATTTAATATCAACTGACTCATAAAATGCCCCTAGGATAATTATGTTTATTCAACATCTTATACTTTTCCCTTCACTCTAAACAGCTTTTTTCAGAAGCACAGCCAAGAGGAAGATATGGGACAATGCACATTACTGAGGCAGGATAGATGAATGGGGAAACCGAGACACAGGAAGGTTCAGGAGCCCTGCATCATGGAGGCTGACTGAGGTTACCCAGACATGGAGACAATATTTATCTCATATAGAGACATTTCAAATAACAATGTTAAACCATGGCCTTTGCAGAAATAGTTCAGTTGGGAGTTAAATGACGAATGTTAAAGCAGCAGTGGGCCATGTTTAAGGCCCAAGGAAAAAACATACTTATCATTTGCATGTGGCCTTTTTTCTTTCCCAGCTATAATCTGCAATTTTGGGACATCTCATCAAGAAGGCAGTAAGTTTGGTTATAGTAAAAATATCTGTCAATGCTTTTATACAACTTTGTGACTTGTAGTCACAGCTTATCACACTGTGTGACCAGAGTTCTCTCTGGGTCTCTTGCAGTATCAGACAAACCATATAACATATCTTTATGTGCATTTATTATTATCATCATGGGGGAGAGGAGAGACTTACAAAGAAACAAACACCCAGTGCCTAGCTCTGTGCTCCGCTCCACAAGCCCAGCTCTGCACCGCTGGCTCAGAGCCCACCATACCAGATTGCTCCCACAGCATGCCAATAGTCACTGCTAACTTTTGCCCATGCCTCAGGGGCCAGCAGTTCCAAGATGGTGCCACAAGCCCCTCCTCTCATGGCTAACATTCCACAGTGAACTCTCTACAGCAGGCCCGCCCCTTGGAGGAACCAGGACCCCTGGGGAACACACTCCACCCTTTCCTCTGCTCTTACAATCTTTCTGCCAATCTTCGTTAAGGTCCCTGAGCCTTGGGGGGGTGACAGATGTAGGGTGATTTCTCTTGTATCATGGCGAGATATTGATGTCTTGGGCCTCCCCATTATTTGTCTTTAAGCTGTGGTCACTGATCTATCTCAGTGATGTTTCTTCTACTGTAAAGACAAATGGAAGGAAGTAGGCACATTTAAGCAAACATGAATGTAAATACAAATGCCTAGAAGATATCCCAGTAGTTGCACTAGTACTTTATTCATTAAACAGTATGTTTGTGATGGCTTCCTGACTAGGGCCTGTAGCCTTTCTCAACACAAGGTGGTGGTCTGGTCTACAGCACCAGATATGTGTTCCACCCCTAGGAGCAGGCCTTATCCAATTAGAAATTTGTCAGTTGTAAGTATGTTGGTCGAGCCATTATTGCACTTGCAGGTATTGCTTGGCATGTCCGTAGTATGCAGCACGTGGGGTCCATCATTGAGTAGAATCATAGGGGATCCTTTCTTTCCCAACCATCTGAATAGGGCCTTTGGCACTATGAATGTCATCCATCCAGTGGCATGGAGTTTTTGGCTTAGTCTCAGCTCCATCTCCTCTTCTTCTCCTACACTCACAATGTGCAGTGTCTTCAGCAACATGGCCTTACCGACCTTTCTAATGTACAACCAACATTAATGGCAATAGCCTTGGTGAATTTGAGGACCTCTAGGATCTCTCTGTCCAACAGCTCATGGGGGCGGGCAACCCACCCCTGGTACTGTAGATTTTCTCAACAGTTGTATAATTTGGGAGTCTCTGCCTTTTTTTTTTTTGTCTTTTTGAAGCAGGGTCTCCCTGTAGCCCCAGCTATCCTGAAACTCACTATGTAGACCAGGCTGGCCTTGAACTCCCAGAGATCCACCTGCCTCTGCCTACCAAGTGCTGGGACTACAGGTGCTCCACCACACCCAGATAACAGGAGTCTGCCTTTCTTACCCAATCATAAAACTCTCAAGAATCTTATAGCTATATCTGGCCTTTGCTTCTTCAAGTATCTTTCAAATGGGTTTTACATCTTTAAAACACTTGAAGGAAGGTTAACATTATATATCAAATCAATCATAGACAAGGTCTCACACAGCATGGAAAGGTTTTGTCCAATCGTATTAACCTTTTTCTCCATAGATCCTTGTTAGGTACCATACCATGGGTATGAGTCATTAATTTGGTTAGCTCTTTACTATTTTAGTTGTCCCTTTGGCATCATCTTGCACTTGGGAGAGTTTCGATGGAGTTTCTTTGTATTCTTTTATTCTTGATACACTTACAAGTGTTGGCTCCAGTTGTGTGACCCTGCACTGGGATAAGGAGGCAGGGGGTTTCTCTTGTCCCTGCTGCACTTTTTGGTACCCTGTGTCAGGCAGGCCCTGGGCCTTCCTCCTGACTCTAGCCATATCTGTCATCTTCCTATTGACCACACCAGGATGCTGGGGGAGAACTTGGTGGGAAAACCTGCTTTCACCCTTGTATAGCCTTTATCAGAAGAGAAATGCATCTTATTTAATCCTTGGGGATTCTTAACCACCCTGGGACAGTTTTTATTCTTTGAATGTTTTTTGTAAACTGTTCTTCTGGATGTAAAGCCTTCCCAAAATGCCTTAGTACTGAATTTGTTTTCCTATCAATTTTTTTCTCTGGGAATTTGGGCTCTATGTAAATCTTGCCACATTTGTCTTGAGTAACCCGAGTGGACCATTTCTTCAGTTTGGTCTTTTTCATATCTCTTATAGGGTGTTCTGTTGTTTTACAGACACGTTTTACATGCTGGTCAGAATCATTTAGATTTGCCAAAGCCTGTCTCACTCTGCAAAGATCCTGTCCTATTAAAGGTTTAGTAAAACCATTAATGTCCCATACTATTCTCAAGGTCCCAGTTGAATTAAGATTTCTTTCCTGTCTCGATGAACACAATCTTATCTGGCCCAGTGAACTGGGCATCATATATTTCTTTTCTCATACCTAGTTCTCTCAGCATTGCCTGCCCCTCCTTTATAGTCCTCTAGCCTCTGCTGATCATGTTAGTCTCCCTTGGTGACAACCATGTATCTATAATGCCGTCAACCAGCCATCCCATTAAGGACTGCTCCCCCTTGCATTGGCCTAGGTTGAACAGCCTATATTGTAAGGATGGATGGGTGGTTATATAACTCAGCTGTGAAGCTTTTGAAGGACTTAGACTGACATCATTTGCTCCCCTGTCCCATACTCTCACAAGCCACATGGCTAGGGGCTCTCTGATTGTTTTCTTGTAAGTTTTTCTTAGTTTTAACAGTTTTAGTATGCAATATTTCTTAGCTACAGCTCTGTTAGCTTTTTTTTTTCCTTTTGTATCAATGGTTGAATCTGAGGGGCAACCTGAGCTACTTTTACTTTTAGGTCATTTTCCTTTTTGCTATTATCTGTCTTTTCCTCTGAGTCCTTGGGCCTTACACAAGTAACAGTGTCCTGCTTTTTTTTTCTCTCTCAAGCTCTGCTACTGGATCTGCCAGGAGTTCCCTACCCTTTTCAGGTTCCCCTGCCTGGGACACATGTTTTATTATGCAAAGTATCCATGCCCCCTCTCTGGGTGCTCCATTTGGTACAGAGCCAATAAAAGATTTTCTAGCCTCTGGATAACCTTTAACAAATCTTCACACACCTGCAACATACCCCCACATTTACAACATAGCTGTGGCCCATGCTTCTGCATGTCTGGCCTCTTTTTAGTTACAGATTTTATAATCCATTGTATCTGCCATACCAAATGACTCCCAGGGCATGCCCATAGTCACTGCTAGCTTTCACCCACACCTCAGGGGCCAGCAGTCTCACCCCAGCCCTGTAAATGCCCCCTCTTGCAATGCAGATGAGACACCAGGGCCATCTCTCCTCCACTCTGCCTCCACAAGTTCCCCATGGTCCAGGGCACATTCCTGTGGCCTTGCTGCTCCCATCCCAAGATGACGCCACAAGCCCCTCCTTCCATGGCTAACTCTCCACGGTGGACTCTCCACAACATGCCCTGCCACTTGGAGGAACCAGGACCCCTGGGAAACACAGACTGTAATCTCAGTCAGTGAACTTCAGAAACCACCCCCATGATATCTGTCATATAAAAGAGAGAAATAGGGCTACTTTAGGATCTCTTTGAATAGTATAATATCAAAAGAACCAAAACTATTTGTGGAGCTGTTGCTGAAATGTTTAAACACTGCTGTCTTTGAGAACCATCATACATACCTGGTTGTATACTATCCTTTTATAGTCACCTCTTTTCCAATAATTCTCATGTTTAAATTTATATCCTTTTATAATCACCTCTTTTCCATTAATTCTCATGTTTAAATTTATGTTTTTACTGTTTCTTTAAAAAAGACAGCCCCTGATACCCGGATACTATCATCGTGAATTAGCATCTTGGTACAAAAAAGATGGAGGTCCATCAAGTCTTGTCTTAAGTATCTGGAAAATACAGATATCTGACAATCATTCTCAAATTCACAAAGGAAAAAAGTCTTATATTCATATTAAGTAAAGACCCTTTTCCTTAAAAACTCAGAAGTTTCTCCAGAGTAGCACTTCACTTATCACCTAGGAAGCATGGACATGTATGCAAAATAAAGATAGAAATCTGGTTAGAAACAGTTTTTACTGAGACACATAGAGAGGACAAGCAGCCTTGTATAAACACTGTAAACATTAAAACGAGAACATATGTCATCATGTCTGAATGTGTTAGAGAGTGATGATCTGTAGAATTTTATTACCTTTATGTTGCCACAGCTGAACAATATAAAAAAATCCTTATAGTCTTTTAAAATTTATATGCATTACACAACACAAAGGAAAAGTAAATATAGCATTGTTGTATAAAAATAATAGGAGATTCAAATGTTAGCTAAAGAAAAGGAATTTGTTGTATTTAATGGACAAGTGTTATGTAGATTACATGTTTCAAGTATTTTAAATAAATTCTCTCTAATTTCTATAAACTTCTTTTCACTTAACTCAATGAAACTTTTGAAAAATAAGTAATACTACTATGAAGGGAAGTTTTCAGAAGAGAACTGGGAATGTCACCAAAGTTAAAATTAAACCATATATGAGTGAATAGTAGTTTAACAGAAGAGATATAGACTAAATTAAAGACAACGCTAAACATCGTAGATCCATTTTTAAAACCATAGGATGTTTTCAATGGAAGATAATAATATGATGAAGGTTTAAAAAGAATGGATTACAAAATGAATTTAAAGAATTAAATGTTTTAATAATTATTTAATGCAATGGTAATATTAAATAACCACCACACAGAGATTCCTGAAATTTAAAGAATAACTTACTCATTATTTTCATTTTATGTGTATGAGTGTATTGTCTGCATGTATGTAAGTGTATTCATGTCATGCAATGCCCATGGCAACCAGAAGAGGGCATAGGATCCCTGGAACTGGAATTATGGGTGGTTGTTAGTCACCACGCAGGTGCTGGGATTTGTACCTGGGTGCTCTGCTAGAGAAGCCAGTTCTTTTAACCACTGAGTCATCTCTCCAGCCCCCAGATTCCTGCCTTTTGACTAGCCATTTTTTCTTCCCATTTTAGGCCATTTTGTGTGAAGACATGCATGGCTTGCCTCATGCAGTCAGTAATCAGAAGATAGAATTAAAAAAAATAGCATTGAGTTGGGTGGTTTCAGTTATCAATCTGACAACCTGGGAAGAGAGAACCTCAATTAAGGTACTTCCTCTGTGGGATTGTCTGGGTATGTCTGTGAGGCATTTTCTTGATTGCTAATTAACGTGGGATAGCTTGGCCTATTTTGTGTGTGGGGGGGGTGCTGCCTCTGGGCAGGTGGTCCTCAGTTGTCTGGGAAAGCAGACTGAGCACAGGCCAGATAAGTAATCTAGTAAGCAACATGCTTCAGCTCTTGCCCCCTGGTTCCAGTCCTGAGATCCTGATTGACTTTCTTCAAAGATGGACTATCACTTAGGAGATGTAAAATGAAATGAACCCTTTCATCCTCAGTTCAATTTTGGTCAGAGTTTTATCACAAAAAAAGGCAGATTCCTTTGGCTTTCCTCTGTAAAGAACTGTACTGTAAGCTGAAATAAACCCTTTCTTCCCCAAGTTGGTTCTGAATGTTTCATCACAGATAAAGAAAGCTAATTATGACAGGTTATCAAACATTAAGTCTTAGTTTAGAAAACAGTCCCAGGTGTAGAATACATATGAGAGGAACAGTAGTATTTGTCATAATCCTCTTCTCTCGTGCTCAGGAATATCACTTTTCTCTAAGTGATGGAAGAGATAAACAGATAAACTTTTAACGGCCTCAGAAGTTTAGAATAAGAACACTCCTATAATTTCATCCAGAGTAAATGGCTTCCTGGTGATGTACTCCTGGAGATGTGACATCCACTTCCCTGTACTAGCATTTTTGGTAGGTCTCACCATGCATCTGATGCCAGGACATACCCAGAAACCCTGGATATGGATAGCAAAGGAGAGTCATGCCTATACTTGTGAAACCCTGTGCTATCCAGAAATATTCCTGCCTTAGACCATGAATGAATGCCCTCATTTAAGAGCGTCCATAAAATGTAGTGTGCCAAACCTAAACGGAGGTCCCTCATTCTGAGCAGTCCTGCCCTCACTCCAGGAGTGTGCACAATCTATAATGAAAACTCTCCATAGTTCCTTACTTTGCTTCACACTGCATTCTTTCTCTATTGATGACAAGAGTCTGGTTATACTGGGTAAAATTCTCTCTCTGTCCGGTCTTTCCTTCCTGTGATGTCTGCATCCTTCCCTCCCCATAGCACAAGGCAGAATACAGTAGTGATCTCAAGAACAAAGAATGCCAACAACAGAGGGAAATTTTAATTATATTGACAGAACCGGGAAAGAATTAGTTCTAAAACACATTGTCAAACAAGACTTTGAAGCTTACGAGTTATGAGAGAGAACTGAAAAGAAAGTAGAAATTAGCAAATTAAAGAATTTCATGGCAGGAGAGAAGATTTAAGGGATAACAAGAAACTCTAGGTTAAAGGGCCAATTAGGAAAGCAAAAGCCAGTGTGGAGGTTTGATCATGTGTGAAGATGATCCTTTTCAGCCATGTGCATAGAATATCACAGTGCTGCAAAGCACTTACACTTGAGAGACCTCATTGGGATAAAAGAGAGCATGGAGATAAATGTGGTCATATACATATGGTCACATATGCATACAGGCATGAAGGGGGACAGCAAGGATCAAGGGAGGGACAGGGAAGAGAATGGTAATAAGGAAGTGATGTCAAAGTTCACGAAAATTTCTTAATACACACGTTTTTTATAAGTAGACTAATTTTTAGATTTAATTTTTGGCTGAGTTTATTTTTACTGATTAAGAAATTTCTAAAGCTAGTGAATTATCATTTTAGCCACACATTGTTCTATTCTTGGACAAAAGCTGTGCTTGAAATTTTATAAAAAGTAAATTTTCATATCTATATTATTAATTTTGTGACCAAAGAAATTCAATAGGATATGATAATGGTTACTTACATTTATTAAAAGGCTGTTTCTTACAATGTGCATCAAGGCTATGGTATCAGGTTTGTGATCTTTATTGATAGATAAAAATGTTGGAGTGAGGAGCGGGTGGAGAGCACGAGCGGATGGATGAGGCACTGAGGCACAGATGGAATTCTCAGCAAGATACAGATTTATTTTGCACGGGGCACCTTTCCCTCGGGGAAGGGAAAGATGTCAGGGAAGG
>NW_008332088.1:1092296-1097095 GCF_000622305.1 Nannospalax galili
GAAGGCAGACTGCTTCTCAGCAGAGTTTCTTTCCCTTGACTTCAAAGGTTAAGGTGAGGTCCCTGTTGGGGAGGGGGGAAACCGCTGCTGTTTGGAACCCTATTATTCCAGCCTTTTGTGTTATAGGATAGGGGGCGCCGTTGTCATCTTGCTACTTCCTGCTGGACAAGGTCGACGTGGGGGGTAGGCTGGTTTAGGGGTAACCACTAGGCAGCAGGGGTTGTCTCTCCGTGCATCTGAACAGGGTCCTCGATTGAGGTCCCTGTTGGGGAGGGGGGAAACCGCTGCTGTTTGGAACCCTATTATTCCAGCCTTTTGTGTTATAGGATAGGGGGCGCCGTTGTCATCTTGCTACTTCCTGCTGGACAAGGTCGACGTGGGGGGTAGGCTGGTTTAGGGGTAACCACTAGGCAGCAGGGGTTGTCTCTCCGTGCATCTGAACAGGGTCCTCGATGGTTGACAGGCATTTGTATACGTGTGAAGGGAAGGAAAGTAACAACTGATTAAAATTAGTATGCGTTAGTTTTCGGATCTGGTTCTGAAAATATCTGACAGACATTCTTCACCCAGAAAAATACAGGTTCCCCCTTTTTCTGCAGTTATTAGATACAGGGCTTGCCTGTTCTGGAGTGCAACTTCAGCTAGGGAGGATAATTGTTGTTGTAGGAACTGGATTGACTGGGCTGTAGTTTCCACTGTTAAAGTGAGCTCTTGTCTGAGGTCCTCTATTTCTTGAGAAAGATGCTGGGTTGAGATCAGCTTGTGTCCCAAGCCTCCAGCTGCGAGTCCTGTGGCTGCCACTGATGCCACCAGGCTAACTCCTACAAGGACGGCCAAGGTGGCTGACCTCTTTGTTCTGATTCCTTCTGTCCCTGTGGATAAGACATCATACACCTCTTCTGGTGTGTATAGGGTTAGTTTGGGGATGAGAATGACTGGAGCACAGGTGTCCTCAATCTGTAGAGAGATGCAGGAGTATATTTTGAAAGAAAAGAGAAAGAGCAGTCCCAAGGTTAGAGCACTATTTTCCTTAATTGTGACATTTCGGCTTCATGAGTGTGGGCATTTAGAGGTTTGTGGAGTCCAACACTCTGTTTTGTTAAGAAAAAGGGGAGGGGCAGGCATGGGCCCCTGTACTAGAAGTTCCCGAGAACACTGAGTAGTGGCCTGTGGAGTAACATTGTAAACTGGGAGAGGAAGGAGAAGTGAGCCCTGCAGGGGGGCACAGAGAAAGCAAGTGGAGACATTAGTATCAGAGAAGTTTCTCAGGAGATTAACTGATAAAGTGAGAATACGATCCAGAATAGGATCCCAAGAGAAGCTGCGGGAGGCATTGAAGATTTGAAGCTGCTTCACAGCCATGCTGGAGAATGGGAGAGAAATAGAAAGGGAGAGTTTTGCATGAGATCTCTGCCAAGTAGGGGGGATTGGGCAGGTGGGCATAACCAGGAAGGAGTGAGTTAAAGGCATCTTCCAGAATACACAGGCTAAGGGCCCTGTTGATTTGGGTTTGTGAGGCATCCCATCAACCCTCACCACAGAGATCTGTGAGGGAAAAACTTTACCAGAGTAGGAAGGGAGAACTGACCATGACGCGCCAGTGTCAATAATGAAATTAATAATCTTACCCGCCACCATGGCTGAAACCCTGGGCTCCTCCATTGTGATAGTCATAGAAGCGGTGGGGGCCAAGAAGCCAGGGCGTCGTCAGTCTTCAGCTGCCAGGCCTAGAAGGTCGTTCACTGAACCCTGTAAATGAGGCTGGGTCTGGGAGGTGAGTGGCCTTCCGTGGCGTTGCAAAGAAGGACAATCAACTCTCCAGTGACCTTGTTGCCCACAGGAAGGACAGGGTCCGGGTGGTGGCCGTGAGTAAGGGCATTGTCTTACCCAATGTCCAGTCGCTCTGCACTTGAAGCCAGGTCAAGGCGGATGTCGTTGGGCCCCATTGGTGTACAAAGTGTTCTTGGGAGGAGCCCTTAGGACTGCAGCCATAAGCTGACACTTTTGCTTGGACAGGGTAAGCTTGTCTGCCTTCTCCTGTTCCTCTCAGTTATAAAATACTTTAAATGCCATGTTCAACAGATCTCTCGTGGGGGTTTCAGGGCCCTTGTCTAAGTGGCTAAGTTTCCTTCTAATATCTGGAGCTGATTGTAAGATAAAGTGGTGGTGAAGCATAAGCTGTCCCTCTGCAGACTCTGGGTCATACTTGGTATACTGGACCAGAGCATCAGTGAGTCTGTCCATAAACTGAGCTGGAGTTTTGGCAGAGCCCTGAGTAATCAATCTAAGCTTTTCAAAGTTAACTACCTTGGGGGGCGAAGCTCTCTGAAGACCTGTCAGGAGGCAAGTGATCATGTGGTCCCTGGCTGCTCTACCTGGGGAAGGTCCTGCCTGACCTCCTGGTGGGGGTTGGTAATCCCACCCAGGGTCCTGAAGGGGAACTGCCTCACTGCCAATAGGGTGAGCTTGGTTAGTAGAATGAAGCTCATTGGCATATTCTTGTGTGGCTGTCCAGACCCTATGTCTCTCATCAGGGGTGAGGGTAGACTGGAGAATCATAAAGAGATCATGCCAGGTTAGATCATAGCTGCGAGTAATATACTTAAACTCTTGTATGAAGTGAGTAGGATTAGTGGAAAAGGAACCAATTTTACGCTCTAGTTGAGAAAGATCTCCAAGAGAGAAAGACACATGGACTTTGACAATCCTATCCATGCCTGCCACCTCTCTAAGGGGAAAAATACCATGGGAAGAGGTCTGAGACTGGGTGTGGGAATGGGTATGGCTTGACATGGGAGAGGGGTTGGGAGGAGGCAGAAGAGAAGGAGAAGGGGATTCCTGGGAGGAAGCTGAAGTGGGAGAGATGGGAGGGGTGTCCTGTCCATGAGAGGATGTAGGGGCAGGGGTATCTGAGGCAGGGTCTGGAACTGAAGTAGAAGCAGATACAGGAGGGGTAAATGGGGTATTTGAGGTAGAAGTCAGAATGAGGTGTTTAAGATTTTTGGATTTCCTTGCATAAAGGGGAATTAAGAGAGTGACTGTCAGACTCAGAATGCGAGGAAGGGAGGGGGAAGATAGCAGAGAGGGAGTTTGAGGTGGAGAAGGGAGGGGAGTTGGGCTGGCTCCTGGACTGGAAGGCAAGGGAGGGTATAGTGATAGGAGGGCAGGGGAATGACTTGGTTGTGCCTTAGGCTCGGGAGCAGGGGGTTCTTGGGGCTGGGTTCTGATAGGGAGCAGGTTATCAGCTATTGAAGGATCAAAAGCAGAGTCAGGGGGGTAGGGAGGAGGGAGAGTGGCAGAGGACCCTGGAGTTTCAGGACCTGGTGAGACTGCCTTAGCCAGGAGGACCTGGTGGGAAGAACATTTGACACAGAGGGAGGGATTAGCATGGAGGTCAAGAAAGGCGTGGATGTAGGGTAGTTCAGACTGCTTGCCGTTATGCTGGCAGAAATTTTCCAAATCTTTTAAAATATTGAGGTCAAAGGTTCCAGTGTTTGGCCAAACAGAGTTATTATCTAGTTTGTACTGAGACCAGGAAGTGGTGCACAAGAATTTTAGGCATTTTGATCAGATAGTGTGAGATAATCCTAGCTTTTTTAAGGATTTAAGAAGGCAGGCCAAAGGCATGAGACCCTGAGGTTTTGAGTGTTTGGTTCCCATAGCAACGGATTAGGTGGAAAGCAAAAGAAAAATTAAAGACCTCAGCTGGTGGGTGGGGGAACAAAGAGGAAGCTTACAGGGAAGAGACAGAGAGAAAGAGAGAGAAAGAGAGAGAGAGAAAGAGGGAGAGTGGGAGAGAGAGAAAGCAGGAAGAGAAAGGTTTGGCTTAGGTTACGTAAAAACGAGAACGAGAAGAATCAGGCAACAAAAGAAAAGCATCCTTTTTTTCTATTGCTGATTCAAGTTAAATTCCCAAACCCCAGGGAAGCTTCCTGCAATCACTGGGGGTGGGGAAATACGAGTTGTGCATGTCCCCACCAGTGACCACAGCATCCTGTAGTCAAAGGTGCTGGGCGGCGGGTCTCTCTCTCTCCGAGGCTGTGGCTGCAGGTGGGCTCTGCCAGCTGCAGGCAGCTCGGGTTAGCTGCGGGAGGCTCCCCCTTGGCTTGTGGGTCATTGGCCCTGAGCCACAAGGGCAGGGAGAGCAGGAACGGCGAGTGAGTGTTGAAAGAAGGCAGCTCTTCTGGGAAGACTGATCACAGGCTGGTCCCAGGTACAGTGAAACACAGCTCCAGACACAGTGAAAACAGTTCAGCCAAGTTCAGTGATACAGCTCCATTTATTAGGGGAAAAACTAGAAGATTTATAGTGTGGAGGCAGTAGCAAAAGCCTCTGTTGATAGGTGCTCATAGTATGCTTTATTTACATGTGGCAGTGGGCTTCTATGTTTCAGGCTGTCAGACAATGCCTGATTACCATATAGAAAAAACCTGGTAGTTTCTATGCCAGAGGTCATGTTTCAGATAAGGCATCTGTGGCGGCACTTCAAGGTGAGCCAGGAAGAGAGCAGGAGGCCCCCTGCTGAAAAGGAGAGTCTCTCCATCAGGTGCCGAGCCCTCAGGGCTATCCAGACATGGAGATACTGCAACCCTAACAGCACGGTTCCCCAATATCTCCCCCTGTTTGATTTAAAATGGAGAAGTGTCATCACAAGCTCTAAGAGCCAACTCATCTATCTCGGGAGAATCCAAAGTCTGATAATTGACCATCACCTGTTTTGTAGTGATTTTATCAATGGCAGTAAATTGTCAGTGAAGAAATCTTATAAAACAGTGAGCAAGCATCAAAATAACACACAG
>NW_008332088.1:1097975-1099247 GCF_000622305.1 Nannospalax galili
ATCAGATGAGAGTCAGTGAAATCTTTTTTTGTTTCTGGGTAAAGAAGGGTGGTATTAACTGGTACTGCTGTCAGTAAAGGTCTATTGCTGGATGCACAAAAGAAACAGTTAGAGGCATTAGGGTGGGTGGTGAAGGGAAGAAAGTTAGCAACATATTGAATGTATTGGCTCCAGGACATGGTTGATCTTATCTGGTCCTCTGTTTGCTTTTCCTGTAGAATAATATTATGATGGGTTAGCATGGGCTTAGCTGCAAGTACAAGCTGTCAAGAGATACGAAAGTCAGCTGTAGGGTACCTAGCAAATGCATCTGAGTAGAACTTTCCTATTACTCCAATATGCCAGCGATCATCCCATGGATCTGATTTTTTTCTTGAAATATTTCTCTGACATAAAATCTCCAAAACATGGTATTAGGGAGAGTGGGGGCTGGCTGAAGCATTGCTGTTAAGCGGATAAAGACAGCCATGAGGATGACAGAGAAGGAGGCTCTAGGAGGACATCTACGGCGTGCAGTTTCCACTAGGTCATGGATCTCTTTCCACGTGATCCAGTGTGGCTCTGGGTGTCGTCTCTGCCTCTTTCTTTTCTTTGTCTCTAACAGGGTCATGCAGGCCATCTTTTTCGTGGGCAGGGAGGTGTCAGACATTTCTGGCTGGAACCCAGATAGGCTTTGGTTGATCCTGTGGGAAAACACAAGCAAATCCTCTCCCTGTGGTCAGCAATGGATCTGGTCCTTTCCAGAGTCCATCAAAGGGGTCCCTCCATTTAACCATGATGGGTGGTACTGGGTGCGTCTTGGCCCAGTGTCAGGTGATGGGGGGAGCATCAGTCCCTCGATATACATTAAGTACATTAAGGGTAAACAAAGCTAATGTTAACTGAATATTGGGAGAATATGTTGTTTGAGCCTGTCTTTTTAATTGGTCTTTTAAGGTTTTATGTGACCTTTCCACAATGGCTTGCCCCTGTAGGTTGTATGGGATGGCAGTGTGATGGGTGATTTTCCAGGCTTCACAAAAATTTTTAAATGAGGAGCTGGTAAATGCTGGGCCATTGTCTGTCTTTAATTGTGCAGGGAGGCCCATAATGGCAAAGGATGAAAGCATATGATTTACCAGCTTTTTAGAACTTTCACCAGTTTGGGCAGTGGCCCAGAGAAAGTGAGAGTAGGTGTCTATAGTTACAAATACATATTTCTGTCTGCCAAATTGGGGGACATGAGTTACATCAATCTGCCATAGGGCATTAGATTTTAATCCTCTAGGATTG
>NW_008332088.1:1100693-1102283 GCF_000622305.1 Nannospalax galili
GGCAGAGGCTTGCCATCTCTGTCATTTTTAGATTTACAATCCTTTTTCCAGTGAAAGCCCTTTTTACAGCGAAGACAGAGGGTTTTAGGGGGTCGAGTGGCAGCTGAGTCATTTTGGGGGCAATTTTCTTTCCAGTGTCCAGTTTCTCCACATTTAAAGCATTTTGAATTGGATTGGGTTGTGACTACAAGGCTTGGGCAGGGGAGGAGGCCTAGTACATGGCAGTCCCAATGTCATGTGTGGCCACAATCCATTTGTCATAATGTTCATTTTTTAGTCCCTGGCATGCTTGTCTGTGCTCAGGGGTCATCCCTTCCCAGACAAGGCTGTTTAAAAGCATTGCTTTGGCTGCAGGATCTGTTATTTTTCTATCTAAACTGGCCTGTACTCTTAGTATAAAGTCTGGTAGAGCCTCAGTTGGTTTTTGTTTTAAAAAAGTTAATGAAGAAGTCTCTCCAGGCCTGGTGGGCAAGGGGGTTAGGCGGTCCCAGGCTTGTAATGCACATAAGCGGACTTGCTCAAAACAGCAAGCAGGAATCGCAGCCTGCTGGATTCCTGTGGAGAAGTTGCCCTGACCAAAAAGCTGGTCATAGTTCCAATCTATGAATCCAGGTGTTGGATCCTGTCCTTGCTGTGGTCTCAGCTGTTGACTATGTGTGTCATTTCTTTTAACCTGCATCAGACATTCATCTCTAAATAAAGCCTCCCATTGTACAAATAATGGACTGGGGAGGGTAGATCTACAGATATCTCTCCAGTCCTGGGGGGTTAGCAGGTTAGTATTAAATGTTTGTAGTATAGATTTTGTCCATGGAGCATGGATTCCATCCTCACGAACAGCTTGGCGTAATTCTTTTAATTCTGCTGCTGGGAGTGGGTACCATGCCAGTGGGCGTTGCCTTGTTATTTGTAAGTTAACAGGAAAAGCCTCTACCGGTGGGATTTTTGGGTCCTGAGGCCATTGTGTCTGGAGACTTTGGGGCTGGAACTCCATTATCCCTGAGATTACAGAGCTGTTCTATGGCTGTGGGGTGTGGCTGGGATGGCGCTACAGGCTGTGGCAGCAGCGGAGGTGAAGGGGGAGGGGGATTTATCTGGGGATCTTTGGGAGTTATTGAAGTCTGGACGTTAACATCTGGACTTGTTAAATCAGTAAGAGGGGGGTAAGAGTTATTTTTGTTGATGGTTGGGTTTTGTCTGACTTGGTCAAATTTTATTTTGGGGGCTGTTGAATCTGCTACTGGGCAATCTTCAGGATTTTTTTCTTTATTTTTTAGGGCTGTCGAATCTGCTGCTGGGAAATCTTTAGGGTCTTTTTTTTTTTTCTAGGGCTGTTGAATCTGCTGCTGGGAAATCTTTAGGGTCTTTTTTATCGTTTGAACCCTCCCCTTTATTATTTTCTGGTGCTTGTAAGTTTTCCTCGGTCTTAGGTGGGTTTCCTAAGCATTGTCGGATGGCTGCTATTATGGGGAGAAAGGAAAGGGGCAAATTGTGTCTTTCCTGGATTTCCTTTTTATAAGCCAGATAGGCAATGTTGGTCCAGACCTCTGGATCAGAAATGTCTGCTGACAGCATCCAGGGTCCAAATTG
>NW_008332088.1:1106788-1149006 GCF_000622305.1 Nannospalax galili
TCTTTGGAGATCAGAGGAAAGGCAGGCTGCTTCTCAGCAGAGTTTGTTTCCCTTGACTTCAAAGGTCAAGGTGAGGTCCCTGTTGGGGAGGTGGGAAACTGCTGCTGTTTGGAACCCTAACATTTATCTCTAATTTTCAGTATTCTTTCTTCTATATTTTTCTCATTGTTATATTGTCTTTATTTTATTAGTTCTTTGAGAATTTCTTACATTATATTTTGTCAAAACTACTGTGAGTTCAGTGTGTTCCTGATTTGCCCTGTTCTGTCCAGTGAAACACTGCTTCCTTGTAAACATGCACAACCTCTGTCTCTTACAAACTTTATACTCCCTCTTTCTCAAAGATACCTAAGCCTTGGAAGGAAGGGTTGTGATATAAATGACCCATTTAGACCTGAGCCCTCCTCAGTTTCTTATTCTCTCTACATTGACCAGTTGTGGGTCTCTATGTTAATTGCCATCTATTGTTAATTGTCTTCACTGATGAAGTTTGAGAGATACATCAATCTATGTGTATTACAGCAAGTCATTAGAAATTGCTCTAATACTATGCCCATTTAGCAGAATAATAGTAGAAGGATCTCCCCTAGGGTCTATGACTTATGCAAGCACTGTTTCTTGGCCCTGATAACAGTGCTAGACATGGGTTCCATATTGTAAAGCAGGCCTTAAATCCAATCAGAAACTGATTGTTTACTCCCATAATAGTGTTAAATTGCACCAGTGGGCATATGGAAGTCCAGTTATCACTGGCTCCCAGGCTTGACAGTGGAGTAATTTGGTGATTGCTTTTCTCTTTGGGTAGGGTGCAAAGCATTTTGGACTTTCTTTGCCACATTATGGCAATGGTTATATAAAGCAGCAGCCCCTTAGTGTTTTCTTAAGGCCACGAGGGGACCAAAAGTGCTGAGCACCTGTTCCTTCAAATGGTTCTCAGAACTGTGCCCTTAAGCAAGGGCTTTCCTTATTTTTCACTGAAACAGCATCTCAGCAGGGAATGTGGAAGTAAAAGTCAGGACCCACCCTTATCTAACAGAAAAATTTGCCCTTGGATTCCTAGACCTGGAATACCACATTCAGATAGTCTCAATTTATCTCATTGCTTTCACTGAGATAATCATACTACTTGAATCCCTTTGATATATAAATCACTCACTCAGGCATTACCTTGATTGGAGGGCAAAGAGGAATCCAGGGGACTAAGGTAATTTGCAGTGATCAGGAGGGAAACACATGGCTCACGTGGCTCAGTGAACTTGCTTGTATTATGAACAGTAAATTCTGGTTGCAAGATTAGGTAAAAGGCTTTAGTACACATTATGTCCATATTGTAAATCATTCATACACAGCACTGTGAAATGTAGTCAGTAGGGATGAAACTTCAAAAGTTGGTACAGCTTGATTTTTCCATGTTTTATGACTCAAGTATGTATTGTCTTCAGTAAGATTTTACTGGTAACTTCTGAGGGTTAACCAAGAGTAAAGGCAATAGACTGTGTAGTTTGAGGGTCAATGGTTGAGACAATGTCACCCCATTAGATAAGAGGGGCTTTTGATAGACAGGAGGTAGAATGCAGTGATAAACAGGGAAAAACGGAATACTGTAAGAACAACAGTTAAATTGGGGTGTGTGTGAGGGCAGAGTAGAGGAGGGAATATGAAAAGAATTACTTATTCTTAGATCTGTTGAAAAAGTAACATGGAAATATACTATTGTAAAAAGATTTCTAAAATATGTACACATACACATACAAAAGAGTGTAAATTGATTTTCACTTTTTATAATTCATTGGCAAACAGTCTCATCCAGATGTGCCCTACTTGGTGGGCTTCTTCCACATTCATGCTTTGGAAACCATAAGATTTTTATAATGCTCATATTTATGAAAAATATTTACTAAACATCTTTAGTGTCATGGCATTTTTGCAAATTCAAATTTTATTATATAAGCAGTATTGTCACTTGAAATGATAGTATTATACATTTTATGAGAGTTTTGATTTTTATTAATACTTCTAGGCTTTTATTCATGTCTAGGTAGTAGTATCGAATATAGTGTGCAGATAGCAGGCGCTGAGTGAAGCTGTAAGCCTACTGGAATGCAGTCTCCATCTGAACATTGCCCTGCAAACATCACAGATTGTTCCATTTCAACTTCTAGAACTATTGCAAGCTTTATGCTCACAGGTTTCCATTTTTAATTATTTTTACTAAAGCAAAATCATGCTCTAATATCATCTTGTCAATAAATGTTTTTAATTTTTTTTATATTGCTCCTTCCTAACCCTCCCTCCAATTCTACTCAGCACTCCATTGTATTATTTCATAAATGTCTTTTCCCTGTACGAACTGTGCCCATCTTTGCTATCAGGCATACTGGGTAGCCACAAGAGAACCCTGGCACAATGCTTTATAGTGATTGTTATCACTTATGTAACTTTTTGGAAAGGACCAAACGACTGTGTATCACAAATAGGGTACCTGTGACATGCCAAAAAACCAAACAAATGAAAACAAACAAACAAACAAACAAACAAAAAAACCCACAAAACCCAGCCACATGACTCAGGAAAGATGACATAAAACGCTCCAGGGGTGAGAGATGGTTCCGTGGCTACAGTACATTTTACATATTTTATATAAATTTGAGAACCTGAGTTCTGATCCCCAGCATCCACATAATTCTAGAACTGGCAGATAGGGTCTGGTAGATCACGGTTCTTGCTGGACAGCATGTCTGTCTAGCTGGTTGGACAAGTTCAGGTTAAATGAGTGACTCTGTCTCAAGACATAAAGAGGAAAGCAAGAGAAGATACCCAAAGTATCTCTGGACCTCACATGAGTATGCACAGGCAAGTGCACACACACAAATAAGCAACCTACAAACACACACACACACACACACACACACACACACACAAATAAAATGTAATCGGCTTATTGTCCAGTGAAATTAATATGATTTTATTTTATTTCTTTATTTCCTTTAGAGAAAGCTTTTCCTTTCCAACTTCTCCATCTATAATACTTGTTGGGATTCATAAGCATAGAAGATTCTCTCAAATTTTCTTAAAGCAGAAAAATTCAAAAAAATCCACAGGAGAACTGCCCCCGGCCAGCGGGGTCTTCAACGTGGACCTGGGGAGAGAACCGATGAATGGAAGGACAAGGGACACAAGAAATGAGAGCAAGACAGGTGGTCTGACCAAGCTCTGAAATGTTTATTTTTCTGTTTGCTATATAACAAGTACAAGGAGGAAGCAAAGCTAGGGGTGGGGAAATTTCAAGAATGAAGTAATCTGTAAAAGGGGGAAGTGTTGCTAAGATTACTAGGGTTGCTCAACCTGGTTTCTGAGAGACGGTTGCTTATCTAAATGGTGCAACCTGAGGTGGTTTCAGTGTAATCTGACTTAAGCAACTGTTGGCTTCCGGCAGAGAGCAATTCAGTTATAACAAACAAAACAGGTGGCACCTCCAGAAAACTGAGGCCTTTCTTATGGTCATTAATTATTAAACCAGTGGGATGGTGGGATGTCGATAAACTTGTCTCCTTTTGTTGTTTTAGCAGTATGAGTTACAGGGTTTAACACTGATTTACTTAGATTTTCACACTCTTTTCAGTGAGAACAATCATCTTACTTATTTTTTTTCTTAATATAAGAATACAGTTTTCTTTCTTTTGCAAATACCCCTTCTTGCCCTGAGTCCCTATTTTACTATATTGAAATTGCATTCATGTATTACCATACTAGTACTAAGGCAAGCTATACACAATTTTTAAATTTTAATAATGGTCTAAGTATCATTTCATTGTAAATTTCAAAGGTTCTATTTCCATTATTAGTATTTTAAATTTCTTAGTTGTAATGTATATAAGTAGAGCACACATCTTTTTTTTTCTTCATTTTCTGCTTCAGTTTAGATTTGAAACATGATTTTAAAAAATTTCTGTGTGGGATATTTACATCATTCATTCCAGTCCAATATATTTCTTGATGTCAAAATATTTTGCTATTCTTCACATATTTCAATTGTGGAAAATATCTACACAAGTGGAATTCTGCCAATCAATTATATTTTAACTTGACAGATTTTACTTACTTAGGGAATCACTTGCCTTATAGTGATTCATGACATCAGCCTTTCAATCCAGTCAAAATCCCTCCAACTAATCATCCTCCCATAGAAAATGAATGAAATATGAAGAAAATATTATAGTGCACCCTGTCAAATCACCAGACAAAGTACAGCCTTAATACTGATGTATATAAATGAAGTCAAAATTATTTCTTTAGCGCATCTTTGGAGATTAATAGATAAGCAATTTAAAAACCATGTTTTTTAAATAGAAGTCCCTATAAAATGTAGATTCTAGTTGGGTAGATTTACACTCTGACTAAATAAAGCATATGTGTTTGAAGTGAAATCTGAAAACTAGTAAGAATCTTGGCTGGTTAATATCCATTCTTTCTTTAAAGAAATTTGAAAATATGAGGCGTACACAACATTGATTAAAACGGTGTTTATGTTTGATTTCTGTCTGATTGAGCTGTCGTCACTGCTGCACGTTCATGAGCAAGTTCCCAGAGGCCTGAAAGCCTGTTTCTTTACGTCCACTCACCAGCCCTTGCTCTTATGATCTCTTCATCCTTTCTTCTGCAATGGTCCCAGAGCTGTGAGTAAATGAAGTTTAGTATAAGAATCCTATCCAGGGACATACACTCAACATTTTCTTATTCTCTAAAACCTAGACAGTTGGGGCCTTTGGTGTGCATTGTACTCTGTTGTATGAAGAAGCTTCGCTGATGAGAGTTGAGGCATTTATTACTATTCTCTCTACCCCCTGGTCTTCTGTGTTCCATGAACCTTGGGTGAAGAGGTCCCACAGATGTGTCACTTCCTTCTGGGCATGTCTCAGACATAAATTCTCTGTGTGATGAGTTGTGGAACTCTGTAATAGCCTCCATCTGCTGCAAAAAGAAGTTTCTTTGATGAGTGATGTATGGTATACTTGTCTGTAAATATAAGGATCCATATTTAACATACAGTAAGGATAGCAGACCTGCTTTAAGGGACTGACTCTAGTCAGATAGGCTGACTAGACTCCAGTGGTTAAACTTGCACTGACAGACACATAGATACAAATGCTTGACTGGGTAGGATTTGACAGAATACCTGAAATCTTGTGGTGAGGGGACTTTGGGGGGAGGATGGGGGTCTGAATTTGATTAAAATCTACGATATGACATGCACAGAAGTCAATACAAATTTGTCAAAGAAAAATAACGAAAGAAAAAACATTATTTATTTGCTCATGGAGCCTAGTACTCCTGTGTGCAGGATCAGATTCACAGTCCCTGACCTCCCCAAAGCTGTGTTCATTGGTCAAGGCACACATGGGCATCAGACTTTATGAGTCAACCCCTTCTTTCCACCTTTTATGAAAATTCCAACTCAGTTTATCAGGCTTATGCCGTAGGACAGCAAGCACCATTACCTGCTAAGCCATGTTGCTGGCCCACTTTCATTTTGTTACCTATCTTTTTACTATAGAGCTGCTAGTCTTAGGTTCATTATTATCATATTAGCACATTATATAGCCATGCATTCCCTTCTTTCAATATGAAATGCTAAAGGCTGAGTCTCAACTTTATAGTAACTTTTTACGTCTTCTTTGTGACTATGAAGCAATTGCCATTGCTGAACAAATGAAGCTGTGAGGGCTACTTGTTGTCCTCCAGTCCTGCTGATTGGAATAGAAGAAAAGAGCAGTAAGGAGGGCTTTCCAGATGGGTATCATGGGCTTGGAGCTCAAAGGTTCTCACTTTAAGAACGGGCTAAATTCCTGTAACCACTACAATCAGGAACAAGGAGACCTCTCACTGAAGGCAAGACACCTCTGTTCTTTCATTCTTCTTCCTATCTTAAATCCAAGATTAGGAAAGTAAGTGATTGAAAATTACACATCTTAAACTCTCTTAATCACGGGAAAAAAGATGATAACTGTAAAGAAATTTACATTAAAACAGTAAAGGAGTAAGTATATCTATACTTTGTTGGTCTTTAAATTGTAAGAGATGCACAGGAATACAAAATAAGTTGTATAGCTATCAGAGTAAAGGATGGGGAAGTAAAATAAATTTCTACTCGCTTGCTGGGTCAAAGTGCTAAGAAACAGACACTTAGGTATTTCAAAAACCATCTGTGCATTGGTTGTCAATCCAGGACATGAACTTGTTAACCTTTACAGTATGTTTTTCTGGATTTTTGACAAGAAGATTTATGTAAAACTTTCTTTGGAATTGCGATATCTCATTTCACAAAGTAAGTGGGCGTAACTATTGGAAGAGTTTGGAGAAATCGTCACTCCTATGGGCCTAGTCATGTCATCATTACTGTCTCCAAACCCCTACCATTCAGCTCCTCTGTGTTTTGTGTGGCAATGGTTCACAGGCACCCCCTTCACTGGAGAAGGACCTTGGCTGAGCACCACCAGCCCTGAAGAGGTCTTGCACTTTTCCCTTCTGGCAGTGCAGAGCAAATAATTTACTTTTTTATTCATTGTTATTGTTGCTACAGACTCACTTATCCCAAACTGGTCTGAAAACTCACTCGGTGGCTGAGAATCATCTTGGAAAGTTTGATCCTCCTAACTCCACTCCAGTGCCAGGATTATAAATGTGTTACCATGCCCAATCTATACAGTGCTAGTGCCTGAAACAATTGAGATATGACTTTCTTGTATGATCAAGCTAAATCTTGCTCTATCATGTGCAATGATTGGGAAGTCGTCATCATTTAGAATCTTTTTTTATCCTCTGCTTTTCTAAATTCATTATTTCCATTCTTCTAAGATGCATGATTAATAAATCACTTGCAGGAAAGTTCTCATCTCTGTACCCTTTAGGAAGTTCGGGAGAAACAGCAGAACATTTTACTGAAAAGTATTTTCATGGTGAAAATTATTACCTTTATCTTGTCATTATTAATTCTCAAGAAAGAGGCATAATTTTTCTACATTTACTTGACATCAAATAAAAAAGTAGACATAGGGTTGCCTTGAGAGGGAGTGTGTCTCAATCTAAAAAAATATTGTATGTTCTTGATTTTGAAATCAAGGTCCTAAATCAGTTATAATACAGAGTTGCATGTTTCAAGAAATTATAGAGTCCGATAACTGATTTTCAAAGAGACTGGAGTTCTTTATTATTAAATGTTGTTTCAAAAATTATAGGTATATACATATATTTCATTATATAACTAAATTTTTAAAAATAAGCTTTGCATGTTATTCTAAAAAGCATTTCATTATTTATTTTAGAGTCTGTAATCAGCTAGATAATGTAGGTCATGAATTTCAAAGAAAAGTCCTTCATACTTTGCAATTTTTGCAGAAGAGGGAGGAGTAAACTTGAGTCATTTTCCCACATAGATAGGTGCAAAATCTTTATTTCCTAAAAATAAAATCTCTCTTAGTTGTTAACAATCCACAGATTTTTGGGGGTCAACAACAGAAATCATTGCACAATAAAACTTGATGTTCAAAATTATCATCATTACTTAGCATGACATCTACCAAGCATAAATATCATTTGGTCTATAGCATATAGGCTTTCATCAGAAAAGTTTTTAAACCAAGATAGAATTCAAATGCTTATAATATGATAACAAATCATCTGTTATACAATGATTGCTGATTTCCACTTTAAAACCAGAAAGTTTAACACTGTTCCTCTTACAATAAGCTGTAATGGCAAACCAGACTCGATAGGCAAATATCCTTTCATGATAAAATTTGATATGACTTTATGATTATTAAACATTTCTTAAACTTTGTATGCAAATCACTTTAAATTCTGTTATCAAAAAGTAAATTCATGTTTTTATTGAAAAAAATCATGTTCATTAATGGAAGACGCCACTAATGTGCATGCTTTCTGTGCAGCTTCCTCTCCTCACAATTTATTGGTTGCAAAACGTTGCTATGTTATAGTCAAATATGTCGCTCCTATATCATGAACTGTATAGCCAATCCAGAGTACAATTCTAAAGTTAACTAAGATAAAGCAGGCCAACAAATATCATCAAGTAGTATTACTATCTGAAAAAGAACAATAGGGTTCGTTAGAACACATAACAGCATACAACATGAGGACATCCAGCTATTAATGACTATAACCCTTCATATTGCTAGAAGCTGCTATGCACTCCACCAAGGGAGAAAAATAATCAACAATGTTACCCACATGTGCACCCTAGGAGCTCTAATAACAACTGACCTGGTAAGATATGTCCAGTGGTTTAATTGTGACACCAATGTTCTGAGATAAAAAGAACAGTTTATGATTAGATTAAAGCCTAACTCCACAAGATGGAACCCATATATGATACTCTTATTGGATCCAAAATCCTGTAACTAAGGAGATCATAGACCTTTGGGGAGATCTTACAAGTATTATTTTGCTATATGGATACAGTATTAAACTGGCTCCTAATGACTTATCATGACACCCATAGATCATTCTATCTCACAGCCCTCATCAGAGAAGCTTCATTTTGCAGTAGATGGTGATTAACACAGAGATCCAAAACTGGTCAGTGTAGAGAGAATAAGAGACTATAGACCACTCACTCCTAAGTGGGAGGAACACCTGTATTGAACTCCCTCCTTCCCAGGTTTAGGGATCTTTGAGGGAAATTGGTGGAAATGCTGTAAGAGTGAAAGTTGGAGGATGACTACAACAAAACAGTATTTTCCTTAAAACACAGAACATTTGCACATCTGAACTCACAGGGACTATGTCAACATGCACAAGACATAGGTGACCTGAACCCAGAAAAAATCCCAGCATGGAGGAGACAGTAGACAAGGAGTCCCACTTCTAACTGGGAACTATTGGCAATTGATAGCTGCTGGGAGAGAGTCAGTATTTTAACTGTGTCACCCTGATAGGATGATCACACTCCCAGGTACAGTCTCACCCTTAGGACAATTTAGGCAACACAAATTGAACTTAATGTACTGGTTCTCAGAGAGTCTGAAGGTGCTATGCAGGCTGACAGGAGAAAAACAAATTAAGAGATTACTCAAATGTAAAGCTTGTGAACAACGACTGGCCTGAAAGATTACCCAGCAGTGCAATAGTGGTATTGATATCTTGGAGGTAACCAATACTTGTCTAATTAGACTAAGGTGTACCCAGTAGGAGGGAGCACATGTCTGCTACTGTACACCTAGCCAGAAACCCATGGAGAACCTTTTGCTAAATTGATAGAGTTTCCAGTTGCATTCTAAATATTTATCCTTAAACTCATAGATAAGTGCAGCTCTCACCTCCCCTCAGAGAATATTCTTTATGCAGCAAGAAGATGTTATTACAGAAATCCATAATGTATTAAAATGCAGGAATAAGTGGCTGTGGATTGTGTAGCCCCAAATGGGGTGTCTGTAATACAATCTGTACACCCAAGGATCAGGGAACATCATTTAAGAGCAGGTAGAAATACTGTAAGAGCCACTGGACCAACATGACTGCTCCCAGACAGTGTACATGTGGAGGAATGTAGCACCTATTTACTCACCAATATGTCTATACACACAGGACCTACTAAGATCACAGCAGTAGACAGGCCAACATGGATGGAGGGAAATTTCTCAAGGCCTCACTCTTAGAGTAAGAGCAGCAGACAATCAATGGCTCCTGAGGGATGGAGAAGGAGTTTTCTTCAGATGAGGCTGGAGAATGGCTCAGCGCTTAAGGGCACTCTCTGCTACTCCAGACGACCCTGGTTAGATTCCCATTACCCACATGGCAGCTAACAACTGTCCGTAACTCCAGTCCCAGGGGATCTGATGCCCACTTCTGACATCTTCACTTACTGCATGACATGGGTGCACTTATATACAGCCATGCACATAAAATGAAACATAAAATAAAAATACTAAAATATTTTTAAAAACCCATCTTTCTTCAAAGACAAGTCCCTTAATAGGTTAACCAATCCTACGTCATTACCAATCAACACTTGTATATGTGGGGAGCACTTGACTCAGTGGTTTGTACATATACAGAGATATAAAATTAACAATTGTAGAGGATGTCATGAATTGGATATTGGGGGGATACAGGAGGATATAGAGGAATGAGAGAGGGGATAAAAATAATGTAAATGCAGTGTTATTATGTATGAAATTCATAAAATGATAAAATTAAGAAAATACAAAATATGAATGGAGAGAACTAGATCTTTCACGAGTTGTTCATGTCATTCCCCCAAAATGATGACTTGTCATCTTTCACAGTTTCAGATCTGCTTCTCTTAATGCAATATAATCACCAACTTTCAACAAGGAAACATAAACTTTTCTTTATTCTTAAAAACAGAAAATTTTGTCTAGTGCCTGTCTATATATTGCAATACATAACCTATATCATTGCAATAGCATGCTAGTGAGAAAGAACACTGTTTGCTTCAATATATCTTGAGTGCTGTTAGATGATAAATTGACCTATGACAATGAAATAACTGTTGGTAGAAGGCTGACCGGACAAATGTTCAGGATAGGCTGGGTTAGGATAGGAGATTGCCCCCATCGACCAAGACTGAGATGAGTGTGTCAGCAGCTAATCCAATGATAAGCAGAAAGTGATCAATCACTCTCTCTTTTCTAGTTCTCAAGCATGAAAAAATAAGACTGAAAATACTTCCAGATAATTGATTTAAATTGAATCTTGGTGTTCCAAAGATGAATTTTTCACATGATTAGGTGACCCAACCTAGTCAAAAAAGTGTTGGAACTAAAACTCAGTACTATTTTCTGGCCCATCACAAATGATTTTCCAGAAGCTAAAGATGTAATGCTTGTGCAATATATATCAGATCAAAAGAGGATATATTAAAATTTAAATATTTAATATTATCTTCCATATAAATTATGCAGAAAATTTTAAT
Organism: Nannospalax galili; assembly: GCF_000622305.1. Lineage (NCBI taxonomy): Eukaryota > Metazoa > Chordata > Mammalia > Rodentia > Spalacidae > Nannospalax > Nannospalax galili. The sequence goes on from NW_008332088.1 coordinate 1,117,743, forward strand.
TTACCTTTTGCATGACCATGACTTAAAATAGTCCTTCCTGGGCTGTGTTATCAATTCATAAAGCATTTTTAAAGGCTTTTTTCCCTGATTAGTTCTTTTTATATCCTAAAGCATTTTAATGAATTTCATTGTCCAGACCGCTATATAATGGAATGACTCCCCAATCATGTCATTTGGAGACCTTAAAATTATGCACAGAAGGAGCTTCTCGGTTAATGATGAAACAGGGTGCAGTTCTTAAGCTAATGAGAGCATTATCACCATTTTGAAATAATGTTGCCATTTTTCATTTCTGAAAAGAATTTTCATTTGTTTATTAGATATCTATGAAAGGTAGGAAAAGTATCTTAAATCTTGTCATTCAAAAAGGAAGAAAATCAAATCAAACTATCTATTATAAAACCAAAAGCTTTTTTACTCTAATTTTTTTAAAGTAAGGACTCAATTATATTATCATTCAGGCAGACATATAAGTTTATTTTCAGAAGCATCACCATCTAATAAAAGTTATCATGATAGAAATATTCTATAACCATTGCAAAAGAAAGGTCAACACAGACACATGTAGCTATAAAGCCTTTGAAATATACTTAGAGAAACTCAACATGTAAATTTTCCACTGTATTTAGTAATAATTTATACTTAACTTCAAATGTATGTAGGTTGCTATGGACAGTGCAATGAAGAAGTCTAAGAATTACCACAAGGTCAAAAAGATGTGAGTTATCAAATGGGTGTGTGGTGGATTGAATTACAATGTCTTCCATAGGATTTAAGTATTTGAACACTTGGTCCCCATTTGGTGGCACTACTAGGGGAGGGTTATGGAACATTTAGAAAATGTGGCCATATATATAACTGGGCTCAGACTTTGAGTGTAAATAGTCATATCTCATTTTCAGTTGTTCTCTTTCTCTCTCTTCATCCTGTGCCTGCTCGAAGACTGAGTGTTTGGCTCTTGCTCCAGGCACCTCTACTGCCCTGCCTCCCAGGCATGATGGACCATAACAAAGTCAGCCCTCTGGAGCCATAAGCCCAATAAACTCTTTGTTGTGTAAGATGCCTTGCTTATGGTGTTTGATCACAGCAACAGAGGGTTAACTAACACAGGTTGCTTCTGTTGAATGTAGGAAGAACAAATGTGAGCACACTCTTTGGAACTATTATAAGTACGGAAAAACATGGCCCCTTCTTTTTTCCTCTATACCTTCACAGTTCTTCATAGTCATCCAAACGGATTAAAACAACCAATTCATCTGAGAATATGACATAAAACAAGCTTTCCATCTCTACTAAGATGACTTCTAATGAAATTCGTATCACAGTAAAAGTAGCATAGTATCAGAGAGGAAGTGCTAGGCCTAAACACAGAGTGCACTAGAGAAAACAGCTTCTGCTTTGAGAGTGCAGCCTGTGCTTCTGCAAAATAGCCAGCGTACAATCTGCCCAGATGAGGGGAATCTATCAGGAAATGACACACCAATATATGGGACACTGGGGGCAGGGGGAGAGGTATGTAAGTCTTGCACTTCCCAGCAATAAACTAAACGAGTCTCAGCACCTCACCTAGTGCCTGCTTCTCACCTGACTCCCGGTGCCTGTGTGTTGACTGAGCTTCCGACCCCCACCTCGGCCAGAACCCTCATTCCTTGAAGTCCCTCGTGGGCTGGACCCGCGAGGAAACTTGCAACAGAGTAGTAATATTGATTCTTGGAAATGCTGAAACGAACTTAAAATGTCATGTCTCTGACTGTCTCAGAAAATCAAAACTGTTAAATGATAGATAAGGTAAATACACAGGAGAGATGAAATGAGAAAATAATGATTTAGGTATTAAAATATAGAAATGTCCTGTTCGAACGTGGCTGACTTCACTTGGAAGCATGGACTGGTATTAATACTACATTTTCAGAAAAAAGGATTTAAAATGAAGATTGTAAGGAAACTAAACTACTAGAGAGAATTAAAACCCCCATTAACAGCATGAAATCCTTTTAGCATAGATACTTAAGGATACACATAAACACGAATATGTGCCTATCTGCATGCTTGCATATATTAGGGTATCCTAATTCAGGAAAAGCAATGTCTTAAAAATAAAGACACATGGTTATGATTTCAAACAGAAACCAATATTTCACTGAGAGCTAAGAACAGTTGAAGATCTAAGGACATGGAATTGACACAAATTAAGAACACTTATTAATAAAAATAGAAACTTTAGAAAAGCTGTACCTTCAGTATTTGTCAAAATTAGCCTGAAGAAAAATAAAATTTTGATCAAAATCAATTAAGTAATCTTTAAAACAGCCAGTAAAGAATAAGGAGGCAGCCCAGGTGGACTCAACACTGGCTGGAAGAGTGCTGGCTGGAAGAGTGCTGCTTAGTGTAAAAAGCCATAAAGAGTTGGAGCTTCTTTGTTTAAATTGCCACTTAAAATATACATCATAATCAAAATAGTTTGGCTAAATAAAAAAAATTCTATACTTTATTTAGTGTAAAATAAAAAAAAAAAATTAATACTAGAAAGGACAGAGGCTGTCTTCATGTAGCCTTTTCCCTCCAGTTGGAAGCATTTCTTGGAGGAAAATTCTTAAGACTCAGAAATCTCACAGAATGTACAGGATTCAGGAGACATTCCCAGAGGTTACATGAGCACTAAACAATCACCGGGAGGGAGGAGAGTCTCAGTGGAACTGCCTATAGCTATAAACGGAACTCCAAAGGTGTATCTTTAGTGAACTCTCCTTCATGATGGGAAGAGATCTTGATGGTGCAGGTACATGTGTTATCATGTACCTGTCAGTAAGTATTTCCTTCTGGTCCTGTAAATAACATCATCGGTCTTTCTTTTTCATCAAACCAGATGGGTGGAATCATTTCTTTGACTTATCATTAGTTTTTTATCTAAGGTGAATACATATGTGTTGATATGTACCTAAGAAAATGTCATGTAGAAAATATAAATAACTACAAAGATATATATTATTCATGAACCAAAAAGCTAAACATTGGTAAGATATCACTTGTGCATTTTTTGTTTATAAGCTCAAATCCGTCTCAATCAATATTTCCAGGATGTCTGTTTTCTCTGCAGTATGGAGAAGGGTAGATAACATTTCTGATACAGCTTTGGAACTTCTATGGGAAAGAAAGGAAACTAGACTAGTGCAACAATTTCCAACAGATAAATCTGCTGGAGGGCTCTCACTACACAATTTCATCTTCCAATATAAAGCTATATAATCAAGGATGTGTGGAATTTACCAATGGAGCAACATCTAGATCAGTAGATCAGAATAGAACGCTCATTAGTGAACACTATGTCAATTGATATTTTATTTTTTAATTATTTATTTAATAACCACACAATTAGAAGCATTTCATTACAACAGCATTGACATATTCAACAAAAATTCCTAGAGGTAAGATGCATCTCTTTCAAAATTGGGTGTAAATTTTTCATTTACAGTTGAATTAATACAGTTATACAATATTGTACTTGGTATAAACCCTAAAAGACATAAAATTGAATGAGGTTTTAACCTTTAAAAAAGATCTCCATTTCATTATTAAAATATAAAGTTTCATACAGAAAAACTCATTTTTAATGCAACTAACACTTAGATGTTCTAACACTTAGATGTTTGCACATGCATCTGTAATCTCTACATATCTGATTATTACTAGTCACAGTCAATTACTTTCTGAGATCCTTGGCACCTGAACACGGATATAAAGTCACCAGGTATATTTCAATAGTAATGTTTTTCACATCTACTAGTTAACATGAAGCAAATTTTTATGCTTCTTCCTCAAATATAACTCATTTTTTTATTGATTTTTTTTGTGTGTCATACTGAATATCCTAAACGATCTTAACTTATCTATATACCTATATCCCAAGTGACAACCTCCCATACCCCACCCCCTCTTGCTGGAGCCCATATACTCTGTCATCCATGTTACTGTCCACTGTGTTGTCAGCACCCCCAGACATTCCCCAGTGCTTGTCCAACTGGTGAATCTAGTTAGCCTATATAGAGTTCCTTGTTTTAGGAAGATCATCTCTTTCTCATCTAGCAGCAATCAGTTGTCAATATTCCTTTAGATAAGATTTGGGTCTGCTGTTAATTTTCCCAGTTCTATGTTGGTTACTGTCTGGAAGTTTCTTGGGCAATCCTGGCCAGCATCTCAAAGGAAGGTGTCTCCTGTCTGGCATTGTTTCTTGTTATGTATCCTTTAGCTATATACATGGACTCTTAAAGAATTGTATTGATGCCTTTAATCTTTGGTTATACTTTACTTTTGGGTGTTTAATAGCATGCAGTCAATGCAGAAAAAGCAATTTATTTTTACTATTAAGGTCATTTGAGGATATGTTCCTCAGGGGTAACATGGGCTTAGGAGGACCCCTGGCCACTTTTCTTTACCAGTTCCACCTCTGTGAAGATAAGTCAAAGGTCCTGCTCGACCTTGGTTGACTTCATTTGGAAGCATGGAGTAAATGTTTCCACTGTGTTGACCCTCCTCTTTGTAGATTGAACACTGGTTCAAATCCATCTTGTGGGGTCTCCATGGACTCATTGATCAAGAGGACAGGTGATAACCACAGTTACAGGACATTTTGAGAGATGCTCCATAGTCCCCTGAAACTTAGTTGACCTTGGAGGGCAAGGAGCAAAAACTATCCTTTAAGTCCCTCTGACCAAATTATTATAGGCCTCAAAGTTTGGCTGTTAAACATCCAAGGTTAGTTCCTCGAGTCTGGTATTTTTAATTACCATGTGCTATGTAGATAAATCTTGGCAAAGACCAAAACAGATATACCTTGACTAGGCGTGTATTATATTCCTTAAGCTAGCTGTATAATTTGTCAGTAGGTTGTTCGAATAATATGGTTTCTTCTTTTTTTTAAACTAGCTAGGCATTATTTATCACTCACATTGTCTAACCCTTCCACCACGGTTTCCCCATTTAAGTCCCCCAATTTTCTCATTTCTCCCTTAATAATATCTTTCCCTATGGTCTCACCTCTCTTGAGCTCTTTCCCTTTATCCTCAAGGTTCCTTGTATAATCCTCTCTCCCCACTCCCCTTAAAATCACCCCATTTTTATCCATATCTCCCGATTAACACCTGTTTCCAACTGCTATTCTCTTTGAGGTTCTTTCTTTTCCTTTTCCTCCCTGGTTCCTTTTCATTATCCTGCTTCCTTTACTTATGTCTGGATACATACTCACTTATAGTGATTTGGTGCTAGGGTCAACATATGAGGTTGAATATATGTCTTTTTCTGAGTCTGTGTTACTTCACTTAGTATAACAGTTTCTAGTTCCATCCATTTACCTGCGAATTTCATGATTTCATCTTTCTTTATCGCTGAGTAAAACTCCATCATATAAATGAACCACATTTTCATTATCCACTCATCAATTGAGGGACACTTAGGTTGCTTCCATCTCTTAGCTATTGTGAAAAGAGCAGCAACAAACATGGATGTACAAGTGTCTCTGCAATAGGATGAGTTCTTTAGGTATATTCCAAAGAGTGGTACAACTGGGTTACATGGTAGGTTCATTTAAGAGTTCTCTATACTGCTTTCCATAGGGGTTGAACAAGTTTGCAATCCCACCAGCAATGCATGAGTATTTCCCTTTCCTACATCCTCTCCAATGTTTGGTATCATTTGTTCTTTTGATCTTATCCAGTCTGACTGGAGTAAGATGAAATCTTAAAGTGCTTTTAATTTGAATTTCCCTAATTACTAATGATGTTAAACACCTTTTAAGATGCTTCTTAGCCATCTTTATTTCTTCCTTTGTGAACTCTCTGTTCAGCTCCTTAGCCCATCTTTTAATTTAGTTACATTCATTTTTGATTGTTTCTTGAGTTCATTTTATATTCTTGATATCAAACCTCTGTAAGAGGTGTTACTGGTGAACACTTTTTCCCATTTTGTGGAATTTCTCTTTACAACCTTTGTTGCTTCTTTTGATGTATAGAAGCTTTTTAATTTAATGAGGTCCATTTGTTTATTATTTACCTTGTTTCTTGAGCAATTGGTGTCCAGTTTAGAAAATCTTTCATACACCTATATTTTGTATGTTATTGCCAATGTTTTCTTCCAACACTTTCAAAGTTTCAGGCTTCGTATTAAGGTCTTTGATCCATTTGGAGTTGACTTAATGTAAGGTAAAAGACAGGGGTTTAGGGTCACTCTTCTACAGGTGGAGACCCAATTTTACCAGCACCATTTGCTGAACATATTGTCTTTCCTCCTGTAAATGTTCTTGGCCCCTTTGTCAAATATCAGGTGGCTGAAATTTCATGTACTCATATTGGGTCTTCAAATTTGTTCCATTTATCTATGGATCTATTTTTGTGTCAGTACCATGTTTTTTATCACCAGAGCTCTGTAATATAGTTTAAAATTTGGTATATTTCAGATAATAATCACCCCAGAGTTGCTCTTATTGCTCGGGGAGGTTTTGGCAATCTGATGTCTGAATCTTAGGATGATTTTTTACCAATTCTGTAAAGAATGTCATGGAAATTTTGATTGGGAATGCATTGAATCTATAAATGTCTTTTGGTATGATGGTCATTTTCACAATATTAATCCTTCTAATCCTTGAGCATGGGACATCCCTCCATCTTCTGATGTCTTCCTCAATCGCTTTTTTAAAGATTTAAAATTTTCATTGTAGAGGTCTTTAATGCCTTTAATCAGATTTATTCAAACACAATTTATTTTTATTTTTTTGCAAATATTGTGAATGGGAGTGTTTCCATATACTCATTCTCTGATTGCTTGTTATTGGTATATAGAAAGGTTACAGACTTTTGTGATGAATTTTGTAATCTGCCACTTCACTAAAAGTGTTCATCATTTCTAGGAGCGTTCTGGTGGAATTTTTGGCATCTCTTAGATATACTATCATACTGTCTGAAAAAAAAGGATAATTTAATCTCCTTTTTTCCCAATTATTACTCCTTTAATTTCCTCTTCTTGTCTTATTGCTCTTGCAAGAATTTAAAGCACTATGTTAAAAAGGAGGGGAGATAATGGACAGCCTTGTTTGGTAACTGATTTTGATAAGAATGCTTCCAGTTTTTCTCCATTTAGAATGATGTTGGCTGTGGGTTTGTTACATATGGCTTTAATTATGTTGACGCATGTTCCCTCCAGTCCCACTCCTTCTGGGATATTGAACATAAATGCATGTTGAATTTTGTCAAAGGCCTTCTCTGCATGTATTGAGATGACCATGTGGTTCTTGTCTTTGAGTCCATTTATATGATTTATGACGTTTATTGACTTGCATATATTGAACCATCCATGTATTTCTGAAATAAAGCCAACTTGATCATGGTAGATGATCTTTTTGATGTGTGTCTGTATGTGGTTTGTAAGTATTTTGTTGAGAAGTTTTTTTTATCTATGTTCATTAAGAATATGGGGCTGTAGTTTTCTTTTTTGGTTGTATCTTTACCTGGCTTTGGTATTAGAGTGATGCTGGCTTCATAGAAGGAATTTGGACAGTCTTCCTACATTTCTCTCATTTGAATAAATCAAATAGCATTGGATATAGATCTTCTTTAAATGTCTGGTAGAATTCTGCTCTAAATCCATCTGGTCCTGGGCTTTTGTTAGTTGGGAGGTTTTTGTATTACTGTTTCAATTTTTTGTGTGTTATGGGTCTGTTTAAGCTGGTAATCTCTTCTTGATTTAGTTTTGGTGGTTCCCATGCTTTTATGTACCTGTTCATTTCTTTCACGTTTTCAAATTTAGTAGCAAATGGTTTTTAAAGTATTTCCTTATAATGTTCTGGATATTTTGTGTTTGTTGTGATATTTCCCCTTTCATCTCTGATTTTGTTGATTTGGAGGTGATTCTTTTTCTTTTGGTTAGCTGGGCTGTCAATCTGCTTTATCTTTTCAGAGAACCAGCTCTTGGATCCGTTGATTCTTTGTATTGTTTTCTTTGTTTCTATTTCATTAATTTCTGCTCTGATTTTTGTTATTTCTTCTTGTCTCCTGAGTTTGGGTTTCATTTATTGTTGCTTTTCAAGTGTGTTGAGTTGCAATGTTAAGTCATTTATTTGTGTTCTTTCTGACTTTTTAATGTAGGCACTTAGAGCTATAAATTTCCCTCTAAGGACAGCTGTCAACGTGTCCCAGAGGGTTTGCTGTGTTGTAATGTCCTCTTCATTTAGTTCCAGGAATACTTTTCTTTCTTTCTTGATTTTTCCTTTGACACATTCATCATTCAGGAATGTGTTGTTTAATTTCCATCTGTTCATGCTGTTACTAGGGTTTCTTCCATTGTTGATTTTAAGCTTTATTGCATTGTGGTCTGATGGAATGCATGGAGTTGTTTCAATGTTTTTGTATTTGTTGAAGCTTGTATTGTACCCCAGCACATGGTGTATTTTGGAGGAAGTTCCATAGGGCAATGAACAGAAAGTATATTCTTTGGTGCTTGGGTGGAATATTCGATGGATGTCTGTTTGGCCCATTTGATGTATGGTATTGTTTAATTCAGATGTCTCTCTGTTAATTTTCTGTCCTGTTGTCCTATCTAATGGAAACAATGGAATATTGAAATCCACAACTATTAATGAGTTGGGATGAATCTGGTTCTAAAAGTCCTGTAGTAGTGTTTTGATGAAGTTGTGTGCCCCAGAGTTTCGTGAACATATGTTCATAATCGTTATATCTTCTTGGTCAAGTGTTCCTTCAATCAGAATGAAGTTGCCCTCTTTATCTCTTCTGATTAGTTTTACTTTGAAGTATATTTTGTCAGATATTACAATTGCAATGCCTGCTTTTATCTTAGTACCATTTGCTTGGTATATATATTTTCCATCCTTTCATCTTAAGGTAGTGCCTGTCCTTGAAAGTGAGATGAGTTTCTTGCAGAAAACAAAAGATGGGTTTTGTTTCTTAATCCATTCAACTAGTCTTTGTCTTTTTACTGGGGAGTTCAATCCATTGATAGTTAAAGTTATTAATGAAAGATGTTTACTGATTCCTGTCATTTTTATTTCTGTACATATTTTCAGTATAGCTGTGCATTTTCACAGTTATACCTTCATTAAGTTTCTTTCTGCAACCTTTGGGTATTGTCGCTCCTTTCTTCAGTTCTTTGTATTGCTTCCAGAGCTCTCTGATGGGCTGGTTTGTGGACACTAATTATTTCAGCCTATTTATGTCATGGAAGATTTTTCTTTCCCCTTTGACTATAATAGATATTTTGGCTGGGTAAAGTAATCTGAGATGCCATCTGTGGTCATTTAGAATTGGGAATACTTTGGTCCAGGCTCTTTTGGCTTTCATAATTTGTATTGAAAAGTCAGCTGTAGTCCTGATGGGTTTTCTTTTATATGTGACTTTTTGTTTTTCATTTGCAGCTTTCAGTATTCTCTCTTTGTTCTGTATGCTTAGTGTTTTTATTATGACGTGCCATGGAGAGTTTATTTTCTAGTCCTGTCTATGTGGTGTTCTATGTGCTTCTTGTATTTGTATGGGCATGTTTTTAATTTGGGGAAATTTTCTTATACTATGCTGTTGAAGATCTGATCCATATCGTTATCCTGAGATTCTTCTCCTTCCTGTGTATCTATGATTTGTAAATTTGGTCTTTTTATGGTGTCACACAATTCCTGCATATTCCATTCTTCTATTTTCTTAAATTTTCCTAATCTCTGCTTGAGTGGTCTAATTTGCCCACTTTATCTTTTAGTCTTAATATTCTGATTTCCATTTCATTCATCCTATTAGTGAGGCTTTCTCCAATTGTTTCTAAGTGGCTTATTTAGTGTTTCACTTCCTTCTTCATTTCAGCCTGATTATTCTTCAATATTTCTCTTTTCTGAATTCATTAAGCAGTTTATTTTCTTTCAGTTCTTTGATTTCTTTGCTTGTGTGTTCTTTAAATTCACAAATTATTTTTATCATGTTTATAGCTATTACTTTGACTGCAAGTGTCCCTTTTTATCTCTAGGGTGTTCTTATTGTACTCCTCTACAGGACTATTGGTACTTGGTGGGGATATATAATTTGGGTTTTTTATGTTATTATTTTTTGTTGTCACTTTGACATGTGGATTTCTTTTGTAGTTTCTGATTCTTGTGTGAGACACAAGCCTTCCTTTGTTGAGTTTAGGTCTGCTTCTTTTGTAGACTTTGTGTGCCTTTGTAGTTTACTTGTTGGACATGAAAAGCTGGTTGGTCTAGGCTTCAGGATGTCACTTTTAATTTTATATTGGAGGGGCCAAATTGATTTTGTCTTCCTCCTCAGTAATTCCCACAGAGGCCCAAGTCAGATGAGGATAAGATGCCCTCATACTTTCTCCTAAGGATTGGATCCCTCCAGGAAAGATGCTGGCCCAATGAAACTGGGGGGCTGAGCTACCCAGAGATTCAAAGGGAGGTTGGGGGATGGTAAGAGGTCCCAAGGGAGGAATTGGGTTGGTCTGGATGCAAAGGATCAGGAAGCAGTCATCAATTGATATTTCTCAACAAATGGAGCTGGATCAATTAGATTCCCTTGTGATGAAATAATAATCAAAGACATACTCGCATTTTATTTTTAAAAATATCAAAACAGATTACAGACCTGAGCTAAAAGTAAAACATATAATTATATATTATAAAGCAAGCACGTGATGAAATAGGTGTGACATTGGGTTTTGTGAAAATAAATTTAATATTATCAAAATTAAAAACCTTCACGTTTTAGTTAAACCTTTTAAAAAAATCAATGGGAATACAGCACCTGGAGGTTTTTTTTTTCTCAACTTTAAGAATAACTTAAAACTAGAAAATAAATATTTAAAACTATCTGAATGGAAGATTTTAATAAACTAAGGAAATACTAGAGGCTACTGTGTCTATAACAGCTTGTTTGAAATGATTTATCTAGTTGAAATTCAAGTTAAAACAATGAGACTCCACTGCACATCTATTAAGCATCCAATATTAAAATAACTAACAATATAAGAATGAAGAACAAATAGAACCTTGATTTATTTCTCATGGGAATGAGGTATTGATATTACTATGTGGAAAATAGATTGGCATGTTGTCATAAAGCTAATCATATGCTTATTTCCTGAGTCAGCAAATACAATAAGAACAAATCACAGGGTGTGGGGACATACCACATTGTGTAAGGGCTCAACATATAAGCACAAGGATCTGCAGCACCCATATAAAAGTTGTTCATATTAGACACATGTGCATCCTCAGTGGTGAGAGGCAGAGAGGGGAATCCCAAGGGCTTGTGGATCAATCAATTTAGGCGCAACAGTGATCCCAGGTTCACTGAGAGACAATGTCTCAAAACCTGTTTGCTACAGGACTAGTGAAGATACTTTTTTTTTTTGTACATCATGGTGCATTAGTTAGAACTTGCTCACTCTTTTGCTGCATCCCCTCCCTTGGACTAGGACAGGAAAAATCGCTCCCATAGTCTGCTAAACTTACCTCTTACTACTCATAAAAGAATCTTCTTTTTGCAGCAAATGTAGACTACTACAAATTCCTCAGCACCTCACATACAGAGAACAAGTGACTGTGAGGTGCACAACTCTAAATAGTGCATATACAATGCCACCTCTTCACCCAAGGCTTTGGGAACATGATGGAAGAGAGGGAGGAAGTGGTGTAAGAGCCAGAGGAAGAAGATACCTGCTGCTAATTAATACACTCTAGACCTCATAGGGAACCTGAACAGTGAAATCTCCACAGTGTGACACATTACTGAGATCTGCATAATGAAAGATGTAGTTGACATTTCAAGGTGTATGGGACAATTAACGGGGCCCCACCTCAAGATGAAGAGTTGCAGACAATCAGTGGATGCTGTACGAGAGACAAGTTAGTTTTCTCCAGGTACTAACATCCTGAAAGCTTATCTGTTCTCCAGTAGAAAGTCTTAAACACATGGACACAAGAGCTCTATTTAATGGGCTCAGTGCAGTATACATACATATATTTGTATATTTATAAATGTATTTTTGCATATATAACAATAATAAAAAGAAGAAAAGAAGTTGGGAGGGATTGGGGGACACAAGAAGTTGATAGGAGACTGCAGGGATGGAAATCATGCAAGACAATACTCACACATGAAAATTTCCAAAGAAGAAATAGTAAGATGGACATTGAAGAAAACGTCCTGATATCAGGTTCTGGCCTCCACAAGTACCATGCCTGCACACACACACACACACACACACACACACACACACACACACGGATCAAGGTTTAAAAAAAAACTATATATTTTTTCAGCCTGTATGGTGAAATTTATTTCAGCCTGTATGGTGGCACTGCCTTTACTCCTAGCAGGAGTAAAGGAGGCAGGAACATGTCTGTGAAACCAAGGCCAGCTTAGTCTACATAGTGAATTCCAGGCCAGCTGGGGCTGCTACAGGGAGACCTTATCTCAAAAAGATCAAAAAAAATTTAACACAAATGTATAGATGAGTACTTGCAACAGCTCAATTTATAACTAGAAAAATGCAATGTATGATTAACTCTGGGGAATAATTAAAAGAGAGTTGCATGGACAGTAAAGTACGTTTCATGTTATAGCAAAAGCCAGAACAAGAAGGAAGTTGCAATGGAGCAGGTTTTATCTTTGCATAAAAAGTGCATTGTGAACTGGAGAGATGGCTCAGTGGTTGAGAGACTGCCTGCTCTTGCAGAGGACCTGGTTTCAATTCCCAGACCCCACATGGTGGCTAACAACCATCTGTAACACCAGTTCCAAGAGATTAGATGCCCTCTTCTAACTTCTGCAGGCATCGTGTTACACAGGTGTACTTACATGCATATAGGCAATGTACTCACACACATAAAATAAAAATAACAAATACATTTTTCCCAGTTAATTATTTATTTAATAACCACATACTTAGAAGAAGCATTTCATTACAACAACATTGACATATTCAAAAACAATTTTCTGAGCTAAGATACATCTTTTCCAAAATTGGCTGTAAAATTTTAGGTTTACAGTTGAATTATTACAGTTATACAATATTGTACTCAGTGTAAACCCTATAAGACATAAAATTAAATGAGGTTTTAACCTTTAAAACAGATCTCCATTTCATTATTAAAATAAACAGTTTCATACAGAAAAAATCATTTTGAATGCAATTGACATTAAGATGTTTGCACATGCATTTCTACTCTCTACATATCTGATTATTTCTAGTGAAAGTCGGTTACTTTCTGAACTCCTTAGTATCTGAGTATGGATAATAAGTCATCAAGTAGATTTCAATGGTAATGTTTTTCACATCTACTAATTATTATGAAGCAAAGTTTTATGCTTCTTCCTCAAATATAACTCATTTTTTATTTATTGAGTTTTTTGGAGTATTTCATACAGACAATCTGAAACAATCTTATTCATCTTTGTACACGCATCCCAAATGTCACCCTCCCATAACTCCCCTCCCACGGGAGTTATACAATATTGAACTCAGTATAAGCCCTGTAAGACATAAAATTTGAAAGAGTTTTTTTAACCTTTAAAAAAAATCTCCATTTCATTTTAGAATATATTGTTCCTTGCAGAAAGACTCATTGTTTTTGCTACTAATACTGAGATGTTGGTGCATGCATCTCTAATCTCTATGCATTTGATTATTACTAGTCATAATCAGTGGCACTTGGACTCTTGACACCTGTATATGTCTATGAAGTCAATTGGGTGGATTTCAATGGTAATGTTTATCATCTCTACTAATTATCATGATGTAAATTTCCATGCTTGCTCCTCAAATGTAATACATTTTTAAAAATTTGTTGATTTATGTGTGTGTGTGTGTGTGTATCACACAGAAATTTCCAAACCATCTTATTTGAATATACACCCACTTCCCAGATGGCACCCTCCCATAGCCTCCCTCCCCACACTAGAGCCCTTATTCTCTCATATCCCTGCTACTGTCTGCTGTGTTGGCAGCACCCCAGCCAATTCCCACTACATTCCCTTTTATTGAATCTAGTCAGCCCATCTAGAAGTCTTTATTTTAGGAAGGTCAGCTGTCAATACTCCTTTAGACAAGATTAGGGTCTGCTGTTCACTTTCCCAGTTCTGTCCTGGGTTACTATTTGGGAGTACCTTTGTTCACCCTGGCCAACAACTCAAAAGAAGGTATCTCCTATCTGACATTCTTGATTGTTATGTAGCCTTTAGCTATGCATATGGACTCTTAAGAAATTATATTGACCTCTTTAATCTTTGGTTATACTTTCCTTTTGGATGCTTAAGGCCATAGAGTTGGCCCTGATAAACCAATTTATTTTTAATCTTAAGGATTTTGAGCATCTGTTCCTCAAGGATCCAGCTTTGGAGGAGCCCCTGGCTCCTTTCTTTTACCAGTTCTGCCTATGTGAAGATAAGTCAAAGGTCCTGCTCAACCACGGTTGGCTTCACTTGGAAGCATGGAGGAAGTGATTCCTCTGTGCTGACTCTCCTCTTTGTAGACTAGACACGGGTTCAAGTCCATCTGGTGGGGTCTCCTCAGCCTCCTTGATCAAGAGGACAGGTGACCCACCACCATTACAGGACATTTTGAGAAATGCTAATAATCCCTTGAAACTAGTCAAGCTAGGAGGGCAAAGAGCAAAAACTGTCCTCCATGTCCCTTTGTCTAAATTAGTATAGGCCTCAAAGTATGGCTGTTAAACATCCAAGAAGGTTAGTTCCACCAGTCTGGTACTTTTAATTACTGTGTGTTATGTAGATAAATCTTGGTCAAAGACCAATTGTTCTCAGATAAACCTTACCTAGACATATATTTCTTGATCTGCTATGTATAATTGGTTAGTAGGTTGTAGGAGTAATATGGTTCCCTCTGGTTATCAAAACTAGCTAGGCATTATTTATCTCTCACATTGTCTCATCCCTCCACCATGGTTTTCCCACTTAAGGTACCTCCATTTCCCCCCTTGCTCCCTCAATAATACCTTTCTCCTACAGTCCTACCTCTCTTGAGATCCTTCTTTCCCATTATCCCTTAGGTTCTTTGTATACCCTTCCCTCCCCCTCCCTTAAACTAGCCCAATTTTCCTCCATATCTCCCTTATTAAGGCCTGTTTCCTACTGTTCTTCTCTTTCATGTTCTTTCTTTTCCTTTACCTCCCTGTTTCCTTTCCATTATCCTGGTTCCTGTAGTGATGTCTGGATGCATACTCATTTATGAGGGTTTGGATTTAGGATCCAAAAATGAGGGAAAACATATGTTGATCTTTTTTCTGAGTCTGTGTTACATCACTTAGTATAACAGTTTCTAGTTCCATCCATTTACCTGCAAATTTCATGATTTCATCTTTCTTTATTGCTGAGTAAAAAGCCATCGTATAAATGAACCACATTTTAGTTATCTACTCATCAATTGAGGGACACTTAGCTTGCTTCCAATCTTAGCTATTGTGAAAAGCGCAGCAACAAACATGGATGTACAAGTGTCTCTATGATAGGATGAGTTCTTTGGGTAGAGGCTAAGAGTGGTATAATTAGGTTAAATGGTAAGTTCATTTGTAGTTCTTTAAGAGTTCTCCACACTGTTTTCTATAGGGGTGAACAAGTTTGCAGCCCCACCAGCAATGGATGAGTGTTACCCTTTCCCCACATCCTCTCCAACATTTGGTATTATTTGTTCTCTTGATCTTAGCCAGTCTGACTGGTATAAGATGAAATCTTTAAGTGGTTTTAATTTGCATTTCCCTAATTATAAGTGATGTTGAACATCTTTTAAGATGTTTCACAGCCATCTTTACTTCTTCTTTTGAGAACTCTCTGTTTAACTCCTTAGCCCATCTTTTAATTGTGTTACTTCTTGTCTTGATTCTCTGTTTTTGAGTTTGTTATATATTCTAGATATTAAACCTCTGTCCAATGTGTCGCTGGTAAAGATTTTCTCCCATTCTGTGGGTTTTATGATCACTTCCCTGGTTGCCTCCTTTGATGCACAGAAGCGCTTTACTTTAATGAGGTCCCACTTGTTAATTATTGCCCTTGTTTCCTGAGCAATTGATATCCTGTTTAGAAAATCCTTTCCTACACCTATATCTTGTAGGTTTTTCCCAATGTTTTTTTCTAACAGTTTCAGAGTTTCATGCTTCAAATGGTGGTCTTTGATCCATTTGGAACTGACTTTTGTGCAGGGTGAAAGATAGGGGTTTAGTTTCATTCTTCTACAAATGGAGATCCAGTTTTGCCAGCACCATCTGCTGAACATGCTGTCTTTCCTCCAGTGAGTATTTTTGGCCCCTTTGTCAAATATCAGGTGGCTGAAATCATATTTCCTCATATTTGGTTCTTCAATTTTGTTCCATTGATCTGTGGGTCTATTTTTCTGCTAGTACCATGTTGTTTATATGACTATAGCTCTGTAATACAGCTTAAATTCTGGTATAATAATCCCTGGCATTACTCTTAGTGCTCAGGGTTGTTTTGGCTATCTGAGGTCTTTCGTGCTTCCAAATCAATCTTAAGATTTTTTTTCCAATTCTGTGAAAAATGTCATGGAGATTTTGATTGGCATTGCATTGAATCCATAAATGACTTTTGGTAGGATGGCCATTTTCACAATATTAATTCTTTCAATTCATGAGCATGGGAGGTCCTTCCAGCTTCTGATATCTTCCTCAATCTCTTTCTTTAAATATTTAAAATTTTCGTTGTAGAGGTTTTTAATGTCTTTGGACAGATTTATTCCAAGATATTTTACTTTTTTTGCAGCTATTGTGGAGTTTTTCCAAGTACTCTTTCTCTGATTGCTTGTTATTGATATATAGAAAGGCTACAGACTTTTGTAGGTTAATTTTGTAACCTGCCACTTCACTTAGTGTGCTAATAATTTCTAGGAGTTTTTGGGTGGAATTTTTGGCATCTCAGATATAATATATCATCTGCAAAATGGGATAATTTGATCTCTTTCAATTATTACTCCTTTAATTTTCTGCTCTTGTCTTACTGCTCTTACAAGAGTTTCAAGCACTATGTTAAAGAGAAGTAGAGATAGTTGACAGCCTTGTCTGGTTCCTGATTTCCATGGGAATGCTTCCAGTTTTTCTCCATTTAGAATGATGTTGGCTGTGGGTTTAATATACATGGCTTTAATTATATTGAGGTATGTTCCCTCCAGTCCAATTCCCTCTGGGACTTTGAACATAAATGCATGTTGAATTTTGTCAAAGGACTCCTCTGTATCTATTGAGATGACCACGTGGTTCTTTTCTTTGAGGCCATTTATATGATTTATCATGTTTATTGTCTTACATATACTGAATCATTCCTGCATCCCTGGGATAAAGCTGACTTGATCATGGTGGGTGATTTTTTTGATATGTGTCTGTACCAGGTTTTCAAGTATATTGTTGAGAATTTTTGCATCTATGTTCATTAAGGATATAGGTCTATAGTTTTCTTTTTGGGTTGTATCTTTACCTGTCTCTGATATTAGAGTGATGCTGGCTTCATATAAGCAGTTTGGAAGTTCTCCCTCCATTTCTATTTTTTTTAAATAAATTAAGTAGTATTGGATCCAGATCTTCTTTAAATGTCTGACAGAATTCTGTTGTAAATCCTTCTGGTCCTGAGCTTTTTATAGTTGGGAGGTTTTGTATTACTGTTTCAATTTCTTTTTGTATTACTGGTGTGTTTAAGCTGTTAATTTCTTCTTGGTTTAGTTTTGGTGGTTCCCATGCCATTCATTTCTTCTAGGTTTTCAAATTTAGTAGTATATAGGTTTTTAAAGTATTCCCTTATAATGTTCTTTATCTTTCTGGTGTCTGTTGTGATGTTTCCCCTTTCATCACTGATTTTGTTGATTTGGAGGTGGTCTTTCTTCCTTTTGGTTAACTGGGATAGCAGTCTGTTAATCTTGTTTATCTTTTCAAAGAACCAACTCTGGATTCATTGATTCTTTGTATTGTTTTCTTTGTTTCAATTTCATTCATTTCTGCCCTGATTTTCGTTATTTCTTCTTGTCCGCTGGGTTTGGGTTTCATTTGCTCTTGCTGTTCAAGTGTGTTGAGTTGCAAAGTTAAGTCCTTTATTTGTGTTCTATCCGATATTTTGACATAAGCACTTAGAGCTATAAACTTCCCTCTAAGGACAGCTTTCAGCATATCCCAGAGGTTTTGTTGTGTTGTATTGTCCTTTTCATTTAATTCCAGGAATACTTTTATTTCTTTCTTAATTTGTCTTTTGACCCATTCATCATTCAGGAGTGTGTTGTTTAATCTCCATATGTTCAGTGGTGATTAGGGCTACTTCCGGTGCTGATTTTAAGCTTTATTGCATTGTGGCCATATAGACTGCATGGAATTATTTTAATCTTTTTGGATTTGTTGAGGTTTGTTTTGTGCCCCAGTGTATTGTTGATTTTGGAGAAGGTTCCATGGGGTGCTGAGTAGAAAGTATGTCCTTTGGTGCTTGGGTGGAATACTCGGTAGGTGTCTGTTAAGTCCCTTTGATATATGGTACTGTTTAATTCAGATGTCTCCCTGTTATCTCTCTGTCCTGTTGACCTATCTCATGGAGACAGTGGGGTATTGAAGTCCCCTACTATTAATGAATTGGTATTAATCTGGGTCTTAAAGTCCTGTAGTATTGTTTTTATGCAGTTGGGTGCACCAGATTTGGTGAATATATGTTCATGATTGTAATAGCTTCTTGATTTATTGTTTCTTTGATCAGAATGAAGTGGCCCTCTTTATCTCTTCTGATTAGTTTTAGTTTAAAGTATATTTTGTCAGACAGTAGAATTGCAACACCTGCTTTTTACTTTGTACTGTTTGCTTGGTATATATTTTTTCCATCCTTTCACTTTAAGATAGTGTCTGTCCTTGAAAGTGAGATGAGTTTCTTGCAGACAACAAAAAGATGAGTTTTGTTTCTTAAATCATTCACCCACTCTTTGTCTTTTGATTGGGTAGTTCAGTCCATTAATATTTAAAGTTATTAATGAAAGATGAGTATTGAATCCTGTCATTTTTATTTCTATTTGCAGTCATGATGTAGCTGTACTTTTCCACAGCTATACCTTAGTTGAATTTCTTTCCGCAACTCCTTGGGTAGAGTCTTTCCTTTCTTCAGCTCTTTGTATTGCTTCCAGAACTCTCTGAATGGCTTGTTTTGTAGACATGAGCTCCTTCAGCCTACTTATGTCGTGGAAGATTTTTTTTCCCCCTTTGACTATAATAGACATTTTGGCTGGGTATAGTCATCTGGGTTGGCATTTGTGGTCATTTAAAATGGGGAATACCTTGGTCCAAGGTCTTCTGGCTTTCATAGTTTGCACTGAAATGTCAGCTGTAATCCTAATGGGTTTTCCTTTATATGAGACTTGTTGTTTCTCTTTTGCAGTTTTCAGTATTGTCTCTTTGTTTCGTATGTTTATTGTTTTTACTATGATGTGCTGTGGAGAGTTTCTTTTCTGGTCCTGACTGTTTGGTGTTCTTTATACTTCTTGTATTTGTATGGGCATGTTTTTCTTTAATTTTGGTAAATTTTTTTTCAACGATTCTGTTGAAGATCTGGTCCATGCCATTATCTTGAGATGCTTCTCTGTCCTGTATGCCTATGATTCATAAGTTTGGTCTTTTTATGGTGTCACACAATTCCTGCATATTCGATTCTTG
The DNA here is from genome assembly GCF_000622305.1 of Nannospalax galili. Taxonomy (NCBI): domain Eukaryota; kingdom Metazoa; phylum Chordata; class Mammalia; order Rodentia; family Spalacidae; genus Nannospalax; species Nannospalax galili. The sequence goes on from NW_008332088.1 coordinate 1,137,421, forward strand.
TGATTTCTTAAATGTTTTATAATCTTTGCTTGAGTGGTGTAGTTCCTTCACTTTATCTTCCACTCTTGATATTCTGTTTTCCATTTTATTCATCCTGTTGGTGAGGCTTTCTCCTGTCATTTCTAATTTGCTTACTGAGTGTCTCACTTCCTTCTTCATGTCAGCCTGAGTATTCTTCAATATTTCTCTTTTCTGAATTCATTCAGAAATTTATCCCTATCTTCCTTCATTTATTTGATTTCTTTAGTTGTTTGTTCTTTAGATTCCCTGAGTTCTTTTGTCATGTTTATAATTGTTCTTTTGAGTTGCATGTCCTGCTTTATCTCTTGGGGTTTCTCATTATACTCTTCTAGAGGAATATTGGTATTTGGTGGCGATATGGTATTTGGTTTTTCATGTTATTATTTTTTCTCTGTGATTTTGCATGTGAATTTCTTTTGTATTTTCTGATTCTTGTATGAGACTCTGGCCTTCAAGTTTAGGTCTGCTTCTTTTTGTGAACTTTATGTGTCTTCATGCTTTACTTTTTGGGCCTGAAAGGCTGGTTCCTCTAAGTTCCCAGTTCTCTCTTTTGATTTTATATTGGAGTTGTCAGGTCGCTTTTGTCTTCAGGAGTTCCCACTGAGGCCCAAATCAGATGAAGATCAGATGTTTTCTACTTTCTCCTAAGGTCTGGATCCTTCCAGGATAGATTTTGGCTTCAGGAATTTGGGGGGTTGACTTGCCTGGGAGCCATTCCCAGGGAAGATTCTGGACTAGGGCAGCTGGTCGTAGTGCCACCCAGAGATGCAAAGGAAGATGGGGGTGGAAGGCGTCTCCAAGGGCCCCGGGTGCCTGCACTGAGGAGCTGGATTGGTCTGGATGCAAAGGACAAGGAAGAGGAAGAGTCAGCCCTAGTGTCCATGAAAGAGTCTGGCGGGTTGGGGTTGTGCAGTGCCAGGGAGGCAGAGGGTGGTGAGGGTTGGGCCAGGCCCAGAGTGCCTCTTGGGACTTGAGAAGGAATTGAGTTGCTCTGGATGCAGAGGTTCAGGAAGCAGTGGTGGTTCCCCAGGTGTCTGGGGCATGGAGACAAGGAATGGGACAGGGCCCAGGCTAGGAAGAGAGACTGGGGGTTGGGGGGTGAGATGGGACGATGAGTGAGGCAGGGGGAGTCAAGGCATGGAGGGCCCAATCGAACTACTCCAGAGAGAAAAGCCCGTGGGTTGAAGAGAGGCTTGCAGGTCCTGCAGGTCCTGAGAAGCAGAGGTAGGTGAGAGCAGGCCAGGCCCAGAAGCAGTGCTCCTGGGGACCTGAGAAAGAACTGAGTTGCTCTGTATGCACAGGATCAGGAAGAGGCAGTGATGGTTACCCAGATGTCTGGGGAGCCAATACAAGGAATGGGACAGGACCCAGGCTAGGAGAGAGAGTGACGGGGGAGATGGGAGGGTGAGTGAGGCTGGGGGAGTCAAGGCACAGAGAGCCCAATAGACTTACCCTGGAGAGAGAATAACAAATACATTTTTTTAAAAGTGTATTGTTCTTGCTGGAGTTGGAGAGTTGACTCAGCAGTAAAGGTCACTAGCTGGTTTTTCAGAGGACCTGGGTTTGATTCCCAGAACCCACATAATGGCTAACAGCTGTCTGTACCTCCAGTTTCAGGAGCATCCAACGCCCCCTTCTGACTTCCATGGGCATTGCATGACATGGTGCACTTATATGCAGACAATACACTCATACACATAATTAAAAATAAAAATAAAAGCCGGGCATGGTGGAGCATACCTTTATTCCCAACACTCAGGAGGCAGAAGCAGGTGGATCTCAGTGAGTACAAGGCCAGCCCGATCTACAAAGTGAGTTCCAGGCCAGCTGGGGCTACAGAGAGACCCTGTCTCAAAAAGTCTATAAAATAAATTAAATAAATAAATAAATAAACAAAATAAAAAATATTACAAACCTCATTGTTCCAAATTATTTTGTGATTTCATGAATAAATGAATAACATAAAATTGACTATTCCATTGTTTTTAACGGCCTGAAGATATCCACACTATTGTTAGTCATAGTCGTTATCCATCTGAGGCAGGCAAGAGTAGGACTACCTTAGCAACCTTGAGCTCCAATTGTGTTGGGCTATACACACGTCTTTCTTCTAACTTGAAAATATTTAAACCTCACCTGCATGTACTGTGCACACCTCTCACTATGGACAGTGCTCTTACCAACCGGTTAGCAACATAAATCCTTGCCTACACTGAGCTACATGCACATTTCACGCTGTAAGTTGCAATAAGCTTCCCCTCCTCTTAACAACTATCAAATTTAGATCACCACTTAATCATATTCCCATTGTGCTTAGGTCCAGAGTAGGTGGGTGCACCCTGAACTGGGGTTTGGTATATCTGCAGAAAGGTAAAATTGTGTACCCAAGTAAATATTTAGGGAAAATCCTCTACTTACCATCTTATGCCTATGTGCAATTGGGTGTGCATGTGATTAAAATCATGTGCCTTATGGGAAGGCACATGCACAATGAGTGAAGCCTATGGGTAATCCAAATCTTTAATCAAAATAGAAAATTGCCTGGGGACACCTTGTAGTTACAGAACAAAATTCCTCCTTCTCTTGAAATCCATGAGAAAAAATCCAAACAATAATCAGGGCTCTTGGGCACCTTCATTCATATGGCTCTTGTCCGTCTCAGGAGGGTGTTTTTTCCTAATCTGTACTGTTTGCCTTAAGTATTATTGCAGCTTACAAAAAAGAATCTGCAGGAGCCATTATTTCAATGCAGTAAACACCTGGCCCAGACCCTGACCACTACTAACACTTCTGCTGAAAGGGTGCATTTTCTTAAATTGAACTCTGTGCCAGGAGAACAACTTCTGCTTCCTCCCACAACATTCTGGAAGTAATATTCTAGTTTACATCTCTCTGATTGGTCCTTTTACCTTATACATGCAGAACCACCTGGTTTGAAATATTTTCATCTAATTCATTCCACTTAGGAATATCAAACATTATGTTATTTCTAGGTCTCTTCACAATGTATCAGAATTTTACAGAGTGGAATGATATTACATGATGTATATATGCTATATTTTTGCATATTCATTCATTAATGTGCATTTGTCTTATTTCTGCATTGTAGAAGATGAAGATATTGTTGCCATGGATAGGAGTATACTAACAAGGGTTTATGTCTTGGTTTTTAATCCCTTTCTTTAAAATTCATTTCGTTAAAGTATTTTTGACAGGATGTAGAGGCTGCTCAGTAGATAGAGCATACATTGGTCTTTCAGACTACCTGAATTTGGTTCTCAACACCCATGCCAGTGAGCTCACAACTGCTTGTAACTTCAGCTCCAGGGAATCTGACAGGACTGGCCTCCAGGGGCACATGAAGTTATCTGGACGTAATCCCAGAAAGACTTACACATACATATATAATTAATAATAACAAATAAATCTTAATTTTTTGACAAGTTATGAAATAAAATAATTGTCTTCCATTGAAAACTACATTTGACTTTTAGCAAAGTTATTGTAGTTACAAAGATGGAGGATTCTAACGTATTACAAACAGGAACCTGATATTGTACTGAATTTTGACTCTCACACCTAGCTCTACATCATAATTCTATAGGCAATGTATACAAATTCCAGATGTATAAATATTAGTGCATACTCCATTCACCAGCATCAGAGGTGATGAAACCAGTGTCCACATGTGTCTTCCTAGTGTGAAGCCCTATTGTCATCTGTGGCTTCGTCCTGCCCCAAATGCCCTATGTAAATTTGCTCATAAGGAAATGAGTTCAAATTGAAAGTCAGTCTGCAAAACTACAGAAATTTCAGGTAACTAAGGAGAAAAGACAAGACAAAATAAAAGGTTTGACTCCATGTTATGTTAAGAAAGACTGAACACAGAAAGGGACATAGAAAATAGATTCACTGTATATTCTGTATTCTGAAAGAACAAAAACAAAGACTATAGTTAGAATGATTAAAAATGATGGAAAATAAGACAATATTTAAATAACTACAATAATTATCTTAATATTGAAATTATATAGGGACTACATGTTTGTTTAAGACAAAGTATGGCCATTTATAAGTGAAGTTATTTGTGACCAACCTTCAAAAATCTTTAACATGAAGATAACTTAAATTTTCATTTATGCAAAAGCCAAAGATTTTGAATATTTAAAAATATTTATCAGTCAAGGATGTCCACTATCTCTACTCCTTTTCAAGATCATGCTTGAAACTCTTGCTAGAGCAATAAAACAAGAGGAAATTAAAGGAGTACTGATTGGAAGAGGTCAAATTATCGCTATTTGTAAATGATTCATTATACAAAACTGGTCTCAAAAATTACACCAGGAAAGTGCTATAAATGATCAATACTTCCAGCAAAATGGCAAGTTACAAAATCAACTTACAAAAATCAGTAGTCTTTGTATATACCAACAACAAGCAATCAGAAAAAGCATTTATGGAAATCCTCCTATTCACAATAGCCTCAACAAATATCTAGGAATAAATCTAACAAAAACATTAAAGATTTCTACAATGAAAAACTTAAATCTTTAAAGAAAGAGACAGAGGAAGTCATTGGAGATGGAAGGATCTATCGTGCTCACGGATTGGTAAAATTAATATTATGAAAATGGTGATCCCACCAGAAGCAAACTATACATTCAATGCAATGCAATCAAAATCTCTATGGCATTCTTCACAGACCTGATCAGAGAGTACTCAAATGAAGAAATAAAAATGACCAAGAAACACCTTAAAGAGTGCTCAACATCCTTAGTAGAAATGTAGCTCAAAACCACTTTAAGATTTCATCTTACTCCTGTGAGACTGGCTAAGCTCAAGAGAATAAAAGAAAGCAAGTGCTTGTGAGGATGTAAAGATTCATGCTGGTGGGAATGAAAACTCATGCAATCACTATGGAGAGCACAGTGGAGAACTCTTAAAAAACAAAAAAAGAATCTACCATATGCTCCTGTTACACCACTTGTTGGCATATACCCACAAGACAATGTCGACTCAAACAGACAAAAATTCAACATAGAACAAGGGAAATGGGCAGTAGGTCCCAACCCTAGCCAAGGAACTCTTGGCAACTGTTATTGCTGGGTGAGAGAGAGTAGATATTCTTTAAGGGTATGTCTTTAGATAGGCTGACTAGACACCAGTGGATGAACTTGTACAGAGGGAAGTTAAGTCCTATTTTTACCATTTCTTGGTACAAATGCTTGACTGGATAGGACTTACAATATATGACAGAATGCATGAAATCTGGTGGTCAGGTATGGGGGCGTCGATAGGGGAGGGGGTCTAAATTTGATTAAGTTACACTGCATGTAATGCACAAAAGCTCAATAAAATATATTTAAAAATCACTCCACACTTTTAATGGAGAAATTCAATTTTTAATGTATTTCCAAAAAAGCAATATTTCTCAGCCACTTGCTATCCATCTTTTCCAAACTCTCTCTAGTTCCTTCCTCCAATTTTAATTGGTTGTTTTTTTGATTTTTAACATTTTTAACACTTTGTATATTATTGATACAAACCATCTGTCAGATGTATAGCTGGTAAAGATTTCTGACCATTGTGTAGACTGTCTCTGTCCTTGTTGTGTAGAAGTTTGTAGTTTCACAAACTCCCATTTGTTGATTGTTCCTCTTAGTGCCTGTGTTATTGCAGTCCTGTTCATAAAGCTCTTTCTTGTTTCTGTAAGTTCTAGTGTATTCCTCCTTTTTTCCTCCGGCAGATTTAGGGATGAATGTTATGGAAGTAACCAACCACCTTCAGGTTGAATATTAGGCCTGCTTCACAGAATAGAACCCATACCTGACAGTTTTCAGGGCAAATAACCTATAGGTATACAGGTCAAAAGCTGCTGGGAAAACCTAATATTACTGATAAATAGACATAATATTACATTGACTCTTAATGATTTATGATTATACCCATGGATAAATACCTCTATCACTTCTGAACAGAGAAGTATATTCTGCAACTGATGGTGATTAGCACAGAAACCCATGACTCTTCAAATTGTACAAAATAAGAGACTACAAAGTGCTCAGCTCTAAAAGGGGCACCTGTGCCGCATTCTTTATTCCCAAAGCTAAGAAATCCCTATGGAATAAGGGGTGGAAAGAGTGCAAGAGTCAGAGTGGTAGATGGTAGTGCTGTGCAGTTTTTGTTTGTTTGTTTGTTTTGTTTTTTATCTTTTGTTTTTTGTTTTTTTGTTGTTGTTGTTTTTGGTCTTTTTGAGACAGGGTCTCCCTGTAGTCCCAGCTGGCCTGGAACTCACTATGTAGACCAGGCTGTCCTTGAACTCACAGAGATGCACTTGCCTCTGCCTCCCAGTTTTCTTTAAAGGTGTGATGCCTAGTAAGTTGTTCAGGTTACAAGGGATGGACATGCCCCAAGGACCATTTGGGTAACATATATTAGACTCAATAAGCCTTTGAAGAGAAAAAATAGTAATAAAGGACACTGGATCAGAAGGGGATGGTAAGGTGGGGTGGAGATGGGGGTCTGAAACATGAAGATCTATCTATCTATCTATCTATCTATCTATCTATCTATCTATGGAGAATGTTCATGATGAACAGGGAATTTAGGAAGAATTTATATAGCTTTTTGTTGAGTATTCTTAGAATGTTTCTGTTGGATTGAAATTTTAAAAATAAGCAGCGATAGAAACACTGAAGTCAGACACCATCAGGTTCTGGAGGTCAGGGACCAGGGATCTGTTCTTGTGGCAAGACCCATTTGAGTCCCTAAAGTAACCATCAAACTACCAATTTGCAAGCTAAAATACAGAAAGTATAAGCTCAAAACCTCTTTCAGACCTTTCTGTTGTAAATGCTGTAATTTTCTTGAATGCAGCTTTTCCAAGCAGTGGGGTAAAGGTGGTACAGGCCAATCTTGCTTGTCAGCTTGACTGGACCAGAAAACACTCCTCCTGGGAAAGACCCAATAGCTGCTGAGGTGCTTGGAGGAGGAAATCCAAAATGGGTAGAAGAGAAAAGTATAAATACCAGCAAAGGATACAAGATCAGTTGCAGAAAAAAGAATTGGAGTTGGCATGAGTGTTTCTCTCCTATTTATTAATAGCATGTCTGAGCAGATCTACACATGTATTAAACAGATATTGATGTTTTCTTTCCTCTATATCTCGGTTATGTAATGCAACAATTGAGATAATATCAGTATTTAAGTGCAGCCAATTTATTTTTTTCACATCTAAATTGAGACACTTTGAGACTAAGCATTTTTCAGGGGATATTGTCATTCATTCTTAAAATAACAAGTTTACTGTTGTTTATAGGATAGTTTTATATTGTAGATGGAACTGTGACCTTGTTATTTTCATTTGGAAATTAAGGAAGGAATAAAGTGTTATGATTATAAAGTTGACAAGGGTTGGATTTGTGATGTCTAAACTTGGTTGTCAACTTGAGATCTGTAATCAACAGAAATGCAAATTGCAGGCGACTCCTGAAAGGGACATTCTAAAACAGATTACTTAAATTTGGAAGAGCCCTCCTAAATGTGGGCAGCTCCTGCTGGTGGCAGCCTAGCTTCCCTCTTGCAGGCAAGTCAATATCTCCTGCTGCAATCCTTCACTGTGGTTAGAATCAGCTAATTAGGGCTTCCCTTGTAGAAGGAAGACCAGCAGCTCTCCAGGAATTCTCAGTGTGTAATGCGACTGTGGGGACTTCCAGCCTCAGGGACAGAGCAACTCATGCATTCTTGGCCTCTCTAATGTGAGGCAGCCATTGTTGTACTACACAGACCATATTATTTAAGCCAATCAATAAATATCCATTTTGTCAGTTCTGTTCCTTTGGAGAACACTGGCTAATTCAAATAGAAAATATAATTGATGTTAGCAAGTTAACAATAGGAAATAAAAATAAAGAGTGAAAAAGGATGTCGATCAAGTTAGCAGACGGGCCACATTTTTAAAAACAAAAATGAAACTGGAAAAGCACTTGCAAAAACATAGGATGTATTTTTTAAATCAAATCTTGGAATAAAGAATGTCTTTCTAAAAGAGACAATGTAGAAATACATTTTAAGAGACCTTTCTGTATAAAAGGAAATCATTATTAATAAACAGATGACCAAGTCCCTGAATTGGTGTACAGTTCAATTTTCACCAGAAGAGGGAAAGGGGAAGAGGGAGGAAAAGGAGGTAGGAAAGAAAAAGGAAAGCAGGGGCGAGGGAGGAAGGAAATGGGCGTAGGCAGGAAACGGGAAGGAGAAAGAAGAGGGGAAGATATTTAGAAAGAATACTACAGAGTATTTTTAAAGGATACTTTAAAAGTATACTAAAAGTACACATTAGGTATAATCAAACTACATTTTTTTGGTCTAGAATACATTCAGAACCGAGTCTGTAGAATGACCATTTTAATAAAGTTGAATTTATTTTTTTATTTTTATTTTTATCTTTAAAAATATTTAATTCTGTGCGTTTCATAGAATATATCTTGATCACACTTAGACGCCTTCTGTCTTTACCCTGTGTACCCCCCACCAGTTTCATGCATTCTGTCATGTATGTTAAGGCCTACTAAGTCAAGTTTGTGTCTCTATGTCCCTCTATGTCAATCAATCCAACGGAGCCTGGTCAACCTACCTACTGCCACTCAAAGAAGATCAACGTGCTCCCTCACTCAGCAGTGATCAGCTGCCAATGATTCCCCAACTGGGTTCGGCTTCCTACCCATTTTTCCACCTTGATGCCGGATTTTTGCCTGGTTCGAGTTTGCACGTGTCTTGCACATAATGCCACCATTGCTGTAAGTTCATATGAACCATTTCTCATCAGCTTGGAAAACTGTTTACCTGTGGTTATCCATAAACCCAGTCTCTTACAGTTTTTCTGCCCCCTCTTCTGTATTGGTCCCTGAGCCATAGGCGGCAGAGGTTTAATGTAGGAGTCCTATCCAGGGACATGAACTTTGAAGTCTCTTATTCTCTACAATTTTTTCCCTCCCGTTTGGGGCTTTCTGTGATAAGCACCATCTGTTGCATGAGGAAACTTCACTGTCAGCAGTTGAGAGATGCAATAATATTATCTCTGCCCCCCGTTCTGCTATGCTTCCAGAGACTTGTATACAGAAGGTGCATTATAGATATGTCACTTGATGCTGGGAATAGCACAGACACTCTTTGTGCTTGACCAATTACAGACCTCTGTAGTCATGTTTGTTCCTTCTCTTCTCAGAGTAGCTTAGAAATGGAAGCAACCTAAATGTCCCACAACTGATGATGGATAGTGAAAATGTGGTACATTTACACAATGGAGTTTTACTCAGCATTAAAGAAAAACGAAATAATGAAATTTGTAAGTAAATAGGTGGAACTAGAAGATGTTATACTAAATGAAGTAACACAGTTTCAGAAAAACAGGTTGTGTATGTTTTCTCTAATTTGTGAATCTTAGCACCAAATCTTTATATGTGAATACATACCTTGATGTGGCCAAAAGAGCTAGGAAAATAATAGGAACTGTGCGGGTAAAAGGGAAGAAGGATCTCAAGAGAAGGGGATAAAAGAGTCAGGTATTATCAAGGGAGAAATGGGGAAACTAACTGGGGAAAGAGGAGGGAAATTTATACAGGGGGAGATAAAAGAGATAAACAATGCTTATGTGATATAAAAATAAAAATAAAAAACAGAGGGAAATGTATTACGTCAAAAGCCTACTGAAAATACATATACAATACCTGAACTTGAGTGCATGTACATACCTGAAGAGTATTGCCATAGCCCTTGATTTCCTCCAAGACCTTGAAGGTAACACCCTATTGATGAAGACAGGCCATACTTCAGACACAGGACTTGGAGCTATGAAGCCAAATACACAAGAATAGAGAGGTGATAGATCCTAGAGAAATCCTTACATTTGTCACATTCTTAGACAAACGTAATTTCTTATTGTATGCTAAATATATAATTCCTATATTTATGGTGATGTATACCTCTCATCAGCCATGAAGGAAGGTCCTAATTTATTTGGTTTTGTTTTTATTTTTAGGTAGGATCTCACTATGTAGGCCTGGCTGGCCTAGAACTCACAAATATCCACCTGTTCCTGCTTCCTGAATGATGGACTTAAAAGCATACACAACCACATTCAGCTTCTAAAATTGAATCTAATTGTACTGTAATTAAAATTCATTACTTCAATAATATAATTTATATCTGTAAGTCTTCATATGTAGTGCAAATACAAGACACAACTTTTGCATGTCTTTATCTATCTATCTATCTATCTATCTATCTATCTATCATCTATCTATCTATCTATCTATCTATCTATCATCTATCTATCTATCAACTGTTAGTCTTTTTGAGACAGGATTTCCCTGTAGCTCCGGCTGCCTGGACCTTGCTAGGAGGCTGGGTTTGAACTCACAGAGATCCACTTGCCTCTGTCTCCCAAGTGCTGGGATCAAAGTCCTGAGTCACCACACCTGGCATGTTGTAGTATTTTTAGCCTTTTAGTTTATTTATCATCATTTGAATTTTTCTACTGCTGGATTTAAAAATGTTAAACCAGGCTATAAATTTATTCAACTATATCATTTCAAATCATATAAATATATCAGAAATCTTGTATATCATCTATCTAAAAATATTTAAATACCAATGTGCCCCCTCTTAGATGAATCCACTGAATTTTTTTTCCCATTGATATTCTCAGTGAAAAATGAAGGCATAATGAGTTTAGCTTTTATAGAAACCAAGATTGCTCTTGGATTGTGAAGCTGTCCATCAATTTTTTTTTTCAATTTACGAAGATGGGAAAGGAAGTAAAGGTTATTCTGAAATATTTATTAAAAACGAATGAAAGCATTAAATTTTTGTGAGTCTGCTTCTCTGTTGCTATAATAAAAGACTGACCAAAAGCACCTGGGGGAATAAAGGTTTTGTTTGGCTGACACATAGAGTCTGCATCAAGGATAGACAAGGCTGGAACTCATGGAAAGTAGAGGGAAGCAGGAACTGAAGATGAGACAGTGGTGGAATGCTGCTTATTGGCGTATTCCCATGACATGCTCAGCTGCCCTCTGCAGCCCTGGTCCACCACCCTAGGGATGGCACCACCCACAGTGGACTGGATTCTGTTACATCAATTAGCAATTAAGAAAATGCTTCATAGACATGGTGACAGTCCAATCTGATGGGGGAAATTCCTCAGCTGAAATTCACTTTTCCTCATGACTTTAGCTTGGGTTATATTGACATAAACTAAAGAGCACCGAGCATTGCACCCCAAAAGTCATGAAAATGCTATTCATTCCTGACGTATTGTTTGGATGTATACATTAAACACTGAATTTCTGGGATTGTATTTTTGTGACTGTATGAATACGCAAACACAGGTATACACATGGTCAAGCACTTGTCTTTGTCTGTTAAAATAACTGCAGTAACTGTGACACATTAGGGAATAATCTATATAGTGTATAGGCTAACACTGCACCTAAATTTTATTTTTTTAATTGTATTTTTGTGAATTTCATACAACATTAGATTGTTTTTAGATCTACTCCCCTG